>NC_090932.1:1166430874-1166733904 GCF_040938575.1 Ambystoma mexicanum | reverse complement strand
GCCAATCAGGGGCAACACCAATTCTTGGAGATGCAGCTAGATGAGTTGGAGGCATTTGGAGAGGGTGAATGGATGGTTGTGGGGGATTTGAACCTGGCATTCGATTCAAAGTGGTACAGGTCAGGAGGGGTAAGGGGTTATGCTACCGAGGCATAGTCGAAACAGCTGAGAGAAAGACTGGCCGGGGTAGGCCTGTTGGATGTTTGGAGATCAGACCACCAGCAGGAGAGAGACTACTCATTCTTTTCATTAGTGCGTAAAACGGATTCAAGAATCGATTATATTCTAGCGACGCAGTGCATAATGAAGGGGAACCACGCAGCTCAAATAGGCTTGATTATTCTTTCTGATCATGCCCCGGTGCCATTTGAGTGGGACGAGGGGGCCTGCAGAAGAGGAAATAGAGCTTTGAGGCTGGATGATTAACTCTTGAGGGATAAAGGCATTAGGAATGTAATAGAGGGGTAAATAGGTAAATACATGATGGTGGTTAGGAAGCCAGAAGCAACAGAGTGGAGCAACGGGACAAATTTAAGGACCACATCACAAATTATATAAATACCATCGCCAAGGAGCTGAGGGTGGCGAGGAGGAGGAGGGAGGAAAAGGAATTAGAGGATGAAATAGACTGGAGGCAGGGCGGCCAGGCAACTGGCGCATGTGAAGAGGCAATTAAGACAACTAGTCAACCGCTCGATAGCACCATACTTAAATGTAAGCAGTCCTTCTATGAACATGTGAATAAGGTGGGCAGTATTTTGGCAAGACAATTAAGAGCAAGAGAGCAGAGGCACTTCATGGCGGGTTTAAAAGACCAGGGAGAAAGGGTGGTAACAACAGAGGGAGGCAAGAGAAGGTTGATGGAGGACTTCTTTGCAAACTTGTACAGCGCAGAGCCATGTGATGAGAGAGAGCAGTTATTTGAGGGGTTGGATTGGCCCAAAACTATCAAGTGAACAGAGGGGGTACTTGGACGCACCAATAACAAGAGAGGAGGTATGGTGAATCATAGGCAGACTTAAACGACACAAAAGCCTGGGGGCACATAGCCTCACGGGCACTTTCCATAAAACATTTAGCAAGCAATTGGGGCTAGTGATGGCAGACACGTTTAATGATTTTCATGAGAGAGGGCGCAACTCTGTATCCATGGAAATGGCCCACATCACCCTGAACCCTAGGCCGGGCAAAGACTTGCAGTTCTGCTCCTCCTATAGGCCAAGAGCGTTTATCAATATTGATGCCAAACTAAACACGCTGGTCCTGGCTGCAAGATTGGAAGGAGTGCTGCCAAATTTGATAGCAAAACATCAGTCGAGATTCATTCAGGGGAGGAACACATTTGATAACATACAGAGAATACGCCATATCGTAGATAAAGCTTCCAGGGTGGCCGCCAAAGATCCCATGCTTCTCCTAGCATTCCATGCAGAAAATGCCCATCGAGTAAACTGGCTCTACATGTTCAAAGCACTGGAGACGATGGGAGTGGGACCCTATTTTCTGAGGATGGTACAGGCTAACTATTGTGGTCCACTGGCCAGGGTGAAGGTTAACGGCAGGCTCACTAGCCCATTTCCCATAACCAGAGGCACCAAGCAGTGGTGTCCTTTGTCCCCCCTCTTTGCCATAGTGATGGAGCTGTTCACGCAAAAAGTGAGGGAGAATTCAGCAACAGAGGGAGTAAGGTGAGCCAAAGCGCAGCGTAAAATAGGGTTGTTCGTAGACAACTAGGTCACTAATCTGCAGCAGTCACTCTAAGAGATAATGAGGAGAATTCACTGGTTTTCACGGGTATCAGGGTTCCAAGTAAACTTTGCTAAATCGGAAATACTGAACCCGTCGGTGGGGCTAGAGGTGGTGGAGCATCTTAAGACGCAGACACCTTTCTGCTGGGCAGTGGGGTCAGGGAGTGAACCTTACCCTGAAATTGCAGAAGCTTTTTAAGGAAAAGGATCCCCCTTAAATTGGTCAAATTAAGAAGGGCTTGCACAAATAGAAGAACTTAAATGTTTCATGACTAGGGAGGATAGCGATTAGTAAAATTAACGATCTTCCCAGGATTCTATATTTATTCTAGGCACTCTCGATCCCGAATGCGGGGCAGTGCTGAAAGGGGTGCAAGAGGAGATTATGCGCTTCATATGGAAGGAAAAGAAGTCACGCATCGGGACGAATATCCTGTACAAACCTCAGAGGAAGGGTGGAGTGGGATGTCCCAATGTGATGAAATATTTCCAGGCGGTTCAAGTACGTGCGGTAATTTGAAGCACTGGATGCAGATCGAGCAGGGGGTGGCAGAAGAATACATGTGGAAAATACTGTGGTTGAGAAGAGTGGACCGGGAAAACACCATAACTGTTGTGATGTGCTTGTCTCTGCATGTGAAAGCTGGTGATGTCATGTTGGAGTGTTGCCTTGTGAATGTCGGAATGTTTACCCAAGGATTCCACACCCAGCCAGTTAGAGCTCCCCAGCCTGGGTGATGGGAGCCAGTGTTATGTCCTGTCCACTTATGTATATAACTTCATGTAACTGTGACTTAAGTACTTGTAATAAACATATAAGTAATCCCAAGAAGCCTGGAAGTCACTTTACAACATTGGCGACGAGGATGGGATTAAAAAGAAGAAAATGCGGGTAAGAAACTGAAGAAAGTGGAAGAAGCCTGCTGCTGGGGGTGCAGGAAGAAGATGGAAAAGAAGGACAACACTGCCCCAAAACACAAGTAAGACCCATCACCCAGGGCACCAAAAGGGAGGAAGGAAGCCCTATATAGGAAGGATAAGCTGCCCATAAAATGGAGGGAGAGCTGGGTCCTGGGGCTGAAGAGAGGAGCAGGGCCTTGAAGGGAAGCTCAAGAAGGGAGCTAGGCCTTTAAGATTGAGAAATCTGTGTGAAGAAGTGAAGCCTGTTAAAGTAAAACCAGAAGTGTTGTCTGTTAAGTGAAGATAAAAGGAAGCTTAAAATGACACCTGGTCCCTTAAACTGAAGAAGGAATCCCACCCCATTAGTTTAAGAAACCTGTAGATTAAACAAAGCTTGTAGTGAAGATAACTCCCATGAGAGAGGGAGGAGCTAAGGAGCTGCGGGCAAGAGAAGACAGCTGATGCCATGACCAGCAGCAACTCTTTGTGGTAGGAAGGTGTTCCTGGTGTATGGCGTGCTGGGTGAAGCTGTCGCCTGTCAGAGGTTGCATTGCAAGTGTGAAGTGCTGAGGGGTGAAGAAGAAAGCTCTGCAGTGATGTTTCCATTCACCAGTCAAAGTATCATTCCCCAGTCAAGCAGCGCAGGGATGTGATGCTGTTTACCCTCATATGAAACCAAAAGTAAGCTTTGGGGAAAGTATGAAGCCCAGTAAGCTTCCTCCCATGTAGGAGTGCAAGTCTGCTTTGAGTTCATAAGTGGGACTTGGAGAAGGATGTGAGACTGCGGACAGTGAGCTGAGGGGTTCCCCAATGAGCCACTAGCATGTTAGGGAAGATTTTGAAGTGACAGTCTGGAGTGAGCAGCGAGTACTGGCTCTGCATGTCCCAAGCGCAATGTGAACTAAAGGTTAGACCCAGGCAGCGCTAGTCTGGTAGCGTATGCTCAGGGAAAGGGATGCAGGGAAAACTGCCTGCGTGCGACTTTGTTTTCAAGGATCAAAAGCGGATCGTGTTTTGGAAGCAGTGAACCGTTTTAAAATATTGAAGTTGAAGGATTACATATGCTGGGTCGAGGTACGTGGTATGAGTGATGTTTGGCTTATGAAGATCAGCATTGCCCCGAGGCAGAAGTGTGACTGGTGACATCACAGCTGGTTTAAGGGAGTCAGCGATGCCATAGAACGCCAGATTCAAGCATTATGTTCATATTAGAATGCACTTACCATGCCAGATTCCAGTCGGTAGCCGAAGCCATTAACCGAGGCAGGATGAAGAATAAAATAAACAATGTTATGAGGAAAGAACCCTGCAACTTGCATTGCCGTGCACAGGAAGAGGAGAGCTGAAGGCATTGGGCCGTAAGATGAGTGAATAAGCCTAAGTGCGTTGTGGGGTGAGAGGAGAGACCCCCTTACGAATCATCTTCACAGTGTGCCTACGATTTTATTGGTATTATCCGGCTGAGAGATGTAGAGCACTGCTGAGCACGTCGGTGAGTCAGAAAATCAGACAGGAATAAGAGCGCAGTAGGAAATCCAAATTCCACTATAGGATTTGCCAAGGATGTCATTATTGTTGTCATGAATGTCGTTCCTGGTGAAGGAATGCAGCAAATTTGGGTTATGGTGCATAAAGGTGCTGCGACTGCAGAGGAGGCACAAGGACCGCATTTGAAGTAATGGCTGCAGTGTATCATTTTATGTTTTAGTGATTATGATGGTCACGAATCTGGTCTTTCAGAAGATAACGTTGGACATTCAGGAGCAGCAACGTGTATCCTTTAACTGTTTTTGCATTAAGTTTGTGTTACCAACCTAGTTTTGTAACAGATTAAGGATTGACAAGCATGGGAGGTGCACGAGAAGTTTGTGTGTAGATATATGCGTGCAGGAATTGAGGTTCAGATCTAAAATGTATTGGATTTAACACATTTGAGGAATTTTAGGTTCAAAAGGACTCATTTGGACATTCTGAACATGCACAATATGCGTATGCATTAGGTTTGTGGTACCAACAGAGTTTTGTAACAGGTTAAGGATTGACAAGCATGGGAGGTGCATGAGAAGTTTTTGTGTGGATATATGCGTGCAGGAACTGAGGTTAAAAGTAAAATTTATTAGATTTAACACATTTTAGGAATTTCAGGTTCAAAAGGACTCATTTGGACATTCTGAACATGCACAATATGCCTAGATGTGTGCAAGTCAGTAGCAGGGTGTGAGAGAGGTTAGAGTAACCATTGAGGGATTGCAGGGTAGGCTGCAGCCAACATAGACATGTAGGAATAAATGCGCATATTTCTTGGTTACGCCATAAGGGCTGTGTACGCAAATGTCACTATGAAGTTGAGTTGTTAGGCAGTGTAGACACAAGTGTATGGGTGGGTGAGTGCCACAGAGGTGCAAGAACATAGTGTATCAGAGTGATTGCGGGTGAGTGCCACAAAGATGCAGGCTGGTACATAAACTGGCCATGGATTTTAGGAAATGTAATTATATAGTTTGCTATTGCTTTAATGGTGAGAAAAGAAGTATATGTATTGTGCAACATGAATTATTAGGATTTTAATTTTTGCAAAATGGTAATGCAAAATGTTGTTTTATGTGACTCATGTATGAAATGGGTGCACATGGGTAAAACATGTGTTTTGCTAAGAGTCAAAGAAGTTGAGTGTTGGGTAGCACCCAGAATATGTATTGTATGTGGGTGAAAGTGCCACACGGGTTTGGAGGTAGCGACTCCAGTGTATGTGTAAGTATGAGTGTGGTTAAGTGAAACCACAGCTGTTTGGGTGGTAGCGCCGCCATTACACTAGAGAAATGTGGTGAGTGTGCCACAGCGGTCTGGACGGTAGTACATCCAGTTGTGCAGGGTAAAGGTGGAGAGCCTGCGTGACCATTTGGGTATGTTAGAGGTGTGTGTGGTTAGGAATACCACAGGAGGTGCAGAATACCACAGGTGTTGCTGGGAGGTAGCGCCTCCAAGAATACTCTACTTCCCTTTCAAGCATAGCAGTGAGAATGTATGTGAGTTGGGAGGTAGCATTTCCAAGCATAACAGTGAGGATTTATGTGAGTTTTCATCACTCCATAATAAGATGCATTCATGTTCCCTCATTGTTCCAGTGTGGCTTTATGTGTGTAGATTAGGAGATTAATGCGGAGTACCATTCTCCATTAAAAGGCAGGTTTTTGAGAGATGCGAGGTTTGGAATGTTATGAAATAGTGTAATGGGTGAAGTGAGGTGAGAGCGAGAGTGAGTCAGAGAAGATGTGAAATGGGGCAGCACCCATAGTGTGTGTAGCCTGTGGATGTGCTACAATTAAGTTAGGAGTTAGCGCCTCCGTGACTATAGTGGAGGTAGCACTTCCGCGAGTACAGTGGAGGTAGCGCCTCCCACATGAGGAGCATGAAAGTATTTTTGGAGGTAACGCCTCCGCCAGAGTAATTGGAGGTAGCGCCTCTGCCAGAGTAATAGGAGGTAGCGCCTTCGCCAGTGTGATTGGAGGTAGTGCCTCCGCCAGTGTGATTGGAGGTAGTGCCTCCGCCAGAGTATTTGGAGGTAGTGCCTCCGCCAGTGTAATTGGAGGTGGTGCCTCCGACAGTGTATTTGGAGGTAGCGCCTCCGCCAGTGTAATAGGAGGTAGCACCTCCGCCAGTGTGATTGGAGGTAGCGTCTCTGCCAGAGTATTTGGAGGGAGTGCCTCCGCCAGTATCATTGGAAGTGGCGCCTCCGCCTGAGTATTTGGAGGTAGCGCCTCCACCAGTGTGATTAGAGGTAGCGCCTCTGCCAGTGTATTTTATTTGGAGGTAGTGCTTCCGCCAGTGTAATTGGAAGTAGCGCCTCCGCCAGAGTATTTGAGGGTAGGGCCCCGCCAGAGTATGTGTAGGTAGCGCTTCTGCTTGTGTCATTTGGTAGTGCCCTGCCAGAGTATTTGGAGGTAGCGCCTCTGCCTGAGTAATTGGAGGTAGTGCCTCTGCCAGTGTGATTAGAGGTAGCGCCTCTGCCAGTGTATTTTATTTGGAGGTAGTGCCTCCGCCAGTGTAATTGGAAGTAGCGCCTCCGCCAGAGTATTTGAGGGTAGGGCCCCGCCAGAGTATGTGTAAGTAGCGCTTCTGCTTGTGTCATTTGGTAGTGCCCTGCCAGAGTATTTGGAGGTAGCGCCTCTGCCTGAGTAATTGGAGGTAGCGCCTCCACCAGAGTATGTGTAGGTAGCGCTTCTGCTTGTGTCATTTGGTAGCGCCCCGCCAGGGCCCCAGTGTAGTTGGAGGTAGCACCTCCACCTGAGTAATTGGGGATAGGGCCCCGCCAGAGTATGTGTAGGTAGCGCTTCTGCTTGTGTCATTTGGTAGCGCCCTGCCAGTGTATTTGGAGGTAGCGCCTCTGCCTGAGTAATTGGAGGTAGCGCCTCCACCAGTGTGATTGGAGGTAGTGCCTCTGCAAGAGTATTTTGAGGTAGCGTATAGCGAATCTGCTAGAGTATTTGGAGGTAGCATATCCACCAGTGTGATTGGAGATATCACCCCAGATGCTTGAAGGTGTAGGTGGGTGTGTAGGGTTAGTGGCCTACAGAAGTAGGGAGAGTGTCCCTAAGAATTGATATTCCCCTTGCTGGTGATGGATGTGGAAAGGAGGGGAATATGCTGTGGTGTGCTTGTCCGTGTGTGTTGACGTTTGAGAAGAAGGGATATATGTTGTGTCTATTTGATGTATCTGTGTGGGTGCATTGTGAATCAGTAAAGGAAGGAGATGTGTTATATCGTGCCTGAGTGTGTTTGTAATGTTTATCAGTAAAGGAAGGAGATGTGTTGTGATGTGCTTGTCTCTGCATGTGAAAGCTGGTGATGTCATGTTGGAGTGTTGCCTTGTGAATGTCGGAATGTTTACCCAAGGATTCCACACCCAGCCAGTTAGAGCTCCCCAGCCTGGGTGATGGGAGCCAGTGTTATGTCCTGTCCACTTATGTATATAACTTCATGTAACTGTGACTTAAGTACTTGTAATAAACATATAAGTAATCCCAAGAAGCCTGGAAGTCACTTTACAACATTTTCTAACTATTTGAGGAAGTGTGGGGTTGGTCATAAAAGGACCTCATTATATCATCCGGAGTCAAATGGTGTGGTTGAGAGGATGAATAGGTGTGTGATGGAGAGTGTGCATATCTCTGCATCGACTCTTGATTCTTCCTCTCTTCGGTATTACTCCTCCCTGTCACTCTGTTCTTTCCTCTCCTCTTGTTCTTCCCCTCGGCCACAGATAATACCTCCGGCTTATTTTCTTTGGGTTCCCCTCCTTCAGATTTGGAGAGTTTGGCCACACATGCTAAGGAATGCTCCACACGTTTTGCCAGATCCAATACTTCATCTAAACTCGGCTCATCCTTTAACCACAGTTCCTCTCTTATCTTATTTGACAGACAATGTGTCATGAATTGATCACGAATGTGTTCATCGAAATTTCCTTGGAACTTGCATGTAAGAGCCAGATGCCGTAACGCAGTTACATAATCCTCAACAGATTCACCCTGGGCTTGTGTGCGCATCCGGAAATTGTACCTCTCCTTTTATGACCAACCCCACACTTCCTCAAATAGTTAGAAAATCTTTCTCCAATAAATTGGTGACCATTGTCGGTCAATACCGTTTCAGGTAAGCCCTCACTCGCAAAGATTTCCTGTAGAACCTTTATCATACACTCACTCGTGATCTCCCTCACTATCTTAAAGTCTACCCATCTGGAAAATAGGTCTACCACCAAAACAATATATTTACCACGGGCATAACCAAGTTCCACGGGACCAAGTATGTCCATGGCAACATCACACCATATCCTGGACGGAAGACCGACGTCCACTAATGGTTGTTTTCTGGCCACCACTCCATTTCCACTCTTAACACAATACTGACAATTTGCCAGGCAAGTCTCCACCTCCTTATCAAAACCCGGCCACCAATAATCTTCTCTTACTCTCGCTCTCACCTCACTTCACCCATTACACTATTTCATAACATCCCATCCTCGTCGCCAATGTTGTAAAGTGACTTCCAGGCTTCTTGGGATTACTTATATGTTTATTACAAGTACTTAAGTCACAGTTACATGAAGTTATATACATAAGTGGACAGGCCATAACACTGGCTCCTGTGTATATGTGCAGCGTAGTGCCATAAGGCTGACCCACTTGTGGTTCCTGTGAGCGGCTCCGGAAGGGAACTCTGTCCACTATACAAGCACGAAGAAGACCGGACTGTCTAGTCGCTGGATTCTCCAGCGAATCAGCGTTACCAGCTGACGTGATTAGCTGTGGATGTCAGAGGGACAGGTGAACGCCGCCATCCGCGCAGGGGCTGCAGAGCAAGTTTTCCCGGCGTACGAAAAGGGAGAGGGCTGCTCAGCTTCCAGGCAGCGTTGAGCGGCCCCGTGAGGAAGCCTACGAATCGGCCGCTCCGCTCGCCTGAAGCGTCGAGCGGCCACCGTGTAGGCGCTTCCGCCCGCGCAGGGGCGCTACGTGAAGAGCTTTTTCGGCACCAGGAGCAAGTCCGGGAGGGCTGCTTCGCTGTCTCTCAGCCGTGAGCGGCCCGTGTGTGAGCCTGTACGCTGGCCACTCCGCTCCCCTGTGGCGTCGAGTGGCCGCTCTTCGGAGTTCGGAGTAAGTTCCCAGGAAGACAGAAGTAAGTGTGTTTTGACTGTCACAGCCTTCCCCTGGGGCCATCCGTCCGAACTCTTTTCTGGTTGGGCTCCGGCAGATTAAAGTAAGCAGGAAGCGAACTTCCAACGTGAGTGCCGTATAATACTTAATAGAGGGAAAGGTAGACAGGATTATCGTAAACCCCTGAATAGAAGAACACAATAACTGTGAAAAGGCACCAGTTTCCCGTACTACTTGGTCTTATGCTAAAGCATCAGTAAAGTAATTTGGGGTTTAAGGGGGACTACTTGAAAGGACATTGGAAGTGCTCAAAACGTGACCAGTTGCGCCTGGTACAAGTAAAATAGATCACGCGCACCGCAAGTCACATTTTGGATGGCAGCGGACATGGCAGCTCTGCCAGGGATATCGGGTCCTCCCATTTTTATGTCTGCCCCAGGGACGGCGAGGATCGCGTGGCCACAATGGCGAAAGGGTTTTCTGCACTACATGAAAGCAGCTGGCGGAACGGCCTATTCTGCAGAGAGGAAGGTAGCATTGTTGTTGCATTTTTTGGGCTTCGAGGGCCAGAGAATTTTCGAAACTTTACCCCAACTGGCAAATGAGGGAAGTGGGGATGAATTAAATGAGTTCGAATCTGCATTAGTGAGACTCGATAAGCATTTTAATCCTAAGAGGAGCACGATCTTGGAGAGGTACAATTTCCGGATGCGCACACAAGCCCAGGGTGAATCTGTTGAGGATTATGTAACTGCGTTACGGCATCTGGCTCTTACATGCAAGTTCCAAGGAAATTTCGATGAACACATTCGTGATCAATTCATGACACATTGTCGGTCAAATAAGATAAGAGAGGAACTGTGGTTAAAGGATGAGCCGAGTTTAGATGAAGTATTGGATCTGGCAAAACGTGTGGAGCATTCCTTAGCATGTATGGCCAAACTCTCCAAATCTGAAGGAGGGGAACCCAAAGAAAATAAGCCGGAGGTATTATCTGTGGCCGAGGGGAAGAACAAGAGGAGAGGAAAGAACAGAGTGACAGGGAGGAGTAATACCGAAGAGAGGAAGAATCAAGAGTCGATGCAGAGATATGAAAAAAAGGAAGATGGGAAGGAGGAAAGACTATGTTATCGTTGTGCCAGTGCAACACACTTTGCGTCCTCTGTTGTATGTCCAGGACGTAAAAGTATATGCTCAAAATGCAAAAGGAGAGGGCATTTAGCATCATGCTGCAAGAACTACCAATTTGGACAGTCAGGCCAACGAAGAGTACTATATGTGAATGAGGAAGAAGAGGGGAGATCATCTGAAGAGGAAGTGCTGAAAGGGGTGCAAGAGGAGATTATGCGCTTCATATGGAAGGAAAAGAAGTCACGCATCGGGACGAATATCCTGTACAAACCTCAGAGGAAGGGTGGAGTGGGATGTCCCAATGTGATGAAATATTTCCAGGCGGTTCAAGTACGTGCGGTAATTTGAAGCACTGGATGCAGATCGAGCAGGGGGTGGCAGAAGAATACATGTGGAAAATACTGTGGTTGAGAAGAGTGGACCGGGAAAACACCATAACGAGATGTACTCTGGAAATTTGGGACAGGATTAACTGGCATCATAATCTGGGACAGTATCCATCGCCAAAGGCACCTACCTTTAGGAATCCAGCCTTTCCGCCGGGGATGGTGCAAAATAGGTTTACACAGTGGGTAGTGGGGGGGGTGAGGGAGCGAGGGGATTTGTATGAGTGGGCGGTTTTAAGACCTTCAACAAATGTTCCCTGGAATTTGGGGTGAACAACGGGGGTCTGTTTGCATATAATCAACTCAAACATTGGGCTTTCATAACAGCAATGCAGGAGGGGGTGGCCAGAACTCAGGCGGAGTGGGAAAGGACAGTTCCAAACAGCAAGACAAACAGAGGCCTCACCTCTGGTATTTACAGAATATTACTCGGGGAAATGGAGCAAGGCTCAATAAAGGTGAGAAGTAAGTGGGAGGCAGACACAGGCAGGCAGTTCAAAGATAAGCAGTGGGACAAGGCAATGCGTGGGGTGTTCAAGCCGTATACGTCCCTACAAAGCCAGGAATTATAATACAACATACTGCATCGGTGTCACTACACACTGAAGAAATTGAACTAACTGAAAGTATCCAACTCTCCATGGTGTTGAAGAGAATGTGGGCAGGGGGAGTGGGGGAACAGCGGGCGATTGGAGCACCTTTGGTGGACGTGCCCGCAATTATAACACTTCTGGCAGTGGGTGAAATCAAGTATTGGCGAGATTCTAGGAGTCAGCCTCACCTTCGGCCTAGCTTTGGCATTGCTTAATATCCCTGGGCCGGGAGATACTACAGTAAGGGGACGGAAAGGAGTATTGTGTGCTTACCTGACCTTAAGTGCTAAGAGATGTATCGTGAGGCAAGTGTGAAGCACCCTCGATTGTACAATGGTACTATGTAGTATGGGACACTTTTAGCATGGAGAAAACAATCGCAGTCATCCATGATGTTCTAGCAAGGTTTGGTCTCACTTCATAGCATACGTCCTTAAAGACGCTAATTAATTATATATCCACTCAAGGTTGCGTACACTGGACATGTTGAAAGGGGCAGAATATGATGTATACTGAAGGATTACATAGTGGAAGACAATGTGAAGGAGGGGAGTGGGGACTTATAGATACTCAGGATGTTGAAGATAATAGTCTGTGGATCTCTTTCTCAGCACCTGGTTGATATGTCAATTGTTTCACTTACACGTTTGTGATAATTATCAGGACTGAGAGTAATATCTTGCAATGCTATTGGACAACTGTTTTGGTATCTGTTGTACTACTACTTTTTGCTAATACAGATTTGGTTGAGAAAAAAAAAACAGTTTCTGGAACAATAATTGGGTCTTTCCACATCCGCCCTTCCATTTGCCTCCCTCTGAAATGGAGGACTGTGGCTCACCTGCTAAATATCTGGAGTAATTGAAAAGCTATGCTAATTTAAAGAATTATAGCCGATATCTGAGAAAGCGATAGACCTTTGGCAGTCCCCCTGCTCAAATACACAACCACAAACTTGGCAGGATAAATGCCTCAAATTATCTAAAAGAGCATCAGTCCCTTATTGAAGTGCTGATTTCAAAAAATCAAAATGGTGCTACTAGCAAACCCTAAATTTGAAAAACCGCTGAACAGGGTGTTGGAGACTGGGCGTCCTAATCTGGAATCAACTTCTGTATTCTCTTTGGGCAGAGGCTGAGTTTACAGGCTGAAAAAAACGTTTTTGTTCTGGGCATATACTGATCTCAGGGTTTTTCACTATATTGGTTGTTCATACACTGTTTTCCGTTCCAGCAGCAACAGTTTGTCACCTGCCGGCTTTATTGCCTTACGGTTGTTGGCGCTATAGACACTAATTTTAATGCTACATATGGTGATCCATTCAGGTATGAAATGTATATCATATTACCGTGATATTGTAACCATATTTTCCTTGGTGTACTGGAACAATGCTATGTGATGCCACTCCCTGTTATGTCAAGGGGTGAAAGGTCGGTGCCTTCACTTCCCATTAGTTCACTGAGGGTGGGGAAGGGTCAAATGACATCACTTCCTGTGATGTCATCGGGGTCAAGGGTCATGTGATGTCACTACTCTAGCATTCTGGTGAAATGACCTCACTAGGAAGGAGGAGTCAATATGGATCAAAGGAAACACTAAGCTGAACATGCAGGCTAGTTGTAATGAGACTCAACTTTGTGGCACACTTAAAAATGGTATCCACATTGGACGAACAGAGAGAAGACGAATGGAAGAAGGAGGAAGCAGAACCACAGGAGAAGGCAGAAGCACGTTAGTGAATCATGTTGATGAGAGCAGGTGCTTTCAGGCTGCCGCTTTCAAACAGGTCCTTCCGGCTCAAGGCCACAGAAGATACTGCAGGCACTGTAAGAAGACCGCTGGGGAACATGCAGCAACAGCAACGCTACTGGCAGCGTGGTCCAGTCCAGAAGCAGCAGGCTTTCCGGCGGACAAATGTGGAGCAAGAAGAAGAGCTGAGAGAAGGTCTGCAGAGCGGAGAACGCCATCCCAAGGTGCGAGCTTCACTGCAGCAATGTGCCTCGATTCTATTGTGCTGCCAGACACCAGTGAGTCCGCTCAGAGATGTTGGGGACCCCGGGGCATACCGACAGGCATATGAGCCATTAAGAACTTATTTTGAATACCGACCAAGTAGAAAACAAAGACAGTATTTTCCCAAATCCTCATGTATGAGATGTCAATATGGGGAAGGTTGGTGCAAGTATTGCCACAAGCCATTGAATGTTAATGAAGAAGTTAAAAGGTCGAACTTGAATAAGTCTCCATACGTGAGAAGTCAACATGGGAAAAGTTGGAACAAGTAATACCTCAAGCCTAGAAAGTATAGAGAGTGAAGGAACACAAAAGTTCTTTACTGAAGGGCAGTGAAAACATCAAAGGCGGACCTGGTGAAAGAAGCACATCAGCCAGTGAGCATTTGGGGAAAGATACCAGGCTGAGACGCATACCAGTGTATCTTCAAGCCCCAGAAGGGGGTTCCTGGTAGGGGAGTATACCAGATAATCCTTTTTAAATATATAGAGAAATAAGACATTGTGGACAGATACCTGGCAGGAGAGTATTCCAGGCGATCTCATGAACTTACTAAAGAATTCCTGTCAGGAGGGTATACCAGGAGGTTCTCCGTAAGAGGTGGTTGCTTAAAAGAGATTGTTTTGCCATCATTAAGAACTGGTTGCTTGAAAGAGACTTTTGCCAATTGTATGGAGTTCTTTTTTGAAAGAGACACTTTTGACAGACAGCCTACCTGAGACCTCCAACGGAAGGGAACCATCCGCTGGATTCAAGGTTTCTTTTGTTGGACTTTGTGAGGGTTCAGAAATGTGAGGCGCACACAAAGTGGTAATGTTCTCATCATCAGACATCTTTATTAAAAGAAAAGGGGTGGATAAAGGCCTCTCTGTACCTATCCTAAAGGGAGTTTCCCTACCTAGGAAACTATAACAAAAGATCAGTCTGTGTCTTGTCGTCAAAATTAAGTGAACTGTCCTTGTGGCCAAAATATATCTGGCCCTCACACTAGAAATTAAACAATTAAGAAGTGTAAGGTAAATTGTCTCTGTTCTAGGTTTAGCCAAAAAGTATTCAAATGTAACGCAAATGAACATGTCCAACAAAAAATGGTTTCTTCCAAGGAGACATCATTGAATCCAGAGGATGGTTCCCTTGCCCTGGATTATTTTCAGAAAGAATGGTGAAAGTATCTTTTCCAGCCAATGGTCCCTTAACAATGCTAGAAATGTCTTTTCTAAGCAACAAACACTCCAAGAATGGGAAAAGTGTCTTTTCAAAATAATATTGCCTTAAGGATGATAGGAATGTTTCAGGTAGGATGGCAAAGGTGTCTTTTCCAAACAATGTTATCTTTTGTACAATACACACTCCAAGGATGGAAAAAGTGTCTCTTCCACACAATATCCTTCCAAGGATGGCACACGTGTCTCTTTAATGTAACAACTTCTTAAAGACAACATCCTGGTATACTCCCCTGCCAGGAACCCTTCAGTAGATTATCTAGATCCCCATGTATACTCTCATGCCATGTATCTATTCACAATATCTTTGTCTTTTCCTTTATTATACTTTACAAGGATTACCTGTTGTACTCCCCATGCCAGGTATCCCTTCTCTGGGCCCTGTAGATGCCCTGGTATACTCTCCTGACAGGTATCTCTTCCCTAAAGGCTCACTGCCTGATGTACTGTATTCACCAGGACCTCTTCCAATGTTCTCTCCCTTTGGGCCTTCCATGTCACCTGGTATACTCTCCTGCCAGCTATCTCTTCCCTAAAGGCTCACTGCCTGATGTACTGTATTCACCAGGACCTCTTCCAATGTTCTCTCCCTTTGGGCCTTCCAGGTCCCCTGGTATACTCTCATGCCAGGTATCTCTTCCCCAAAGGAGCTTTCTCTCAATCTTTCAGTATAGCACAGTCGTATTGTTGCACTGCATATACTTTATTCGATTTAGATTCTGCTTGTTCCAATGCTCCCCATAATGGCATTTCATATATGAAGACTTTTTCAAGTTAACTTCTTCATTAACGTTTATCTGCTCGTAATTATCTTTGCTCCAACTTTCCCCATCTTGATTTTTCATGCATGAGGATTTCTGCAAATTCAGTCCTTTTTTGAGCCGTAATCAAAATATACTTTCAATTGTTTCTGTGCCTGTCGGTACACCCCAAGGTTCCCGCCATCACTGAGCCAACTCACCAGTGTTTTGCCAACCCGCGGCACCTGGCTGCGGTGAAGTCCTTACTCGGGTATAGCCTCTCCTGCTTTGAAGACCTTGCATCAGCTTCCCCATCGGCTCCGCTTTCACTTGCCAGTGAAGCTGTTTTCCGGCATGACCGTTCACTGGAGAGCATTGCTGCTGCTGGTTCTTGAGTAGCTCTTCCATGGTGCCTTCCATTCTTTCCTGGGTTTCCTGCAACTCCGGTATGGAAGGCTGAAAAGCAGCAGCCTGAATGCTCCTGCCTTCTGCTATGCTACACTGTTAATTTCCATGATTCTGCTTTTGCTTTAGGTCCTGCTTTGCACTTTGCCCACTCGGCTCTCTGACGCCTTGAAAGTGTAAGCCATTTTAATGTCCTGCGCAGCTGATCTCCACTATAACAACTAGCCTGCATATTTGATTTGATGTTTCTTTCCATCTTTACTAACTCCTCCTTCCTCTTCCTCGTCTCAGTACTTGTGGCGTTGTGGGAGTTGTAGTCCATAGGATTGTTGTCAAAACCCAAAACATCAGAGTAACAAGATGTTAAATGTGAATTAAGTGCATTTGCTGTGTGAATATTGTTTTGCGAAGAGTGTTTTGCAGAAAGGGTTCTTTGGGTCCTACATTCGGAGTGACTTGTAAAGTGACGACATGCCATTAAGAATTTAGCAATTATAGGGTGGTCTTCAAATGAGAGAGAGGAATATTGCATCTCTCCTGATGGGGTCACCACATCTCCCCAACAGCCATCTCCTCCCATGTGATCCTCCCTCATAATACCACCCCAGGGCCAGGATCAGGTAACGACTGCCGTTCCCTGGCCACATGGGAGGAGATCTTTGGCTGGGGACCAGTGATGACTTCACAGGATTCATCACAATGTATCTGTTTGTTTTGTAACACTTTTTACACAACCTACATCAGACACACTTTCCTTACAGCCTTAGTTGTTCAATTTAGGTCAGATTAATGTTTTGGACTCAAGGACAGTCTATATAATTTGGACGACGAGGCACAGAATGATCTTTAGTTTTAGTTTCCTAGGTAGGGAAACGCTCTTTAGGATAGGGACAGATGAACGTTTATCTGACCCTTTTATTTTAATAAAGATGTCTGATGTTGAAAATAGTACCACTTTGTGTCCGCTTCTCCTTTCTGAGCCCTCACAATACTCAGAGATGTGTGAGAAACCAGAAGGTGTCTCACCCACTAGTCCCTGGGATCTGTCATCCAGGTGGCAAGGACACAGCCATCGCTTTTGGATGCAGTTTCTGGGGGTGGACCAGTGCAGGAGGATCACCTGGGTGAGGGGCCTTCAGGGAGTGGGACACCAGACAGTGAGACGAGGTAACCCCTTTCTTATAACACCTTTACCCCATCCTACTAATATTTAGGAACTCTAAACCCCCCCCTTACAACACGAACACTTTTCACAGACAGCCCGCTATAAGAGAAAATGTACTAACACTCGAGCCGTATACCTGACGTGTTCCAATACAATGGTCAGGCAAGATCAAGCAATTACTGACCATCACACACAACTGGCTTGCATTAAGCTTCCCCACACGGATAAAATGCGGAGCACACTCTGAGCGAGGCAAAGCACGCGAGGAAACAGCAGTTCTAAGATGGCAGTTTAACAGGAGGAGAAAGACGGCAAAACAGAAGGGGATTGCAAGGAGGGAAGTTCCCTTGACCTTTTCGACAAGGAACCATTGCTTTCATGTACCCTTGAGAATGGAAAGCGTAAAACCAGGAAAACAGGCTGAAGAATCCTGCATTGTGTGTCAGAGACACTCAGGGCCCTCCCACGTCAATAACGCAGCCAGTGAATTGGGGAGACCGATACAAGAGCGGTCTGTGTTGAAGCCAAGGTTGCAAGAGGTAACATTGTATGGTGAGTGCTGGAACGAACAATGTTTAAAATATGTGTGATACAAGATGCAAGTAAAGTTGATCTGCTGATGAGTGATTGAACTTTAAAACAAAGATATGATTCCTTTGACAGAGTGGTCCGGCACCACGTGTGTGCTCAATCGAAGGTCTCTAAGGTATCCAGCTGAAAAGTGATAAGAGTTGTAGAGAATTGTGAATCGAAGTGGTCCTGTGACGGGTCAAGCAGAATCCCACGCACAATTGAAACTCTTCGATGTTGATACAGTAAAGAATGTTTGTGGCAAAGTTGATAAAGTTGGTCCGAGCCCGGCAGAGGGAGATCAATTGAAAGTTTTGTGTTAAAGGAGGTCTGAGCCCAGCGGAGGCAGACCCAGGATGAATAGAAAAATCACCCGAGAATTTGTATGTGTGAAATCCTAAGAAGAAAGGAACTTTGTTGTTTGTCGTATTGCATCAGGCCCTGTGAAAATGAGACTTTGAATGGCAAAGAGAATTTGCCACAGAAGGCCATGATGATGAAGTTTTGAAGAGCACCCTTGTGCTAAAGAAGCCAGAGACTGTGCTAAGCACGTGTGTGTCACCTTGTCCCGTGCTGAATACGTGGGGAAGGGACGCCAAAGGCTTGAATATCTCGACATATCATTTTCTTGAACACTTTTCTTTTGCATAACATTGCTTCAACACTATTTGTGTTTAGAAGTAAGGATTGGCAATAGGTTTATTAGTATAGGCCCTTTTATTTTGACAAGACACCACTAGAACTGCGTTATTATTTGATGGCCGTAGCTTGCTCCGATCTTTAGATTTAGGTTTAAGCTCATTAGTGCCAAGGACGAGCTATCTCGTCCTTGGGATTCCCTCCATGTTGCCAAAGCACGTCGTCGTGAAACGAAATAAAATCACTGCAGCAGCCATTTTCGGCTACTGCAGTGAAGAAAGAAGGTAAGAGCCCTTCTTTCTCCACGTCGATCTGCGGCTGTATTTCAAGCCGGAGATCGAGGCGGGTATCGTTGGAAAGGGGAGATTCTCCCCTTTCCAACAATATCCATTGTGTGGCATTGCTGCCCGCGGATCGAACACAGGGCACGCGATCTGTGGGCAGCAATGTCACCGGATCAATAGAGATCCGTTTGTGACGCAGAGGGAGGGGGGCTGCTTAATAGGTAAGCGACCCCCATACCCCATGGCCCCAAAGCATGGGGCCACAGCACTGGAGACCCCTGGGGGCAGATCACTGCCCCCAGGGGTAAAAATGAAAAAAAAACATGGAAAAAATTTGAGGGATGGGGGAGGTGGGAGGGGTTTTGGGGCCCTGGGGCCCACTAGGGCACCAGGGATATCGGAAAAAGTGGTGTCCTTGGAAAGGGGAGGTTCTCCCCTTTCCAAGGACACCACGTATATGAGGCATTGCTGGTCACGGATCAGCGCAGAGCGCTCGATCCATGACCAGCAACCCACTGGACCACTATGGAAATGTTTGTGACGTGGGGGTGAAAGGAGGCTGCTTTAAGTAAGCAGCCCTCTCCCCCCCTGGCCCCCAAAGCATGGGGGCACATATGTGCACAACCCTGGAGGTAGATGGCTGATCATCTGCCCCCAGGGAAGGGGGCAAAAAGAAAAAATAAATAAATAAATAGAACGGGGGTGGGGGGCCCTGGGATTTTTTTGCCCCCATGAAATGGTGGTGGCCCTCCCCCTCCCACACCAAGTGGAAAAGGGGGTCACCCCTTGTAGCCCTCCCTGGGGGCAGATTTATGGCCCCAGGCAAGAGTACATGAGGTGCCCCCCCATCCAATTGGGGGGTGGAGGGGAGGGCTACTAGGAACTAGTGTGCAGGCCCCCCAAAGGATGGGGCCTGCAGGTTAGGCCCCCATGGGGGGCAGATGGCTGATCATCTGCCCCCAGGGAAGGGGGCAAAAAAAAAGAAAAAAAAACATGAAAAAAAGAAAAGGGAATTTTGGGTGGGATGGGGGGGGCACTAGCCACCAGGGATATATTTTACAGAAATGGGGGGTGGCCCCCTCACCCAAAGGGGAAATGGGGGCACCCCTTGTAGCCCTCCCTGGGGGCAGATATCTGCTCCTAGGAAGGAGCACCTGTCTCCAGGGAGGGCTGAATGAGATGCCCCCCCTGCATTTGGCATGGGGGGTAGAGGGTCACCCTCCAGTACATTAGAAATTACCTGGCGGTTTAAGGTGCCCCTCAGCCCACCCTAAAGTGCAGTGTACCTTTTCCATTTTTTGTTTCGTTTACGAAACTTGCCTTGTCGCAGAGGGGCACATTGGTGTGCCAATCTGGCGCCAGGGTGCCCAAACCTTACTGCCCCACCCACTGGTGGGCCTGTCCCACCATTTTTGGGGGCCCTCTCTCCCCCCCACCCCAAATTGAGGGGGGGTGTACCTCACGCAGCTGTTTGTAGGAGGCCCAGGGAGGCCTGCATGAGGTGCCCCCGCCACCCATTTGGGGTGAGGGGGGAGAGGGCCCCCAAAAATGGTGGGACAGGCCCCCCAGTGGGTGGGGCAGTAAGGTTTGGGCACCCCAGGGCCAGATTGGCACACCAATGTGCCCCTCTGCGTCAAGGCAAGTTTCGTAAACAAAGAAAAAAATGAAAAATGGTGGAACGCATTTTAGGGGGGGCTGTGGGGCACCCCAAAGAGACAGGGAATTTTCTAATGGGACGGGGTAGTGACCCCGTCTCCCCCACCCACAATGGAGTGGGTGCCATGTCATGCAGCCCTCCCTTGGACCAGATATCTGCTCCTAGGAAGGGACGCCTGAGCCCAGGGAGGAGTGCAGGACAGCCCCCCCAATTTATGTGCCCCTGGGGAGGGCTACATGAGATGGGCTGCCCCTCCAATTGGGGTGGGGGTGGAGAGGTGTACCCCCCTTCACATTAGAAAATTCCACGGCAGTGTAGGGGGCCCCTCCGCCCGTGCTAAAGGGCAGCCTGCCATTTTGAATTATTTTCTTTCTTTACTATACCTGCCTTGGCGCAGAGGGGCACATTGGTGTGCCAATCTGGTGCCCAGACCTTACTGTCCTACCCACTGGGGGGCCTGTCCCACCATTTTTGGGGGGCCTCTACCCCCCCACCTCAAATGGAGGGGGGTTGTACCTCACACAGCTGTTTGTAGGAGGCCCAGGGAGGTCTGCATGAGGTGCCCCCGCCACCCATTTGGGGTGAGGGGGGAGAGGGCCCCCATAAATGGTGGGACAGGCCCCCCAGTGGGTGGGGCAGTAAGGTTTGGGCACCCCGGGGCCAGATTGGCACATCAATGTGCCTCTCTGCACCAAGGGGAGTTGGGTTACCAAAGGAAAAAAGTGAAAATGGTGGAACGCTTTTTAGGGGGGGCTGTGGGGCACCCCAAAGGGTCTGAGAATTTTCTAATGGGATGGGGCATTGACCCCCTCCCCCCCGTCCCAATGGAGTGGGTGCCATGTTATGCAGCCCTCCCTGGGACCAGATATCTCCTCCTAGGAACGGACACCTGAGCCCAGGGAGGAGTGCAGGACAGCCCCCCCCACTTTATCTGCCCCTGGGGAGGGCTACATGAGATGGGCCGCCCCTCCAATTTGGCCATGTGTGCATACCCACGGGTGTCCTCTTTTGGGAAATGCATGGGGTTCCCTCTTTTCCTTGCTGGCTTCGACACCCTAGGCCCAAATCTGTAGGTTGCCCACGAACAAAATGGGCAGTGGCGAAAGTCTTGGGGTTACCAGTAGGTTACCCTTTTCCTTTTGCGCCCCCGGTAGGTGCACCACACATGTGAGGTACCGTTTTCATCGGGACACGTGTGGGGATGTGGGAAGGTAGGCCATGTGTTGTTGGCAGTGTGTTTCGGTGGGTGGCCAGAGCGAAATGTCTGAGAATTGTCTTCATTTCCAGCCAATTTCAGAGACATTTCCCTGTGTCCACTCACCGAAACACATCGCCAACAACAGATGTCATACCTTCTTGCGTTCCCACAGGTGTCCTGACGAAAAAGGTACCTCACATGTGTGGGTGCACCTACTGGGGGCGCAAAAGGAAAAGGGTAACCCGCTGGTAACCCCAAGCCTTTCGCCACAGCACAATTTGTTCATGTGGGCAACCTACAGATTTGGGCCTAGGGTATCGAAGCCAGCAAGGAAAACAGGGAATCCCATGCATTTCCCAAAAGAGGACACCCGTGGGAATGCACAGAGGTTTGACTTGCGCGAAGCGGTCCAGAATCTACTAGCCAGAACCCCCGGCAAATTCCAAATTTGGGGGTAAAAAACAATTTTCAGACATTTCACTCTGCTCAACCACCGAAACACGCTGCCAACAACAGATGTCATACCTTCCCGCGTTCCCACAGGTGTCCCAACGAAAACAGTACTTCACATGTGTGGGTTCACCATTCTAACCGCAAAGGGAAAAGGCTAACCCACTGATAACCACAAAAGGGTTTGGGGAGATAACCTACAGATTTGGGCATAGGGTGTCCAAGCCACCAAGGAAAACTGTGAACCCTATGCATTTATGAAAAGAGGGCACCAGTAGGAATCCACAGAGGTCCAACTTGCGCAAAGCGGACCAGAATGTTTTACCCAGGACCCCCGACAAAGTGAAAAATGTGGGTTTTTTCGGCACATTTCAGACTTTTCCGGGGATTCTTGGTAATAAATTCTGGGCCGATTTGCGCAAATCAAACCTCTGCGGATTCCCACAGGTGTCCTCTTTTCGGAAATGCATGAAGTTCCCTGTTTTCCTTGGTGGCTTGGACAACCGAGGCCCATATCTGTATGTTGGGCTTGTCTGGAGAAAGTGTCAAATTCAGGTGTCGAAACAGACTTGGGGTTACCTGTGTTTTAGGCTTTCCCCTTGGCGCCCAGGTAGGTGCTCCCACACATGTGAGGTACCGTTTTCATCGGGACACCTGTGGGAACGCGGGACGGTAGGCCATGTGTTGTTGGCGGCGGGTTTCGATGGGTGCGCCGAGTGAAATGTGCGGAAAATGCATTTTTCCCCCCACTTCGGAATTTGCAGGGGTGTTTGGGTAATAAATTCTGGGCTGATTTGTACAAATCATACCTCTGCTGATTCCCACGGGTGTCCTCTTTTCGGAAATGCATGGGTTTCCCCGTTTTCCTTGGTGGTTTGGACACTCGAGGCCCATATCTGTATGTTGTGCTTGTCTGGAGAAAGTGTCAAATTCAGGTGACTTGGGGTTACCTGTGTTTTAGGCTTTCCCCTTGGCGCCCAGGTAGGTGCACCCACACATGTGAGGTACCGTTTTCATCGGGACACCTGTGGGAACGCAGGAAGGTATAACATTTGTTGTGTTTTTGTGGTTTTCATAACGTTTTGACCCATTTGCTGGTGCCCTTTGTCACACAACCCTTTCATTTCCCAAATGTGACCTACATTTAGTCGCTGCTTTAGGCACCACACACTTTTGTAACCTGCACAAGTCACCTACCCTTGAAAAGGTCTGCCTGTGCTCTTTCAAAAAATGGATGCTTGCCGTTCCTCACCACATTGGTTTTCCCGATTTACACATGCTAAGTGCGTCTGTTCAGGCCGTGAGCATAACATGTCTACCATGGCTCAGTGTTTGGCTTGGGGTAATGCTTGTTTTGAAAAACACTTCAAACAATATGTGCTTTCCTAACTGCGGGGGAATGTAGCGGAGCATTGCTTTTCTCAAAATTCATAGAATACATTGCCGTACCAAGCTAACCATGTCCAACACATACCTTTTTTTCGGTCATTTTCCCGCTTTTCCCCCACTCTATGGCATTTTCCCCTGCCTAGTTGTTGCCTGACCTACGCAAATCATCCCTTCCTAAACTTGGAATTTTGTCTACTTTTCAGAAATATATGCCTTTCTGTTCTCCAATTCGGCTTTCTACCCTTTTCTTCCATTCCGTCCATGCATGTCCAATTGGCAAAAATGGCCAAAATCGCCTACCTCTCACAAAACAGTTGATAACCACATAAAAATATTTTGTTTTCGTTTCCACTCAACCTGTTCTTGAAAGCCAGGAAGTTGGGGAATTCAGCACTGCAAAACATTTGTTCCTAGCTCTTACAAGGAAAAAGCCACAGGCTTCTTTGTACATCATTTTATTGGCATTTTTAGAAAAAAACCAAAATGTTCGCCCTTTTTGCTTATTTTCTTTCACCCCCTAGAGCAACCTAGGATTCCTACGACCGCCTACATGTGGGAAAAAAAGGAGCCAAATTTGGCCAAGATATATCATGTAACAAAAAAGTTACAAGGACTTTAATGGCCACATACCGAAATCACCAAAAAAGGCCTTGGCACTGGGGGGAAAAAACCCATGGCAGTTAAAGGGTTAAATAGGTGTTTTCAAACCCAATTGTTGTTCAATAAACACCCTTGAATTGTGACCACTTGTGCCCGTCTTACTGTTTGATAGCATGCCTGCTTTACAGATGATTCAGAAGGGTTAGTTAATGGAGTATTAACTAAAGCAGGGGAATGTTGGGATGTACGTACAGCTGCCCAGCAGGGCAAAAAGGTACAGGTTGAGAAAAACCTATTAGCATGAACTATCGTGGGAGAAGACTGAGGTTTTCACAGTAGGAGCATATATTGGTTTTAGTTAGGTTTGACACATATTAAATACTCGCATATAGCAACACAGAAAGAGCAACACATGTATTACTGTTGCAGTTGCAGAGGTTATAGATAGGGGCAATCCGTTCAGAATGTGACAATGAGGATGAAATGTGAGGAACTTTGGGGGCACCAGGATACACATCCCCAGGCTAGACCTTACCTTGAAGCGACGTTTCCCAGACTCCTCATCGTAATCACTGTCCGAGTCACTGAAATCGTCCATCGCCTTCCACAGCAGCTTCTCTGAGAAACGTCTCCTGCCTGTGTCGCAGGTGGGTGCCTGGTTGGCCACCTGCAGTCAATGAGATCCGGGAAGAGCAAAGCGGTAAATCGTGGCAATTTGGGAGGCACCAAAGAACAATGCAGAAATAAGTGAAGGAAGCAGGTAGGGAGCAGTCAAAAGACATAACATGAAAACAGAAGGCACAAAGGTGTAGTCCAACAAAGTCGAGTGAAATAAGCCAAAACAAGTTAAATAAGAAAGCACAAAGAAGCAAGTAAAAGATGCTCAAAATGCATCGAAGATGAAGAATGAAGCAGCTACTTACCTGTAACTTCAGTTCTCCAACACTGGCATCTATCATTTAATCCCCCCGCCCCGTCTTCAGGGTGGCAATGTTCAGTTACAGTTATACATAAGCATTAGAAGAACAGAACTTAAGCACTGCATGCATCCTCACCGGTTATAGGTTAAAAGTTTGAATCAAAAGGTTCGAAATACAATAGGTTCGAGTACATTTGCTCGAAAACAAAAGGTTCACTTTTTTTTTGGGGGGGGGGTCCCCCCCCACCCCCCGTTTTTGTGGTAAAAACCACTTTACCAAAACGAAAACCCCCCAAAAAATATATAATTAAAAAAAAAAAACATTTGAACCTTTTGTTTTCAAGCAAATGTACTCGGCCCTATTGCATTCAAACCTTTTGTATTCTCACCTTTAACCGGACACCATCCTCACCTCTGCCATTAGCCACTCATCCGACGGGATGAGAAGCCCCAAGTTCGACCCCTGGATGCATCTTTAGATTGTAGAAAAACAGAGTGTCGGTCCATATGTATATCTGAGCCTGAGAGTGGGGCATGCAGGTTGGTCGTAGGTGAAACTATGAAAGATACCAATGCTGAAGCACTGTCATTCCAGGCAAGGTACACTAGGCGTCTGTAGCATTGGATCATTCATAGATTTACATGGCTTGAATAGATTAAGCAGTATGAAGAACAACAATTTAAAGAAGAGAAGGAAGGTGGGACAGACACTCACCCTTTTTAAGAAGGTATCATAGCCTTGCTTATTCGATTTATGTAACCCTCTCAGCTACATGTCCAGACGCTAGTGCCTGGTGAAGCTGTGGGGCACCTTTCATGTAGCTGCACATCTGATCTCCTGTAGCGAAACTCCCATCATCGCTGCTGCAGTTGTAGCCCCTGCTCTTATGGAATGTGCCTGGACTCTGCATTGGCTTTATTGTGGCAGAAAGAGATTTGAAGAGTTGTGAAGTTTAATGGAAACCCTTGGTTTTGTCAATGTAAAATCTTAGGGCTTGCTTGATGACCAATGAGTGGAGGGGCCCTATTCACTCAAAAGGATGCGTTGTTGAAGAAGTCTGGTAAAACTGCTTACTCATTGATATGGACACCTGGGGGAATTTTGGGTAGAAACTATTGAATGGCATATAGACAGAATGTATGTTTGATGAGCAGTTGTATGGTTATTGGCCACAAAGGCTGCCTCGCTAATGGGATGGCCACCAGGAACACCACCATACAGTTTTCAGCTCCCAGACAGCAGGAGGCAGAGTGGGTGGGGGGTAGTAGGGCAACTTGAACAACACTGACAATGTAAGCAGCAGACCTTTCATAATTTCTTTTACAATCCTCTAAGAATAGAGCACAGAATGGTTTGGAGTTCTAGTGTAATGAGAAACTGACTTCGGGTGTACGTTGATCCTGGCACAAGTTAGCCCCGATTTAGTCAAAGACAACTGATCAAAAATGTTGCAGAGGTTAGTCTGAGCAGCATAGACAGAAATGTTTTGACTTCAACTGCTAAGTTTTCATTGTTGAGAAAGCTCAAGTACAGATCAGCATTCTGTCAATAGCTTCCTATGGCCCAACTCAGCGAATTCAGGAGGCACGCCTTTATGTTGAGTGATGCTAGTGACGAGATCCAACAAGACTTGCACTCTGCAAGATGTACGAGGTCCACGGCTATCAGAATCAACCGTAACAGGTTCTCAGTCATGGTGGTCAGGTCCATCTTGATCAGGGGACTCACAGGAAATGCATAGGCAAATATCCTGGGCCAGGGAATGAAATGCCTCTCCCTGAGATCCCTCTTGTTGTAGCTATTTGGTATTTGCAGCATTGCACTTCTGCAAGCCGGTCCACTTGTGGTTTTCCCCATTTCTGGAAAACCAAAACTAGCTGGAGATTGTTGGGCTTCAACTATGTTCATGTTTGAGATTTCTTATACAGAGCATTCATTACTTATAGGTATCTCAGCACTGTCAATATGCAGGAACATCATAATTAAGCGAGAGGATGATTTTTACTAACCATTGAAGAGATGTTTTTAAAGATTTCCTAAATGTTATTAAGTTATTTTCTTTCAGAAGCAAGATTCAGATTGAGTTCCACAATTTGGCGGGCTTCAACTGTAAAAGATAAGCTGCCTTGATATTCTCTCTTATAAAGTGCTACGGTTACTAATCTTGTAATTACTTAATCTTAAGCAGCGCTTGGGTTGCACTATTTAAACTTAACTGCTAAAGGGGTATCATTTGATGACACACCACTGATACCTAGCTGAGTGCAACGGCTGCAGGTGGAAGGAAATCACGGACATATGTTGCAGGGCCCAATAAGCATTTGCCATCAACAATTGTAATATTGTCTGACACACAATGCACCCTTTGCCCCAATACCAGACTCTCTCCGTCACACCGAGTGACCTCTGGTGATTTTTTTTTCCCCACATCGCTGATAGGCCCAACTGGAAACTAACTGCACTTCTCGACTCTCTCCATGGTGTGGTGTGAGATGGAAACTGTGCTGCCCAAGTGCAAGAGTTTGGCAAAGCAGAGTGCATGGTAATATATGACGATGTGCTTGCCTGTGTTAAAGCTTAAGAATGCTTCAACGAGCTTCATAGATTTAGCAAAAATTGTAAAGTGGTTAGGATATTCCCCTCCAATAAGGGAGTAGCTATGGGAGCTTGTTCGAATCTTACCTCCTTTAGAATTGCGCTGGTTTATTACATTTTATTTTATTGCTTTTCTTTTCAAGTCTGGAAAGTAAAACACAGAAATAAAGAGCGGAAAACATTATGTGGTTACGATTACGAAAAACCAACGGGATGTGATATAAGGAAGTAGGTAATCTAACCACTTATTATTTAATGTCTTTTTAACTGAAAAAATATTTATGAATGTACTGGTTGACATATGCAAATGGTCTTATGTAGTGTTGTAATGCTTGTGACTAAAACACAGCGCCTGTGTGCAGTGCATTGTGGGTACTCCCAGAGCCATAATGGGCATTTATTTTCAGGCATCAGTTAAAGCTGCATTTGATGTGAACTCGTAACGTGGTTTGTATTATTCCACTGGCAAAAATGTTTTCTTGCTTCTGCATTGCTTCAAGGACTGTTTTGAAGAAGGTGCCAGCTGGTACTAGATAACGTTGCGAGGGAATTTTGCAAAGCTGAATAGCCCATATGATCAATTAGCGAAAGAACGGGCATGCACCGCTGAGTTGAGTGAACAGTGGGATCAGAGTTTAGCGAAGGCAGGACCCGCGGAGATAGTGTCTTGTTTACATCAGGTTTCAGTGGAGAAGGGAAAGGAATTCGCTGAGTTAGGAAGACGGGGTGGATTATTTTGCTTGCTTACAGAAAAATGCATCAGAGAAATGTGGAACTGGAGGCAGATAGTTTGCGTTTAGAGAACGAATTAGCTACTGAGAAGCACATTTCTGTGATGCAGCAGTAGAAGTAAGAAAGGGGAGCCTGATTAACTTCTATGGCCCTCCAGGCGATTCTATAATATAATAAAGAGATTGGGCCAACTAGACCAGAGACGACAAATAACTATTATTCATATCATAATAGCTTTCTGTTTATTATACAAATGCATATGTCATATGAAAAATATATTTACAATGTTTGTATTCATTGATCAGCTCCACAAACCAACTGTAATACATCCCTTCACAAACCAATCATTCACAGCTCATTCATACAGTCATCATATTTACAAAAAATTAGAAAAAAGTGATGTTCTGTTTAAATCACAGTAATAGGTCAAACAGTTCTTGAAAGCTATTATGATATGAATAATAGTTATTTGTTGTCTCTGGTCTAGTTGGCCCAATCTCTTTATTATGTGATGCAGCAGTTACAACTGAGAATCTGCCATGATAAAGACGATAAATATCAGGCATTTGCTGAAAGGGCAGCTGTCAGGGTTGCTCAATATCAATATAAAATGTGTTGAGGCAATGTAAACAAGAGAAAGGTTGCTGCTGTAATTGCCACGGCAGGTGTCGATTGGGATGCAGATACATGGGATGGCGATATTAGGAATCCCACTGACTGAGTGTAGCCCAGAGGTGAAAGCAGAAGTAAAGTGAAACCTAACAAAAAGACAGTCACTGCTAACACTGTAACAAGGCACAGGGCTGGCCCTCATCCCCATAACCTGGGGGGAGGGGTTGCAGATTTGGCTACACACAACAGGAGGTTGGTGAGATTATTACTCGGTTGATGCAGATGTCAGTGGAACCCTTACTCACCTGGATGGTGTGTATGTTTGATGGGGGTGCGGGTGTCTGTTGGTAGACTCCACAGATTCTCCACACTTCTTGCCTCTGTCCAATGACACCAATATACAAGATGTTTTTAGGGTAGGGCCTCCTCCAGATGCAAATGGACAAGTTTCGTAGGTGTCTCTATTGCACCTACCGGCCCACAGGTGTAACCGCAAATATCCTTTTACTATGGATTGGCCTACTGAGAAGAAAAAGTGGTACACTTTGAAAGAGGTAATTCATAAAAATCAGAGAACATGCTATGAAGGAAGAAATTCATGTAGATGAACCGGTACATATGGGGGTAGTGCCACTGTCGGTGTCAACCAGAAATATGGTTATAAGAACTGCCCCACCAGCATATAAAAGTGTCATTATGACTTTGTTAGTAGGTAAGACTGGAAAACCAACTGATGAGGTGGTTGATGCAATGCAGCAACTGTCAGACCTGGGAGAATGAGACAAAAGTGAGGATAGACAGAGAGATAGAGGGCCGCAGTGAGAGAAGAACTGAGGACAGGAGACACGATAGTAGAGACTCCTGGGTGTCAAGAAAGGACATGTTTTTGGCATTGTTGAAAGATGGTGTACCACGGTAGGAGATTGATGGTATTGAAGCCAGGGAAATGTTTGAGTTATACAAAAAGAGAGGGCTTGCTGGGAAGGAGAGCTATAAACAAGTTAAGAAACACGTGGTGACTATGCAAAAAAGGGACACTTCACCTTCAGCGCCTCCTGATGGGGAGCCAGGAGAAGGGTCTATGCGGATCCCTTCCCAGTACCAGCCAACATATGTTGATTTGAGAAAGGTGGTGAGTGCAATGTTAAGAGTCTGAGTCCGAACACACTCATTCAAAATTTGACAAGGATTATGGCTAAACACCGGCAGCATCTCCTCGTATAAAAGTTGACAGATTACCTCATGTTAATGTTAAGATATTTTGGAAACCTGGAAACACACAAGAGGCCCAAGCTTTGATAGATACCAGGGCACAGGCCTCATTGATTCATGGAAATCCCTCAAGATTTAAAGGTCGACACTTTACCATTACTGGGCTGGGGGGAAAGGAGACACCTGCAGTGCAGACAGGAGCTGAAACGAAGATGGGCAATTTGAAAAACAGAAATATCAACTGTTGATTTCACGGTACCTGAGCATATAATTGGTTTTGACATTTTGGAGGGGTTGACTTTGGGACTAGGAGGTAAAACATATTTGGAGTAAATGCATTGACTTGGACACCAGTTATTGTAGGAAAACCCCTCTGGTGCATGTGCCTTTGGCAACAAATCTTGCCTCTATGAAGCAATTTCGCATTCCCGTGGGACATAAGGACATTTCAGACACCATTAAGGGATATGTAGAAGCAGGAGCATTACGTCCAGTTACTACTGTTTGGAATAATCCAATCTGGCCTCTAAAGAAAGGGGATGGGAGCTGGAGTATGACTGTGGATAATAGAGTATTGAACAAACTCACCCCCCCCCCCCTTAGTCCCTGCAGTCCCAGACGCTGTCCCCTTGATTGAGAACGTACAAAAGTTTGAAGGAACTTGGTATGGTGTGTTAGACTTCGCTAATGCCTTCTTCTCTGTGCCAATTGCTGAGGAGTGTCAGGAGCAGTTTTCATTTTCTTGGAATGGGCGTCAGTACGCCTTCACGAGGTTGCCTATGGGGTACTTGCAAAGCCCAAACCATTTGTGACCAGTTGGTGGCAGAACATTTAGACAAAATACCATGCAAACCTGATGTACAGACTTCAAATTACATTGATAACATTTTGATTCAGGGCAAAGATGAGCGAAGTCTGTGAAATCAGTTAGAAGTAATCATTGACGGGTTGAAGAAGGAAGGGTGGGAGATTAACCCTAACAAAATTCAAGGGCCAACTGAGCCTGTGGTATTTCGGGGATTTCAGTGGCATAATGGGCATCGAGAGATGGTGCCCAAAGCCTGACAGATACTTGAGTTTACCACATCCATGAAAAAGAACCAAGCTCAGCACATCATAGGGCTATTTTGTGTTTGGAGACAACATATACCACATTTAAGGCAAATATTGGCTACACCCTACAAAGTGACGCGAAAGAAGTACGAGTTTGAGTGGGGAGAGAAAAAACAGGGAGCATTTGATTTGGCAAAAGACACTGTGCAGCGTGAGTTGGATTTGGGGCCTTTGAAGTCAGGAGAGTAGAGTTGAATGTTTCTGTACAAGACAATTATGCTAACTGGAGCCTATGGCAAAAACAAGACCGAAAACGAATTCCCTTGGGATTTTGGAGTCATAAACTACCTGAGGCTTGTGATGGATACATTCCGTTTCAGAAGCAATTGTTAGCATGCTATTGGGCTCTTGTTGATACCAAGCAAATGCGTGGGTCATGATGTATTGATCAGGCACAAAATCCAGAGTATGTAGTGGGTTCTGAGTTCTCCTAAAACACACAGGATAGGACATGCACAAGAAGCCATTATAATGAAGTGGAAAAGGTATATCCAAGACAGACCAATATCAGGAAAAAGAGGGGGTTGCCAAACTACATGAGCAAGTGGCTAATGTACCACCTGTAGACTATATACCGCAGGAAGTGACAGAAGTACAGGAGTTTCCAGTGAAATGGGTATCTGACAATAGAACAGACAGAAAATGTCTGGTTTACAGACGGCTCAGCCGGTTATGTAGGAACTGAGCGCTATTGGAAAGCTGTGTCTTATAATCCCAAGACAAAAAAGATCCTAACAACGTCAGGTAAAGGAAAGAGCAGCCAGTTTGCAGAACCTTACGCAGTATATCAAGCTTTGAAACAAGAAATACCTGGTCAATGTTAGGCAGAATCCTGTGCAGTTCCCTTAGGGAACATTGCAAAAAGATTAAGACTACAGGAGTAAGCAGTAAACCCAATTGGTAGCAGTCTATACCACCCAGAGTTACCTGTTAGCTGTGGTTGAGCAGTCCGACTTCTCTCAAGATGAGTAGGGCAGTATATAGAGTATACACCATAGGGCTAAAAACACAGTAGAGCAAACAAACACTGACCAGAGCTTTGGTATCAAAAGTATATAGTTATTTATTTAACACACACTTTAAGAAATACACTAGCACTATATGGCAAAACAAGTTCAAATCACAATCAACAAAAGTATACACACCTCCCTTAAGAATTATTAAACAAGTCTAAGTTAAACCACCACTTATTTGTAAAACAGAGGTGCGCACGTAACCCAGATGGCACTCCAATAATTCGGTTAAAGGGAGAGAAAAAGGCAGAGCATAGAAATAAAACAGTTACCAACACTTATAGGAGTTCTTAGCAAGGGAATCAAGGCAGTATACACTGTGGAGTCAAAGTTCATAGGCCAGGCCCACTTTAAATGGAGCGAAGCGAAATGTGCCCAGGATCACACGGTTTAAAATGCACTAAAAGTCTTTGCAGAATGTTCAAAAGAGGTTGTGGTAGTTCAAGAAGTTAAGTTAGAAGGTCTGGAGCCAACCCAGTTGGAAAGCCAAGGATTTAAGGGTCACCTTTAGCAATCCGTAGAAAGGGAGGCCAGGCAGGACACAGTACCTTAAAGAGAGAGGAAGCTCCTGCGGTGGCAGTTGTTCCTGGCAGTGGTTGCAGTTCGTTGTTCCGACCAGGGGAAGAGAGGATCTCGTCGAGGAGGAAACGTGGAGTCGTCGTACTGCACAGGGAGTAACCAGCCACGGAGTTCCCGGTTAAAAGGTGCGTTCCTTTTATTCGCGGTCAAAGTGGTGAAGCTTGGCTATCCGGCCGCCGGGATGCTTGGCACGGGCGATTCGACCAAGAGACGTCTTTGGAAGGCGAAAAGGGTGAATGGGTTGGTCCCACCAGCTCAAAGGAAGAATACTCGTCCAGCAGAAGATCTCTTGTCGTCGGGAAAGTGGTGAGGTCGTTGCAGCAGGGCTCCACCGGTGGTGTCGTCGTTGCAGATGGCTCAGCTTCTCCCCTCTTTGGATTCTTTAGGTCCTGTGGCGACCTCCGAAGTTCCAGTCCCCAAAGCCCTGCCTTTATGCAGAAAAACCCCCATTCAACAGCCTAGCTGTCACTCAAACATGCTAAGTGGTGAGCTGGGCGGCTCACCAATGGGGCAATCAGACTAGAGTGCAACTTGAGTTGCCACGACCACGCAGTCCAGGGTGCCTATTCCCCCTCCCACACATCCTGTGGACCCCAGACAGAGTGGCACCATTTGGAGGGCTTCTGTGGAGAAGCCCGCCAAAATAGTGGAACAAAGGGCTCGACTTGGTTTAGAGTTTCAGAGGCAAACACAAACGCCATTTTAAAACAGAGTTCTGGCGAAAAGACCCAACCAGTGATTTAATATTAAATAAATAAACCGGCGGTATCTTTAACCTTGCACCAAAAAGTGGTGCGTTCAAAATGAATGGGAAAATACCATAGGAAATATTCCGGTGGAATATTTCGAGTGATAACCACTGCCACCAGCCAGAAACTCGACAAGGGGGGACTGGACAGTGCCCCCTTGAAAACAGACCCAAGGGCAATCTAATTAACCCCTTCCAGTACTTCCACAATATGATGGTTTGTACTGGTTCTGTTCACAAATTAGGACTAATAAAGCAAATGGAGACTTTACATGCCCTGGGAGACAGTAGTCAGTCCCAGGGTATGGAGTCTATGTTTGGGGGTCACTATGACACCCCTGTGTTACTGCACTGAGGGTGCTGTGTAACACAATACAAAAACAGATGATACCCTATGCAGTAAAGGACCCCATAGCCCATAAACACACACAAAGTCAAAGAACATCTCAAATCATGCCTAAGAGTGGGAGGAAAAGAGTCGCACTCTTAGCAGAAGAAAACAAAAACCCAAAAAATCCAGCAAAGCTGCTGGGGGACTCACTAGGTTTGGGAAATTGGCCTTAAAAGAGAATTCCCCCTAACAGTCAATGTCACTTGTACACAGATTCATGGTCAGTGGCTGATGGGCTAGCTACATGGCTGCTGACATGGCAGAAGAATGGGTGGAAAAAGTATTCCAAAGAATTGTGGGAAAAAGAACTGTGGCAAGATATCTGGGAAATGCTATCGCAAAGTGAAGTAACAGTGTATCATGTGGATGCGCATTGTACTACTAACTCATTACAACGCTAATTCAATTCTGTTGCAGACGAACACACCAAGATTTCCTCTGTGTACACAGAGGCTCAGGAGGGCGATTAGAGGGTTTGGCCAAGTGGGCTCACCAAAAGTGTGGACACATGGGAGAGAAAGCTACTTGCAGGTGGGCACAATCTCTGGGGATAAGCATTCCTTTAGAGGTAGTGAAAACAATCAATTTGCAATGTACTGTGTGTCAACATCAGCAGCAGAGACCAATCCCTCATATTGCCCAGGGCACTTTACGAGGAAGCAAGTTGTTGGGCTAAATCTGGCAGATCAATTATATCGGCCTATGCCAATCTGTAAAGGTTGTCAGTATGCATGTATAATTGTGGAAACATATTCTGGATATTTGATGGTGCTGCCATGTAAGAAAGCCACACAACTGACCACCATTAAATTATTAGATCGGATTATGTTGTATTGCAGTGTACCCTTGCAAATCCAGTGACAATGGCTCACACTTTAAAGGCAAGTTGATTCAGGAATACTGTCAGGAAAAGAACATTGAATGGCTCTATCATGTACCATATCACCCCATATCACAGCGAGTTTGATTGAACAAATTAATGGTTTGTTGAAAGAACAATTGCCCAAATCAGGCAATGCCAGCCTGGTAGGCTTGAGGGGTCGCGTGTTTGCTGCTGTGCACAATTTGAATAATAGACCATTGACTGAAAATGAAAGACCCTTAATGCGAATGATAATGCCTGCATTGCAGATGCAACCTAATTCAGCTGAAGAGACACAATTGTACCGCGAGATAACCGCAGGTGCTTTAGCTCCATACCGCGCAACCCCAGAATCTGTGGTGGTAGACTTGCATTCTTATCAGGAAATCCGGTTAGAACCAAGAGGTATAATAGTAATTGGAACTGGGATTGGAGTACAGATTCCACCAGAACACATGGGATTGATTGCCCCTAAATCTGGATTAGCATTAAAGGGCATCTAAGTATTGTGAGGAGCAATGCTGATTACAAAGGAGAAATTACAGTCAAAAATAACGAACAGCGGAGACCAAGTGTTACCCATTGATAAGGCAGACAGGATAGCCCAACTGCTTGTCATACCTGTTAAATTGTCCATGATAAGAAAGGGGGAGCCCTCTACAATGTTAACTGCTCTGGTGATCATGGTTTTGGCTCATCAGACAGCATGGTACTGAGTGCGAAGGTGTGGGTAGAAAAACCAAGTGGCCCACCCGTACCTGCAGATGTCATAGCGTCAGGCAAGGGCCAAGTAGTTTTAGTAATGGAGCCTGGTAATACAAAATGGGACTATGGGCCTCATTACACGGATGACGGTAAGGGTTTACCGGTACCGGTAAATCCTTACCGCCTTACTACGAGGTCCCTTTGCGGGTTGGGGAATTTAACGCCTGCTTTTTGCAGGCGTTAAAAACCAACCCGCAAAGGGACCAGGGAGCTAATTACGGTACCGCAATTTGCGGTACCGTAATTAGCGCCTTCCCCATTCCCATAGAGCCCTATAGGGCAAAAATGGGAATGGGGAAGGGTAATGGTGGAAGGGGGAATTACCGCCCCGTAAACCTTGGAATAGGGCGGTAATTCCCCTTTCCACCAAGGCGGTGCCGGTATTTTACCGGCATGAACCATGGCGCTAGTAGCGCCATGGTTCACCGCCATCCGTGTAATGAGGCCCTATGTGTCAGCAGACAAATGCAATTTAAGAGAGCGATTTTCAACACAGATATGTCTTTTTCTGATTTTACCTTGTAGAGCTTGTTCCTGGCTGGTGTAATTGTGATACTAAATGGACTTCGTTCAGGAGAGTCTGATGGCACACTGCAGCAAACACGAGGTGTCCTATCTGTGCAGCCGCCAATGAGAGTCTGATGAGAAATGATGTCCAAAGGTCGTCCAATGCCGAAGCTGACACACCAGCCACAAAGAACCGGACTCGCAAAGCAGTGGAAATATGCGAGATATGTGCAGAGAAAGGTCTTTAGCACAGCAAAAATATTCACAGATGAAAGCCCAAACGGAGAAAATGTGGAAAGTTCTAAACCTTTCACATTTCTGTTTGACAGACGCACACAATGCAGGAGGCTTGCTGACCACATGTCTAGAAGCAGTGCCAACGTCTGCTTTAATTTTGAGACAGATTTTTGGAGTTATACACAATGATTCTTTAGTTGAGGATTCTGCAGTGCAGCAATTGTTTCCAGTCTACAAACTTTGCAAATGCCGCCAAGAAACAAACTAAAAGTGGCAAAACATTTCTCAGATAGCGACTTTCAATATCACCCACAGTGATATCTGCAAAAAGATGGCCTATAAACCGAAGGAGGTTGGCAAATGTCAACAACTAAACATTACCCAAGTGAAAAACCAAACTGTATTTGAGAAGCAGTTGTGTTCACGCGTTTCAAGCACATGGATCAATGTAAACAACACTATGGCCTGTAATCATACAGTTGTAGCTGCTAGTCATTTGAACCATGTAAAACCTTCGACAGGATAGCTTTTTACATGTAGGAACAATACTTGCACTTACATTCCAGCTAATATTTCCGGAGGGCCATGTGCTTTAACATGACTTGGTTTAATGATGTTTCCTTTGCAGCCAGCATTACATCAAATGAGAAGATCACATTTTGATTCCATAGGGTTATCCCCAGACTGTGACTCACATGTTCATCTGTTATCAGAATCAGAAGTGTTGGCTCTTGCCAATTCATTGGTGGGAGTTTGGGGATTAGCTGCTGGGGGCTATACATCTTTGATTACTTTAGCATGTTTAGTAGTGAAAGGGTTGAATCATGCCACTCCAGCCTTAGAGTAACTGCATCTAGACAGCCAAACTATGAGAAGAACAAGTTACTCTCTTACCTGGTAACGTTCTTTCGATGGGATGGTCCGACGACGTATTCCATATCTATGACATGCAATCACCACAGCTGTGCTGCTTCGGAAACTTTTTTCGGCGTCTGCGTCCTGCGTCGATGACGTTGATGCGCCGTCGTCGAGGACCTCCTCTGACGTCAGACGTCATCCGATGTGATAAGTAGGATGCACGACGCCCGTAGCCTCAGTTGTAGTTTTTTCCCCCAGAACGTGTGACATTAGTCAACTGCCAGTCAGACACAAAGCCTTGCGGAACGTAAGCTGCAATCGCAAAAGAAATTCTGCAGCGGGGAAGGCAGGGCGGGAGCGATATGGAATACGTCGTCGGACCATCCCATCGAAAGAACGTTACCAGGTAAGAAAGTAACTTGTTCTTCGAGGGGCTTGGGTCCTCCGACGTATTCCATATCTATGACAGACTCCCAAAGCAGTACCAAGCAAGGAGGTGGGAAAAGAATTTAGAACACAAATTTAGCATGCCTAATCAAATTGCGGAATAAAGGACTGCCTTGCCAAAAGCCAGATCCTGCCCTCGGATGGAATCGAGGGAGTAGTGACATACAAAAGTATGTACCGAAGCCCAGGTGGCTGCATCACAGGTGTGACGAATAGGAACACCCCTCTGTAGGGCAGTAGACTCAGCCACTCCCCTGGTAGAATGGGCCCGCAAGCCAGCCGGAGGGTCCTTACCCGCCAAGCGGTAACACTCAGAGATAGCTAAAATAATCCGAGACAAAGTCTGTTTCGTCACAGCTTGTCCCAAACGCTTTCCAGCATAACCAATGAAAAGTTGATTGTCCACTCTGACCCGGGACATGCGCGAAATATAAAAGCTCAACCCTCTCCTAGGATCAAGCCTATGGAGCCTCTCCTCTTCCTTACTAGGATGTGGAGGAGGATAGAACGCCGGAAGAACCACCTTCTGGCTCAAATGAAATTCCGAAACCACCTTCGGAAGAAAGGAAGGACGAACTCGAAGGACAACCCTGTCCTTATGAAACACAGTGAAGGGTGGCTTAACTGAAAGTGCCTGTAACTCACTCACTCTGCGAGCGGAAGTAACCGCAACCAAAACACAGTTTTAAGAGTTAACAGTCTCAAAGGGCAAGAATGCAAAGGCTCAAACGGAGCACCCATAAGAAACTTAAGAACAAGGTTCAAATCCCAAACGGGCACCAGAAAAGGTGACGGAGGGAACACATTAGTGAGCCCTTTTAAAAACTGAGAAATTAAAGGAATCTTAAAATAGGAACATTCTTCAGACGAGCGCTTAAATATGGACAGCGCCGACAGGTAACCTTTAATGGTACCCACTTGCAAGCCCCTGTGGGCCAAGGAAAGCAAAAAAGACAGAACCATGGGAATGTCACACTCAAAAGGATCCACATTCTTAACTCTGCACCAGTCGCAGAACTTACGGCAACGGTACAGAGACTTTGTTGCCGGCCGCCTGGCAGAGAGCAACACCTCCAACATGTCTTCAGGGAGGTCCCAATCCTTATACCTCAACCTTTCAGAAGCCAAGCGTGAAGGTTGAGGGATCTGACCTCTGGATGGAGAACCTGACCCCCCTCCCATGAGAGCAGATCGTCTTGTTAGGGAAGACGACGCGGAGGGCAGAAGGACAAGTCGAGAAGGTCCGGGTACCACGTCCTCCGAGCCCACGCCGGAGCAATGAGAATCATCCGGGAACCGAATCTCCGTAACCTCCGCAGTACTTGCGGGATGACGAGGACTGGAGGAAACGCGTACAGCAGTGGGAACGATCACTCCACCACAAACACGTCTCCTAAGGCTCCTTTTGGAGGAAAATGCTGCGAGCAAAACCTTTCGCACTTCCGGTTGACACTGGAGCAAAGAGATCCACTTGAGGGGTCCCCCAAAGGGCGAAGATCTCCAGTAGAATCTCCTGAGCCAGCTCTCACTCGTGAGAGATCGAGCTCTGACTGCTCAGAGCGTCCGCCGTCTCGTTGTCGTCCCCGGCCAGATAAACAGCCGAGATCGAAACTTCCTGCTGGATGGCCCAGAACTCGAGCTGCATCGCCTCCCTGCACAGAGGAAGTGACCCTGCCCCCTCCCCCTTTTTGTTGAGGTAGTGCATTGCCACCGTGTTGTCCGTTAGGATCAGGACACTCATTCCTCGCACAGTCCGCAGAAAAGCCTTCAGGGCTAGCCTGACGGCCCTCAGCTCCAACAGATTGATATGGAGTCTGGACTCCGACGGAGACCAAAGATCGCTGACTGTCAACTCGTTGGCATGAGCTCCCCATCCCGTGGTGGATGCGTCCGTCACGATCGTCACCTCCGACCAGGGAAGCCAAAACGGGGCCCCCTTCATCAGATTGTCTTCGACGGCCCACCACAGAAGGTCCTGGGCAACAGAGAGCGGCACCTGAACAGGGTCCGACATCCTGCCGGAAGATTGCGACCACTGCATCTTGAGTGCCCACTGCAAAGATCTCATCCGCAGATGAGCCTCTGGCACTAGAAGAATGCAGGATGCCATGAGGCCGAGCAACCTCAAGAACTCGAACGCCGGGAGCATCTGGGCAAGTTGAAACTTGTGCACCATCTGCTGAATGTGAAGAGCCCTCACCTGGAGAGGAAAAAACAGCCTCAGGGATGTGTCGAGCACTGCTCCGATGTACTGGAGCCGCTGTGTTGGCGTCAAATGGGACTTCTTTAAATTGAGGGAGAAGCCCAGCCTGTGAAGGGTGTGGCAGGTGACAGACAGATGATCCAGGACTTGCCCGGGAGAGCTCCCCCTGATCAACCAATCGTCCAGGTAGGGGTAGACGTGAATCCCCCCTTTCCAGAGATGCGCTGCCACCACCATCATGAGCTTGGTGAAAACCCTCGGGGCGGAGGTCAATCCGAACGGCAGGACCCAAAACTGAAAGTGCGAGTCGCCAACCGCGAACCTCAGGTACAACTTGTGCTTGGGATGGATCGGCACATGGAAGTAAGCGTCCTTGAGGTCGAGAGACACCAACCAGTCCTGAAGTTGAAGGGCCTGGAGGACTTGAGAGAGAGTGTAACCATCTTGAACTTGTCCTTCCTGAGGAGTTTGTTCAAACCGCGCAAGTCCATGATGGGTCTCAATCCCCTGTCTTTCTTCGAAATCAAAAAATAAGTGGAATACCATCCCTTGTTCCTCTCCGCTACAGGCACCAGTTCTATGGCGCCTTTCTTCAGCAGGGCTTGAACCTCCTGCACAAGCAGCGGATCCGGACTCTTCAAAGAGAGATTCCCTGGTGGATTGTCGTGAGATCTCTGCCGGAAAGGAAGACAGTAGCCGTGGGCTATGATCTCCAGAACCCACACATCTGAAGTAATGGCACGCCATTCTACCAGATGCTGCGCCAGCCTTCACCAACAGGCGAACCATGGGACATGGCCTCATGACTGAGCTGAAGCAGCTGCGGCGTTGCCTGAGGGCAAAGAGGCAACTGCCTGAGCGGCCTTGGCACCTCGAGTACCCTGTTTTCCACCTCTGGCACTCTTACGGTGGCCCCTTTCACTGACAGCTCCTCTCGCTTTACTGAAGGACGAGTAATAGCGAAAGGAACCACTCCTCCATTGTTGTCCCCTAGAACAAAAAGGTGGAGGTTGTCGAACTGCAGCGCCCAACAACTTCACTGCAGCTTTGGAGGTCTGCAACCTCTCAAGGCTCTCGTCAGCCTTGCTGCCAAAAAGATGTTCACCGTCAAAGGGCATGTTGAGGAGCCAGGACTGCACATCAGGAGCGAACCCCGACTTCCGCAACCACGCAAACATGCGTATTACGGTGCTCGCCGCCATGGACCGGCTGACACAATCTGCCATGTCCAAACCCGACTGAATGGCCTCACACATGGCATCCTTGCCATCCTGAACCATAGCAAGGAAACCATCCCGTTCGTCCCCTTCGGGAATATGTTCAGCCGCTAATGCAACACAGTTCCACAGAGTGTGTTTGAAACGAGACAAGGCACATACGGAGTTGGCCACCTGAGGCGCCATACCCCCTGAAGAAAACACTTTCTTCGCCCAGCCATCAAAACGTTTGTCGTCCCTATCCGGAGGGATGGTAGGATACGACACCTGCTTTGCCGGGGCCGTAGCCGCCTGCACCACCAAACTCTCCGGAGTCGCTACTGGCTGGAAGGTATTTTCGCGACAAAGGCTTGCCCACTGCCGGGAGACTCTCCGGAGCAGTCCAAGCCGCCACCACCCTTCTCTGCAGAGCCATATGAAACGGCAGTACCGGGTCAGTGGGGGGAAAACATCAAGGATGTCCGTGAAATAATCCTGAACAAACTCCCCTGGGGGAGCCGACCATCCCAAGTACTCGGTGACCCGAGACATAAGGCGCCGGTATGAAGAATCAGCATGAGTGCCAGGCTCCGGCCTACAAAAACTCCACCTGCAGAGAGGTGTCCAGTCCACTGGCATTATGCAGTGACTGCCTCAGGTCATCAAATTGGCTATGGCGCGAGAGAAGCTCATCAGGCACCGTAACCAGAACCAAGCCCTCATCAGAGCCCTCATCACCCTCTGAAATGTACTCCAGGCGGTGAAAGGAAGACACCTGGGGACCAAAGCTATGTCTGACCTTAGCCAGAGTCTTTCTAGGGGCTACCACTGTGCCACGGGGCCCCTCCGACACCACCGCCTCGAAAGGCGTTGAGGGCGCCGAAAGAGTCGGCACCGGCGTCGAGAGAATCAGCGTCGATGTCGAGAGAATCAGCGTCGACGTCAGCCGCAGCGCCGCCAGCACCGGCGGCGTCGACACAGGCCTCGAAGCCAGGGCTCCGAGCATGTCCTTCGAAGACCTAGGCGCCGACAGCGTCGACGACCCCCTCGAAAGCAGAGCCTCGAGAGAGGTCGTCGACAACCTCAGCACCACAGGCGTCGATGTCTTCCTCGAAGACGGCACAGGATCACGTGGTCTCGAGCACGTCGAGGACCGGGACCTGGAACGGGCATGGCGAGAACGGTTACCCTTGTCCGAGCGGGAGCTCTCCCGCGAACCATGCCGACCACCCGAACCCGAAGGCGTGCGAGCGGTGTCTCTCGACCGATCAAGACCGACCCCACTCGGAGGCGCGGACGGACCGGTGCCCTACGATTCAAGAATCGCCAACATCTTCTTCCCGAAGGAAGCCCATTTCTCCGGTGTCGCTTGCATGGTGGGATAAGCGACCCGCCGATGGGCGGAGTCCTCGGAAGAGGACGGGGAAGGCGACCGATCCCGGCGCTTCCGGGAATGCCTCGAAGAGGCAGAGGAGTGGCGAGACCGACTCCTGCAAGGAGACCCACTGGACCTCTGACGATGACGCGGATAGTCGCCTCTCGAATTATGCGTCGAAAGCCCCGCAGACCTCGACTTCCTGGGCTTAGACACCCTACCTACTGACAACTTCTTCTTGCGCTCCCGCAAGGTCTTGGCCATGAGCGACTGGCAGTCGACACAGTCGTCCGTGTCGTGGGCCTCCCCGAGGCACCAGAGGCAGGCGTCGTGCGAGTCCGTTACCGACATCTTGGACCCACAGTCCCCGCATTTCTTGAAGCCCGGACGCGGGGTTGAAGACGAGGTAGACATCGTCACGAACAGGTTTTCACAAAAAACCGAACAGGTTCAAAGAACCGAGAAGAATACAACAAACTCCAAAGAGTCGAGGCGTACCGAGATTCACAAAGCGAACACGTTCGCGGAAAAAACGGAACTGAGGCTACGGGTGTCGTACGTCCTACTTATCACATCGGGTGACATCGGCCGTCGGAGGAGGTCCTCGGGGATGGCGCATCGACGCAGGAGGCAGACGCTGAAAATTTTCCGAAGCAGCACAGCTGTGGACATTATCTGTCATAGATATGGAATACGTCGGAGGACCCAATCCCCTCGAAAAGCAGACTTGCAGAACAGAGCTGCTATTGATTATCTGTTATTGAAACATAATTTGGGGTGTTCAGCATTTGAAGGAATGTGTTGTTTTAACTTGAGTGACCATTCCCAGTCTGTGGAAAACCACATCCAAAGTTTAAAGGACTTGATGGAAAAGGTAACACAAAACCACAATGGGACTTGGTGGGACTGGCTGTTTTCTTGGATTCCAGATATTGGGGGAACTTTGCGTTATGCCTTTGCTTGTATTTGTATAATTGTTATTTGTTTGTTTGTTTTATTATTTATATTGCACATCATACCCAGGGGTAACAGGGCGCAGCAGTTACAAGTATATGCGAAGCTTAGTTACATAAAAAATGTATGCAATTTACGTATAAGGCAATTATTACAGGAGTGTATATACAGAGGGTGCTTATTTACAGGCGTAGCATACAGGAGGAGTATATACAGATAAAGCAGGCAATTTCCAGAAAGCATTATACACAGAATAAGATCAGGTGAGCGGGGACAAGTACAGGGATACAAGCAGAGAGAGGAGATGTAGTGGATACCTTAGAGGTAGCCGGTCAGTCCTAGTTGTTTCCTAAGCAGGGTTATAATTACTGGTCATTTGATTTCAGCCATAAGATGATGTTGGATCTGAAGTTTTGGTATGATTGTCTGTTCTCAAACTGGGAGGCAGGGAATTCCATAATTTGGCAGCTTTCACAGGGAAGCTGTTGCCTCTGATTGTGGATCGTTTGAAGCTGGGTATGGAGAGGCGATTTCTGTTGGCTAATCTCGATGGTCTCAGGGAGGTCTGTTTATGGAATCTCTCCACCAAGTAAATAGGGGCAGCATTGTTGAGAGATTTGTGGGTAAGCGACAAGGTTTTTAGGAGGACTTTGTCGTTGGTTGGGAGCCAGTTGTTCTGTCGGCAGCTCTCTGAGATATGGTCTCTTCTGGAAATGCCTAAAGACGCTATAAGGGCATTATTTTGTGAAGTTTGGATTCTTTTGATGGTTGCTTTAGTCGATCTAAGGTAGAGGGCATTACAGTAGTCCAGGCGCGACTGGATGAGGGCTCTGGCCAGGGTAATGCAACTACTATCAGAGAGGAATGGCTTGCCGGTGCGTATAAGTTTGCACGTAGAAGCCGTGGAAGACGCTATAGAGTTGACCTGTTTTGGGAATGAGAGGTCTGAGTCGAGGTAAAAGCCAAGTGTTTTTACCTCATGCTCTACTTTAATGATGTTGCCATCAATTATAAATGAGGAATAGTTGGATCCTAGTTTTTTTTAGGTTAGAAGGGTTGCCCAGGATGATGAGTTCAGTTTTATCATCATTCAGGCATAGACCATGTGTGGCCATCCATGCCTGGATGATGATATACACTCTGTTCACCAAGGCCAAATCCTTTTCATAATCCCCTGAAAGCGGGAGGAGGATCTGGGTATCATCTGCATAGTTAGTGTGGGTGATACCGAGATGATCCAAATCATCGAAAAGGGGCTTAGTGAAAATATTGTAGAGTGTAGGTGAGACGCACAACTCCTGGGGCACACCGCAGGTGATGGGTATGGAGTGTGCAGCTGCTAGACCCTCATTGTTCTGCGATTTAAGAAGGATCTGATCCAGGAAACAGCGTCATCAGAGAAGTGTGCTGCTCTGTTTAGGTGGTTGCCGAGATCAGTGTGGTCGACTAAATCAAATGCAGCCGCAAGATCTAGGAGGAGGAGTAATGCTGATTTGCCACTATTTCTGAGCTCATCGATTTGGGTCTTAAGGTCAATGAGGGCAGTTTCCGTTCCGTGTTGGGGACGGAAACCTGATTGTCTAGCTCCTAGCAGGTGGTGTAATTCCAGGTGCTTTTGGATTTGTGTATAAGCTACCTTATCCAGGATTTTTAGAAGGAAGGGCACACTAGTGATTGGCCTGTAAATGGTTGGTGTGGATGGGTCAAGGGTAGGTTTTTTTTTTTTTAAAGGTGGGAGTACCCAAGATTGTTTCAGGTTAGTGGGGATGATACCAGTAGAGAAGGGCGCATTAATGAGTTTGGTTATGAAAGGTCATAGATCTCGGGCAGCATCCTTGATAAGCTGCGCAGGGCAGAGATCGTCCTGACAATTAGAAGGTTTAAGGGACAGAATAATTCTTTCCACTTCAAGGATGGAGACTTTGGTGAAGTTGAATCGGGTGGATTCATCGGTGTTAACATTACCAGTTATTTTAGATGCAGGAGGGTCATTTAGGGCAGCTCTTTTACAGGAGATTTTATTTTGTAGGGTGGCTATTTTGTTAGCTAAGGCGTGTTGGATATCTTCGCACCATTTTTTATCTTTCGTGCATGTATCGGGTAATGCTATCGGGGTCTCTATTTCTTTGAGAGTTCCTTTATGTTGGACTTGCCGTGGGATATGCACGTGTCGAAGGATATCCGTTTCGCTAGGCATATTTCTTTTTTATAGAGGGAAGACAATTTGGTGAGATTAAGCTTGTTGGCTTCTGATGTAAGTTTTTTCCATGTAGCCTCGTAATTTCTGTTTTGTTGCCTTAGATTTTTTTAGGAAAGGTGTAAACCATATATTCAGGTGGGTTTTCTGCTTGCTTGGTCTAAGTTTGGCGGGGCAATCTGGTCCAAGGAAGTGGTCATGATTTTGTTATATTCTTCAACCAATCTCCCGGGATCGGTATTGTCTGGGAGTGAGTTGAGAGTGGTAAGTAGTGCCGGGATAAGCCTGCACTTTTTGTTTCTAGTTAGTGTAGGTGGGGCCCTAAGGGCAGGAGGAGGGGGTGGTCTGTTAGTAGAGAGCATAAAAGACACAAGTTGGTGGTCAGTCCAAGCTAGTGGTGAGATGGACAGGATATTGGCCTGGCAATTGTGGTCTGCCACCCAGTCAAGTATTCTACCTTTGTTGTGGGTGGCGGTTTTACTTCTTTGGGAGAATTCAAGTTCTGATAGGGTGTTAGCTGTGGTTATGGCAAGCTGGTCTGATTGGTCATTGAAGCCCATGTTCAAGTCTCCGAGTAGAAGTACTTGCGATGAGCTTTTAAGGTTGCTGGTCAGGATGGTGTTAATATTATCCTCGAAAGTTCCCAGTGGGCCTGGGGGGGCGGTATATCAGGTGGATGTTCAGGGTTTGGGCATTGGTCAGTAGGACTTTGACTGATAATAGTTCACATGAGTGAACGTCGATAAGGGTAGCTAGTCTCATAGAAAGGCAGCATTTGTAAATAATAGCGATGCCTCCTCCTCTGGATTTTAGTCTGTCATATCTCAGGATGGAGTAGCCGTCAGGGACTGCTAGCATGAGCATAGGGCCTGCAGCGGGATGTAGCCATGCCTCAGTGATAGCGAGGAAGTCTAGGTCGTCTCTCTGGATCAAATCGGCTATTTCCGTAGCATGTGCTACCAGTGATCTGGAGTTTATTAAGGTTCCTTTGATCTGAGGGCTCATCGAGATTAGTGTTGTTGGTTGGGGGGTTTGTAGAGGTTTAGGTTTACTATACCTACCTGTACTTTTTGTGAACATAGGGCCACAGTGGTGAACTAGGGGCGTTTAAAGTCCTTGTTTCTAGAGTGGTAGGGAGAGAACTGATAGGGGGCTCATATATTTTGGCTAATCTCGCTCGAAGGCGTAATTTCCTATCCGTGTTTGGGCAGGGCTTACATTAAATGTAGTTTATGGAATCTATCATATCTGAGAGTGATGTAGTGGTAGAATTAAACGAAGTAGTGAAGGTCAAAGTGGGCAGTGTCCCGCTAGTAGGTGTGATGGAGATCATGGTATAGAGCGTGATGCTTAGTATAAGGACTATGGTGTAGACGGTCTGGTTGGTCACTGAGGGGAGCATGCTAGGGCTGGATGCATTAAGGGAATAGAAGCTTGCTTATGGGCTAAATGCAACAGTAGTGTGATAGGCAGCAATAGAGTAATAAACAGTAGCTATACTAAATGCTACAGTCCCGTGGGGGCCAACTAGGGCTAGATGCGACTGTGGCTAATAAACGGCATATAGGTTAACAGCAAAAGTCAAGTGGGGTGCCACCTGGGGCTGGATACATTAAACAGTGGTAAGTATCATAAGGGCTAGATGCAGCAAATGCAGCAATCGAATAATAAACAGCATATATACTGGATATTGCAATCTCGTGGGGGCCAGCTAGTGCTAGGTACGGTAGTTAGGGTTAGCAGCCAGTGGGCTCAAAGTGCGGTTAAAGCGGGAAGATACATGCAGCAGTCAATGGAGTGGCGAGCAGTATTGGCAGACTAGTGCAAGGGAGCATCTGCTAGCAGTAAGGACGATAGGTAGCAGGAATCTGGCCTTAATGACATCAAGTACCTGCTAATAAACTAATGGACTTAGCGTGTGGGGGCAGCATAGCTAGACATGACAGCCAATATAAAGAAAACAATGTTCAAAAGGGCTTGGTTCAATGTGCAGAGCAGGCAATGGCGTCAATGAAAGCAAATTAAAACATTCTGTGCGGGTGGTCAAACAGTGTAGGCGGCAGTGTGACATGAACACGGTTTTCAGTCCAATAGTGGGCCGAAAGCGGAAAGTGAGTCTCAAAGTTAGTTCAGAGTGAGGCTGTGAATACAAGTAGTCAGCTACAAGGAGGTGATTTTAATTTGTTGTTGTTGTATTCAATGTATTTCTAACTTAGTTATTATGTTTTGTGTCTGTTTCAGAAGCCGACTATAGTGCCACTGAGTTATGGAAGTCAAATGTCCCAGGGTGGATTGTAATGCTTGTGACTAAAACATGGTGTCTGTGTGCAGTGCATTTTGGGTACTCCCACAGCCACAAGGAACATTTTTCTTCAGGCCTCAGTGAAATCTGCACATTTTCTTCAGGCCTAAGTGAAAGCTGATTTGATGTGAACTCGTAACGTGGTTTGTATTATTCCACTGGCAAACATGTTTTCTTGCTTCTGCATTGCTTCAAGTACTGTTTTGAAGAAGGGGCCAGATGATACTAGATAAAGTTGCAAAGGAATTTTTCAAAGCTGAAGAAAAGTCTGGTTTTGTGCTTTCACGGGAAAGAGAAATGTTTTACCTCATGTGGTTTCTATGAGTCACTCCGACCCGGGGGCCCATGGGAACTGCCAACAGGTAGACACTTGGGAAATGCCATCACGCATTTGGGGATGGCTTAAAAATGAAAGGCATCCAGACAGTCGGACAGAGAGAAGCTTCTTTGGAAGAGTGGGTGCACTGCTTCCTGGCCCATTGATGTGGGAGCAGAATCTATCGAAAGCAAATTTCAGATAAGTCATTTTTCTTCTTAAAGGATTGTCTACACCCCCAGAGTCCTCATCTTGATAGACCCCCAAAGCAGCACACAAAGCAGGAGGGTAGTAAGTGAAAGGCTCATAACAAGAAATTCTGTAAAACATCTCTACCAAAACGGGTTTCTCGACCAACCAAATACTCCAGACAGTAGTGCTTGTAGAAAGTATCCAGGTAGGACCAATAACCTGCCAGGAAAATCATTGCCATTGTCACCGCCTCTGAAGGGCTGACATAGCTGCCAATCCTCTGGTGGAATGAGCCCTAAGGCCCAAAAGCAATTTCTTGCCTTCTCATAACATTCAGAAATACAAAGCACTATCCAGCATTAAAGAGTCTGTTTTGACACAGCCCTGCTTATCTGTGCCTGGGGGAAAGACACAAAAAGCTAGCCATCATGCAAAAGGAAGCTATCCTGACCACATAGTCATCTTGTGGTCCAACCTGCTTACCATTACCTCCTCCTTCAAAGGATGAGGCAGAGGGGAAAATATAGGTAACTGAATGTTCTGGTTAACATGGAAGTCAAACAACTTTTGAAGATACAGAGGCAATGGGCCAAAATGAAGGGCCCACCTTCACGCACTTAAACCAACAATCAAAACTTTCTCCAAATGGATGCATAGATGGACCTTGTTGCAGGTCTGCTTGTAGACAGCCACATCTCAACGGCCTCGTCATTCAGTTCCCAGACATCATAACGCATCCTCTTAACAGTCATGCATGAAGAATGGGAGACTGTGGGTTCAAGTGTAGTACCCGACACCCTGACTGATATTACAGGCCCACCCTCTGAGGAAGATGCCAAATGAGCAAATGGCCATACTAATATGGTCCTGGTACTCATATCCTCTGAGATCAATCTAGAGCAATCAGAATCATGCAAGACCTGAACATCCTTTATGTCCTGAGACCTAAGGGGTTGACAGAAATTGATGGCAATGCATAGTGCAGCCCAAACATCTATGCCACAAAAAACACACCCCACAAAGCCTCCTTCTGCAGAAATTCCCTCAAAGAGGAAAGCTTACAGTTCATGTGTTCTGTAACAGAAAGATTGACTGGAGGGCTTCCCAAAGGTCAAAGATCTCCTAAACTGCTTCTGGGCAAGGCTCCCACCTGTGAGAGACCAAGCCTGTCCTGTTCAGGGCATCTGTCACCCCATTCTTCGCTCCAGCTACATGGGATGCCGGGATGCGATTCTTGAGAACCAAGCCAGAGGGTCTCTCTGCACAAGGGCAATGACCATACTCATCCCCTCTTGCTGAGGTAGTTCATAGGCAACGTATTGTGTGTCAAGATCTGGATGTTCTTCCCTGGGATGGAAGGCAGGGAAGCCATCAGCATCCGCCTGATGGCTCATAGATTTAACAGCACTCTGCCCATGACCCAATCCTGCTCACCTTGAAAGCCACAAGACGAGCACCCCAGCTTTTCAGGGATGGGTCTGTGACAATCTGGGCTTCTGGCCACAGTTGCCAGAAAAGCTGCCCACCAATAGTGTGCCCTGAGACCTGCATCAAAGATTGTCAGCTATCCTCTCCGAAACATGGAGAAGATCTGACCTTGTTCTGGAAAAACAAGACCACTGACTGCGGGGTAGCCCTTACAAAGAACAAATTCTCAACCAAGCCTCTAAAACCAGGAAAATGCAGGATGCGATGAGGCCCAGAAGGCAGAGAAAAGCTGAGGCTGGCAGCAGGCTTGAGATCCGGAATAAGGTGAGCATCTGATAGATGCTGTCGACTCTCCTTGGAGAGCAAAAGACTTTCCCACCTGAGTGTCCAGGGTTGCTCCAATGAACGGCAGCTGTTGCGAAGATGTCAGCTGAAACCTTTGTAAATTCAGTGAAAAGCCAAAACTGTGCAGTATCCAACTGGTGTCCTGCTCTGGAGAATAGCCCTAAAAGGAGCCAGTTGTTCATGTGGGTAATGATGTGAATCTTGTCCCTCCTGAGATGAGTCTGGGGACAGAGATTGGCATGAAACTAAGCACCTTGAACTGATCATGGGTGTTGCCTATCACAAACTCAGTAACTTCCAGTGCTTCAGGTGGATCAGAACATGCAAATAAGCACCTCGGAGACCATCAACACCAATCAGTCCTTATAGAACCTGGTGAATCTCCTTCCATGTCACCATCAGGAATTTGCCCTTCCTCAAGAGCCTATTCAAAACCTCGAAGTTCATCATACTCCAATATTAACATGGCCTAACGCAGCACAATTCTGATGAGTGCACTTCACTATATTGTGTGGTATTCATCTGCGCCACAAATGTTTGTTGTTTTTAAGTGCAAATATCAAGTCTGAATTTGTGGCTTCCTAATTAACGGTTATTTTTTGTTTGTTCCAAGAGCTGATGAAGGGGTTTGACAGAATGTTATGGTAATTTCCCAGCAGAGTTTCACATGAAGCTCCACGTCATTTTCATTTGTATTGTCTTTTATGAAGAGGCTGGGGCAGGCATATGTGTTAAATGGACAATGGGAGTAGCCCTTTCTCTTATGTCATAGCTCACTGGGAAAGGACCATTAACATTTTGAAGTCCCCCAATCTATACATACACCAAAGTAAATACCCTCACCACCAAAAACATTGGTAACCTACAAAAACACTTATTTTCCACTTAAATATGCTGACTAGTCGGATGTAAATAACTTGTTGACATGGAAACAATGTGTTCAAATGTATGTGTGCTTTCCCATTTTATTCACACTATGCATGGCAACAAGATGCATGCTTGTGTGAAACAGTTACCACTCTGATGTAAAGACTATATGGTGATAAACAAAGATGTCTGATAGTCTCACCTGAACCATGATGTAGCCAGTCCTGTATTTCCGGCTCACATTATATTGTGTCATGGTACTTGTGTTCCTGTAGTTATAACACATTTTTGCAATTTTCAATGAAACACATCACAGAAAGAAACCATGTGTACCTGTTCCTAAGACCAAACCTTTCATAAGAAAGAAGGAATCTTGTAAACCAAGTGTTGACAATTAGCATTTTCAAGCATGGGTGATGTAATAGAGTAACGACTTCTTTGTTTTAAATATATAAGGGATGGTAGGGTCTGGCTAACCACCATGGAGTAAAGTCGCACGCTGTTCAGCTCCTGCGAGATCCGCTCTGATCCGTGTCAACAAGGGAAGAAGAATTACCGATTGGAAACACTGATTTGCAGCAAATATGTAGTAAACATCTCCGGTGCTGGGAAACCGAAGAGCCGCCCAAATAAGTGTAAGAAAGCAGATTGGAAGCCCTGCGGAGTAGAGGATCGGCTAAAGCAAGATGGCGTTGTAGCGCAGTGCACACACCACAGAAGACGAGCTGGGCGGAACATCACGGCTCCACACTAAGCCAGGAAGGCCAACACCCGGGTAACAACAGGCAAGCAGCCAGTGAACTGTAAGGCTGCCGAGGCCATTAACGGGTGCTACAAGAAACGGCAGCACGATTAACAATACGTGAGACGGAGCACCCGGAGGCAGGACCTAACCCAGAGCACATGAGGCAAAAGGTAGGGGGAGAGAAGCTGCAGATGCGCGCACGTTCGCGGTAAGGAGCATCCACCCATCCCCGGCTGAGAACAGAGCGAGGAAGGCTCATCCAACTGCGCGAAGAACCCGACGGCTCAGGGCGCCCAGCAGAAACCCAGAAGCTCTGTAACCAGGCAAACCCTGATCTCTGGGAGGAGAGACTATCAACCACTAAAGATAGTGATAGTTAACCAATGTTTTTCATTGCTTCTTCTTTCTCAGAACTTGTGGTCTACAGAAGAGACCCCCAAATGAAATACATGTAAAAGGGAACTGAATATTACCTTTTAAGCACAGTAAGCCTACATGTGGGTACATTTGTATACTATGTAGGTGGGTGGCAACTAATTACAAGACTTCGATGCTGATTGCCACCCTTTTCTTCTTTTTTCTCTTTTCTCATCCACCCCTCCCTATAGGTTTGGACTTTGTGTTTTTCACTCTACATTGATGTGGAGTCGATAATCAGTGCTGTTGGAACAGACAGACATAGGAAGGCATCATAGACATTTGGTATAGCTCAAATAAATTGAAGTTGGTTCCCCTGAGGAAGTCCACAAAGATTCATTCTAATTTTTATATGACGGACGAAGCGACACCGGAAAGTAAATAGTGTGGGCAATAGATACGCTCACATGGTCTCTGCGGAGGCATTGTTGCACGGTTGCAGCCCTTCCTGAACTTGAATCACCCCCTTCAGTAGAAAAGCTATGGCCGGTGGTACGTGGTGATACTGCTCCTGTGAAATATGGAAGATGAGTTCTCCATCCTACTACTTATGGCAGGGGCGCGTTGAATGGGATCTAGTTCCTTCACTGATCCCTGATAAGGATTAGTCCAGTCCCGCTGCGACTATGCTTCTCCTTATGATTGGTAAATCTTTGAGTTCTTGTGATACTGTTCGTTCTGTTTAATGTCTTTATATGTTGCTCCTATTTATGCTCGCAATAATGTCCCTCTTCTGTTTTCTTCCCTTACATGGAAATGTGACTTCAATGCAGCGGTGAGACGCGCAACGCGGCCGTGTTAGGGAGAATTCTCTGTTTGGGCTGAATTTCCTAACCTAGTGAGTCCCCGAGCAGCTTTGATGGATTTTTGGAGTTTGTTTTTTTCTCCTGCCAAGAATGAGACTCCTTTCCTCACACTCTTGGACATGATTTGAGGGGTTCCTTTGACTGTTCATGTGTTTTATGGCCTATGGGGTCTTTTACTCCATAGGGTCTCATGTGTTTTTACTATGTGTGTTACACAGCACCCTCAGTGCAGTGACAGAGGGGTGTCATAGTGACACCCCACCATAGACTCCATACCCTGGGACTGACTACTGTCTCCAGGGCATGTAAAGTCACCATTGGCTTTACTAGTCCCAAATTATGAACAGAAACCAGTACAAACCATCATATTGTGGACGTACTGTCCGGGGCAATTAGATTGCCCCGGGGTCTGTTATTCGAGGGGGCACGTCACCGTCCCCCCTGATCGAGTTTTGGCTGGTGGCAGTGGATACTACTGTTTATATTCGACCGCGAATATATCTCTATGGGATTTTCCCATTGTTCGAGGCTACCAACTTTAATTATTTAATTTCTATAGCCTCGAACATACTGCCGGGTTATTTATTTAATATTAATTCACCTGTTGGTATTTTTTGCCAGAACTCGATTCTAAAATGGCGTTTGTGTTCTCTTCTGTGACTCCAACCCAAGTCGAGCCCTTTGTTCCACTTTTTGGCGGGCTTCTCCACAGAAGCCTCCAAAAGTGGTGCCACTCTGTCTGGGTACCACAGGGGGCATGGGAGGGGGTTTAGGCACCCTGGACTGAGTTGCCTTGGCAAATCAAGTTGCACTCTTGTGTGATTGGCCCAAGTGGTGAGCCGGCCGGCTCACCACTTAGCATGTTTGATTGACAGCTAGGCTGAATGAATGGGGGTTTCTTGCATAAAAGCAGGGCTTTTGGGACTGGAACTTCAGAAGTCGCCACAGGACCTGAAAATCCGAAGAGGGAGAAGCTGAGCCGACCTGCAACGACGACACCACCGGTGGAGCCCTGCTGAACCGTCTCACCACTTCCCGACGACAGAGGAGATCTTCTTGCCAGAGAGTCTCTTCCCCTTGAGCTGGTGGGAAAAACCAGTTTGCTTTCCTTTTCGCCTACCAGGACGTCTAGTGGTCGAATTGCCCGTGCCAAGCACCCCGGCAACCGGATAGCCACTTACCACTGAACCGCGAATAAAAGGACCGCTCCTTTGAATCGAGAAACTCCGCGGCTGGTTTCTTGCCTGGCAGTACAACGACCTTCTGCTTTCCTCCCCGACGAGATCTTCTCTTCTGCCGGACGAAGCACCGACTCGCAACCACTGCCAGGAACAACTGCCCCCGCTGGAGTGTTCTCACCATTTCAAGGTACTGCGTCCACCTGGCCTCCCTTTCTGTAGATTGCTACAAGGTGACAGTAAATCCTTAACCTTCTAGGCTGGGCTGGTCTCTTGACCATCTAATTGGTCCCTTTCTTTTGGTCCAACTTCTTTCTGAACCTTTTCGAGACTTTTGTGCACTTTTCAACCGTGTGACCTTGGACACATTTCGTTCTGATCCTCTTAAAGTGGATCCGGCTTTCTGAACTCTAACTTCACGGTTTTATTCTGCCTTCCTCTCTTGCTGTGTTCTTTTGAAAGTGTTGGGATCTGTGTCAATTTATGCTCTGCTTTTTCTCCCTTTTAACCGAATTATTATAGTGCCATCTGCGTTAAGCGCTCACCGCTGTCTGAAAATAAGTGGTGCGTCACTTAAGACTTGTCTAATACTCTTAAGGGAGTGTATATACTTTAGTAACCGTGTTTTTGAAATTGCTTGATATTAGTGCCAGTGTGTTTTAATAGATGTGTTTTAAATAAATAATTATATATCTTCTACACCAAAGCTCTGGTCAGTGTTTGCTTGTTTTACTGCGTTTACCTGCCCTATTGTGTATGCTCTGTATACTGCCTAACTCTTCTTGAGAGAAGTCTGACTGCTCAGCCACAGCTACCAGGTAAATCTGGGTGGTGCAGACTGCTACCAATTGGGTTTACTGCTAAATCCTGTGGTCTTAAACTTTTTGCAGTGGTCCCCAAAGGAACTGCACAGGTTTCTGCCTAACGGGCCGGATGGAAGATGGTTGCTACCGCAATGTTCGACAGCAGGTAAGTGATGGTTTAAGGAAAAGCACGAAGTGCAGCCTTAAACTGACTGTTTTTTCGATGTCTAACCTTGTCTTCTGTTTTTCCTTGCAGGCGCTGCGGTCGACAAGGAGCGTGTCGTGCTGCGGTGCCAAGATGAAGATTTCGGCATTCCGGAAAGTGTTAAGATGAAAACTTGGTTCGCCGAAGAGGTGTACAGGTAAGAACAGCTTCCCCCAGTTGTTAAGAATGCTGGCAGAAAGCAGGATGTCCAGGAAGCAGGATCTTCAAAGGTAAGTCTGACCTCGGGCGACGGTGAGCATTACGTTGGTTGCAAGTGCAGAATAACGCAAAGCGTCTTGTCTTGAGGATCGGGGCAGCATATATAGCTAAGGTCGTGGGCACACCCATTAGGGCCAGCTTACCAGCCACACCCTGCCACTCCTAGAGAGTGAGCACGTGCAAAGGCAATCCATTAGCAGCCAAACCCAAAAATGCACTTGAGGCTGCTTAATGGATGGAATGTTCAAGGTCAATGCATCCTGCTTAATGGATGGAATGTTCAAGGGTAATGCATCTGAAGTGCTATGTCCATAATAAAAGTTTTTTGGTGTTAAATGGATGTTCTTGTTTACTTTTGTTCATGAGCCTGGCGCCAAAGGGGCCAGGACAGTGTCCACACAGGTCTCCTGTGCATCGACCCCTGTATGCCTGTGCCCCTGACTTCATGACCATGACAGCACTCCCCCTCAAGGCCCCTCTCAAGGGTGGTTCTCCTCCCGATACTGGTTTGGTGGGATTATTGCGATGGAACTGTCTGAATAAAAACACGGAGCATGGACGTGTTGACTGGGTTCCCAAGTTCGGTCTTGAGGTCCATAACCTTTCCAGTCAATTAGGTAATACAATTTGGATCGAACCACCTTGGAGTCCAGGATGGACTGGACTTCATATTCTGGTTCTCCATCTATTACTTCAGACTCTGGCAGAGAACTAAGCCGTGTATTGGATTTCATTGGTTTGAGGAGAGAGACATGAAATACGGGGTGAATTTTCATGTGAGATATTAACTCCAATTTCATGGCAACAGGATTGATTATGGACTTTATAGTATAGGGGCCCAGGTATCTTGGACGGAAAGCTCTTGGCTCCTTCACGGGAATATATTTGGAATATTTGGATGCTAACCACACCTTTTCTCCAATCTGGTAGGCGGGAGCTTCCGATGTCGATCAGCAAACAGTTTTTGTCTTTCCTTAGCCTTGGTCAGATGCTCTGTCGCTTCCTGAAGAACCTGAGTGATGGTTTTGTGCAAGTTTTTTTTATGGCTGGCATTTCAAGGGTATCGGTGGATCAAATACTGATGTACTTGGATGTCTTCCGTGCACAGTGTAGAATGGAGTTTACCCCGTGCTTGTGTGAACTGAGTTGTTGTATGCATACTCAGCTATCCAGAGTATATTTTTCTGAGAATCCTCGGACAGTTGCAACATACACCTGAGATATTACTCTAAAGTTTGGTTGGTTTGTTCAGTTTGCCCATCAGTTTGAGGGTGATGGCTTGTGGACAACCTGAGATCGATTTTTGGCAATCGTACAACACTTTCTCCAAAAGGCAGAAACAAATTGGGTCCCCGCGATCAGATACTAATATTGATGGAAATCCATGCAATCGAACAATTTGCTCTAGGAACACAGAAGCGAGAGTTGACGCAGTTGGGAGTCCCTTCAGAGGAATGAAATGGGCCATTTTGGAGAATAAATCCACCACAACCAATATGTTGTTGTATCCATTTCAGGGTGGAAGATCGGTGATGAAGTCCATCGACAGAGTATGCCAAGGTGCTGGCTGGGCTGTTAGGGGATGTAGTAAGCCAGTGGGGTTCTGTTTCTGAGACTTGTGTTGTGCACAGACGCCGCAGGTTTCAATAAATTGGGGGATGTCTTTTCGCCAGGTTGGCCACCAGTAATTTTGTTTTACCTTAGCCTGAGTTTTGGCTATTCCTGGGTGCCTTTCCACTAATGAATCGTGGTAATTTGTGATGATTTGCTTTTGCAGTTCTTGGTCTTGGACATATAATCGTCCTTGGAAATACGGTAGATTGTGTTCGATGATGTACTGGTCACCTTTTAACAGCCATTCCTGTTGTGTTGATTGATCCATCGGGGATTGCAAACTAGTTCTTTGGTCATCCACACACATGGTGGCAGCTATTCTGGTTTGAGTCCTTTCCTCAGTAATTATGGCCACGGAGTCGGATGCTGTAAAAGCCTCTTTTTCTTCACTCATGCGTGATAAGAGCGTCTGCTTTCCCATTGCGTACTCTAGGTCTATAAGTGATGATAAAATCGTATTCCGTAAAAAAAGAGAGCCCAACGAAGTTGACGCGAGGATTGTGCTTTGGCGGTTTTCAAGTATTGCAAGTTACGGTGGTCTGTGATAACAGTGACCATATGTCTCGCCCAAGAAGGTAATGTCTCCAGGCCTTGAATGCTGCTTTAATCCCAGTAATTCCTTATCTGTGATTGCGTAGTTCAAATCGGGGGCTAAAAATTTGCGGGAACAGAATGCGAAGAAGTGTAGTTGTCCTGTTTCAGGGTCTCGTCGTGACAATACTGCTCCCATGGCTATTTTTGAAGCATCTGTCTCAACTATGTAAGGTAGCTCTGGTCGTGGGTGTCGAAGGAATGGTGCTGTAGTGAATGCTAGATTGAACTTCTGGAAGGCTTCTTCAGCTTCTGTCGACCAATGGAACTTTAGATTTTTCTTTAAAAAGGAGGTAATTGGATGTACAATTTGTGAAAACCCAGGTATAAACAGACGGTAAAAGTTGGCAAATCCGAGCACGCTTTGCCAATGCACTTTCGTGGATGTTGGTGAGGGCCATTGGAGGATTGCATCCACCTTTCGTGTATCCATATGTACGCCATGTGGTGTGAGCATGAAACCGAGAAACTCGACCTCGGTTACATGGAAAAAAATGTTGTTCCAACTTGGCATACAATTGGTGTTGTCGAAGCTTCTCTAAAACTGCCCGGACATGGGCTACATGTTCTTCCATGGAATTTGTGTAGATACCAATGACAATGTAAACAAGAGCGCAAACGTCCAGTAGTTCACCGAGTACATAATTCATAAAGAATTGGAACGCCGCGGGGGCATTGCATAGCCCGAAGGGCATGACCTGGTATTCAAAGAGGACGTACTTCATGCGGAAGACTGTTTTCCACTTGTCTCCCTCTTTTACTCTTACAAGATGGTATGCTCCTCTTAAATCCAGTTTTGTGTAGATTTGAGCATGTTTCACTTGGTCCAGGAGCTCTGGTATAAGTGGTAAAGGGTATTGATTTTTTACTGTGATCTGATTGATGGCTCTATAGTCGATGCAAGTTCTTAAATCCCCCTCCTTTTTAGGCATGAAGAATAAGGGCGAGGAGGCAGGTGACTTGGCCGGGTGAATGAAACCGTTCGCCAGGTACTGATCCAATTAAGTTCTAAGATGCTGATTTATCTGTTCTGTCAGAGCGTAAATTCGGCTGCAAGGGATCTCGGCTCTGGGTACAATATCTATTTGACAATCTGTGCGGGGGCAGAATGTTGGCTTGCGCTTTTTTGAAGACATCCTGGTAATCTTGGTATTCAAGCGGTAAGCAGCTGATGAGGCCCAACACGATTCCTTTCTTCGGTTTCAGATTGGTGTAATCTTTTTTGTAACATGTGTCGGCACAATCATGAGGAAATGTCAGAACTTGTTTTTTCGCCAGTCGATCCTAGGATTGCGGGTCTCCAGCCAGGTCATTTCCAATATCATCTGGAACTGAGGATCATCGATGAGATCGAAAGTAATGTCTTCTTGATGCCGGTCCTGACACAGAAGCTTAACTTTCTCGGTGTACTGTGTCACCGGGCCGGATGATAGCTAAGAACCATCCACAGCAGTGACGTTTTCCGATTTCTGCTTCTGTCAGAAAGAGGAAGGCCTATTTGGAGAGCCAAATCTTGGTCAATGTAGTTACCCACAGCTCCACAATCAATATATGCCTCCAAGGCATGTATTTTTGATGGTTGCTTGTGATTCACCAAAAGCACTGGAAGGACTAGATTTGAGGTCTGTACAGATTCCTTTTTCATGCTCGACAAGCGGATCCCTATACTTGCCGGGCATTGGAGTTTCCCGAATTCTATTCTTCTTCATCAGTTTTGTCTGTTGCCCCAACTGTTTTCTTAAGTGGTTTTACCGGGCAGTCACGGAGGAAGTGACCTGCTTGTCCACAATATAAGCAAAGCTTTTGTTGTGTTCTTTTTTACCTTTCTGCGTTGGTACGGGGACTTCGTAATCCACCAATTTGCATTGGCTCAGACAGTTCATGCGGTTTAGTCTGATTCTCACGAGGTCGTACATAAACTGACCGTCCCTCTGATCCAGTTTGATCCATTTTCCGATTCTGCAACCTATGATCGAGTTGCACCGTCAGGTCTATGTAGTCCGCACACCTCTCAGGGGGATTCACCACTTGCGCTAACACATCCTTAAGTTCTCCACGTAACACTCAGTAAAAGAGTGTAGTCCTCTTCTCTCCTGGCCAGTTGGTCTGGGCTATGAGACGATTGAAAGTTTCAATATAGGTTAATAGACCTTTACTCCCTTGTCTGAGTGACAACAACTCGTTGTCCAGAGCTTGTCCTTGGGTATGACAGGCAAACAATTTCTCCATCTCATGTTGGAAATTCCCAAACTTCCTGATTAAAGGGTCATCTTGATTTACCAAAGGTATAGAGCAGTCCGCTGCACTACCCCCGAAATATGAGAGTACAAACGCCACTTTGGTTTGGTCATTAGGAAAGGCTCCTGATCCGCACAAGAAATGAAGGCGACATTGCTTCATAAATACAGCGAACTTGTTTGGGTCGCAGATGAAGCGTTCAGGAAGGGCTAGAGGCACTGCTCCTGGAAGAACCACCTGAACCAGTGTTGATTATTGTGGTGTGGAAGAATTAGAAGAATCGGTCACTCCAGGCAGTGGAACCTATCCTGCTTGTGCTTGTAGCATTTGTCTTGCCAATTCGTCAGTTCTTTCTCGAGTTACAGTAAAATCCCTCCGTAATGCATTGGTTTCCTGTCTTGAAGCATGTACTTCAGCCCGTAATTCCCCTAGTAAGAGGGCTAACTGATCTGTTTCTGAAGTTTCCATAAGGCCCAGGCAGAGAGTATTAGAGGCTTCGCGTTCTGTTACGCTTACCTGGTCTCTGCGGAGGCGTTGAGGCACGATTGCAGCCCTCCCTGAACTTGAATCACCCCCTTCAGGCCTCTCCCTCAGTAGAAAAGCTGTGAGCGGTGGTACTGCTCCTGTGAATTATGGAAGATGAGCTCTCCGTCCTGCTACTTCTGGCAGGGGCGTGTGGGATCTAGTGTCTTCACTGATCCTTGATAAGGATTAGTCCAGTCCATCTGCGACTATGCTTCTCCTTATGATTGGTAAGTCTTTCTTGAGCTCTTGTGATGCTGTTCGTTCTGTTTAATGTCTTTATATATTGCTCCTATTTATGCCCGCAATAATGTCTCTCTTCTGTTTTCTTCCCTTAGATGGAAATGCAGCCTCAATGCAGCTGCGAGACGCGGCCGGATGGAAGATGGTTGCTACCGCAATGTTCGACAGCAGGTAAGTGATGGTTTATGGAAAAGCACGAAGTATGGCGAAGCGCAACCTTAAACGGACTGTTTTTCAATGTCTAACCTTGTGCTACTGTCGACGATGGAGCGTGTCGTGCTGCGGTGCCAAGATGAAGATTTCGGCATTCCGGAAAGGGTAAAGATGAATACTTGGGTCCCCGAAGAGATGAACAGGTAAGAACAGCTTCCCCCAGTTGGTAAGTATGCTGGCAGGAAGCAGGATGTCCAGGAAGCAGGATCTTCAAAGGTAAGTCTGACCTCAGGTGACGGTGAGCGTTACGCTGCTTGCAAGTGCAGAATAACGCGAAGCGTCTGTTTTGAGGATCGGGGCAGCTTATGTAGCTGAGATCGTGGGCATGCCCATTAGGGCCGGTTTAACAGCCACACCCTGCCACTCCTAGAGAGTGAGCACGTGCAAAGGCAATCCATTAGCAGCCACACCCAACAATGCACTTGGGGCTGCTTAATGGATGGAATGTTCAAGGTTAATGCATCCTGCTTAATGGAAGGAATGTTCAAGGTTAATGCGTCTGAAGTGCTATGTCCATAATAAAAGCTTGTTGGTGTTTAATGCATGTTCTTGTTTACTTAAGTTCATGAGCAGGTCTCCTGTGCATGGGACCCCTGCATGCTTGTGCCCCTGACTTCATGACCATGACAGCAATTCTTATTAGATTAATGTCATTCCCCTGTAAGCAGAGAAATGGTGACATCATCTTGTTGATTTTGAGAATTCCAGCAAGGCATCCTAGAACAGAGGAGCAGTCTGGCTCTGCTAACCAAGACTCAACATTATTTGCACTTTTGTTGTTGCAATTTGCACACTATCATTGTACTGTTAAGGTTTTTTGGGAAACACATCACCGTTGGTTTTTAGATTTGTATACGAAGGGTGTTTAAGAATCATTTAATGTATGGTTTTACACTAAGGGTGGTTTTAGGATTCATTTTAGAATTTATATTGCATAAATTGTTGTTGTTAAAGTGTGTTTTTTATGTCAATTGTTGTCTAATGTCTTAACTTGTGCATGTTTTTGACAACAAATTTTTGTGATTAATTATCAATAAAGAGAATGTCCAAAGACAGAATTTCAGACTCAGGACCAATTTGGTACACTGACTGAGTTGTCCTAGTGGTGGATGAAGGAGGAGATAGACACTCAGATTCTTTAGTGGTCGATTGTCCTTTGGCAGTATTAGGGCCGAATCCTGGTGTCTTTAAATTGGCCCCCCCTGACCCTTTTGTTTAGTCTCTCTCTGGGAGGAGAGGCCAGCAAACAGCAGGGACTGGGAACTGGGAATAAGGATGCCACAAGCCACACAGTGTGAAGGCAAAACGCAGCAAGCACCTTCAGGAATACCACTATACACAGGCAGGGGCCAGGCCAGGGAAAGACTGGGCAACAGAATATACAATCAACTAACTGCCCTTCCAGTGAGGCAAGAGGAACAGTGCTCTACAATGACATAAGATAGCTGGGAAACCAGACACTCTAGCACTACACAACAGTGCACCACAAGCGGATGCAGCAACCAGTCCCCCACATGCCTCCCAAGGGCAACAGAAACAAGGCCAAGCAATCCACAATAGAGACATCCGCCAAGAAGTCAGGAGATGGGCAAGACTCAGACAGAACCACAGAGACACAAACATGGAAGGGCAACAAGGCGGAAACCAACAAATACTTTCAGCCATAGCAAACCCTGAAATCTGCAATAGAAGCAAAATTAGATGCCATGATCATAGATGTAGGACTCCTGAGACAAGATGTACGCTCACTGGCGGAAAGGACAGGGATGTTAGAGAAGCAAGTGGTAGAGAACACAACGCACCTACAACAAGTACAAAACCTGGATGACAGAGCGGATGAAGGTAGAGCCTGAAGGAACAACGTAAGAATTATAGGCCTGCTGGAGGGAGAGGAAGGGACAGATCCCACAACATACACCAAGAACATGCTACAACAGGAAATAGGGTCCGGCAACCTCAGTCAAGGTTTTACAGTCGAACAGGCGCACAGATCACAATTCGGAAACCACCACCAGGTGCGCCTCCAAGGCCCATTATAGCCACATTCTTGAACTACAAAGACAGAGAGAAGATATTGGCCAATTTACGAACAGGGGGAACCATACAAAGAGCACCAGACAAAATAACAGCCTATCCAGACTACATCCTGCTAATGCAGTGGAAAATAATGCAATTCAATACAGCGAAAGACAGACTACTGAAAGCCAATCTAAAATGCATGCTACTATATCCGGCATGCTTGAAAGTCATATACAAAAACAAGATCCTGTTTTTCGATGCCCAAGACGACTCACAAGACGGAAGGACTAGTGCCACAACAAACATGAAACCCACACACCAAGTCGACACCGCCCAAGCGAAAGAAACCCAAAGGCGCAACAATGCCATGACTAAGCAGTAAAATAAAGAACATAGAGAGACCGTCACCCCAGAATACTTACGCCTTTAGGATACAAGCTACGAAGTATCCACCTGCCACACACCAAACACCTACATATTGCCCGTATGGTACATGGGAAGAGTGCAGGAATGCCTGAGCATGCTATGTATAGCTGGGCGACAGTTCAAAGTTGGTATGAAGTTGGGGGGAGGGAAAAGTTATACAGGTTGGGTTGCGCTACCTCGAACCGCATGTTCACCAAAGAACATTAACAGTCAGCAGATTACAGGGCATCACCCATTAGACAAGACAAGAGGACCACTAGGCAGAAACCTACATCACCACACTACTAGGGAAAAACAAGCATAGATGGCAACAGCCCTCTGACTGATCAAGTGAAATGTCTGTGTCTAAAAAACGACATTAAAAGGAGCAGGGTGATGGCATACCTACGCAGACAAAAGATAGATATTGCTCTACTGAAGGAGACACACTTGACCATGGATAAGCAGAATACACTAGCCAAGAGATGGAAGGGTACCACAGTGTGGTCCACATACTCAGCACACGCAAGAGGAGGCTGGTCTGGATAGCACCCACAGTGCCCCTAGAAATTCTACAAATGATCCCTGATAACGAGGGCAGAACGGTCCTAATTCATGCGTTTCTCGAAAACAAAGAAATATGTATAATCAATACATATGCTCCGAATTATGACACCTCCACGTACTTCAGAGCAATGTATGCCAGAATAGGTCCATACAGGAAAAGCAGCATAATATAGGGGGCATTTTTAACTGCGCACAGGAACTACTGCTAGATAGATCAGTCAGCAAACTGACACACCCCACTCCCCCAGCCAAGACCCTAAACACATTGTTACAATCGTTTGAGCCAATTGGGTTGAGGGAACTCAACCCAAAGACAAGGAACTACTCCCATTACAGCACCCCACATGACACAGACACCAGAATTGACTACTTCTTCACAGGCGCAGAGACAGCAGACACATTTATAGGGGCAACATACAAAGCCAGAGTACAGTCAGACCATTCCCCCCACCTGACAGTGGGGCAAATAACAGCCGAGAGCATGCATCCCGACATGGAAAATGAGAGGGGAGGCCCGCCAAGATAAAGTGTTCAGAGAGCACCTGAAAGGGAGCATAGATAGCTACTTCCAACACAATACAGGCAGTGTAACAATGACGAGTACACTATGGGAAGCATTCAAAGTAGTAATAAGAGGTGAAGCCATAATCAGGGGCGATACAGGCAGATATCACAAGAGAATTACACAAAGCAGAAAAAAAACAGCTGCTCAAAGGACAGGATCAGACTCACATACTGGGAAATGTTAGGAAAAAGAAATTATGCAAAACACAGAGAAACAACACGATCTGGTGGCTATACAAAAGTGACACCAAACATGAAATAATCCACACAATCCTAGACAGTCAGGGCACGCAACACACAACCAGAAATAAACAGGACCTTTCTTTAACACTACAATGTTTTCTACAAAGACACCACCAAGGCACAAGCCCCTGAAATAGAAGAGGCCCTGGCACATATTAAGATACCCCACCTGGAAAATGCAGCAGAACTAGAAACCCCAATCACTAAAGAGGAACTGATCACCACTATTAAAAGACTGCCATCGGGCAAATCCCCAGGAGCAGACGGTTTGACCAGCAAGTTTTACAAAGCATATGCTGAGAAAATAGCCCCCCCACTGTTAGATATGCTAAACGAAGCATATGAAAAGGGCTCCCTCTGTAAATATCTTAAGGAATCCATAATTGTGCCACTTCCTAAGCCAAATCGACGAACCACAGAACGTAGCTAAAGCAGACCGCTATCGCTACGTAACCAAGACAGTAAAATACTAACTGCTCTACTAGCCAACAGACTCAAATGAGTTAGAACATATCTCATTCACCCAGACCAGAGGGGCTATGTACCATGGAGAAACAACGTGGAACCTACGCAGACTACACCACATTATAGACAGTATTAACACAAGTGAGAACCATTGCACAGTAGTTTCTCTGGACGCAATAAAAGCATTTGACTCAATAAAATGGCAGTGGCTCTTCGCCACACTAAAACAGTATGGCATAGGACCAGGTTTGCCTCCTTGCTTCGCCGACCTTTGGCGGGCTTCTGACCAGAAGCCCTCCTTTGGCGTCTGGGTGTCTAGGTGGGCTGAATGTGAGGGAGGGGTGTAGTCACCCCCTGCACATGGTCTCCAAGGAGACCCAAGTCGCACTTTGTATTGATTGGCTTAGGTGGTTGTCCGGGCTGGACAACCCCCCTGCTGAGTGATTGATAGCCAGGCTGTGTGAATAGGGGATTTTGGCATAAAAGGCAGGACTCTTGGGCTGGAAGTCAGAGTCGCCACTGGAACTGCAAGGAACCAAAGAGACGCGGAGAAGAAGACGGCTGCTGCAACCTGGATCCCAGTGAAGCCCTGCTGCAGTCCTGAGCTATCTACCCTTTAACGACAAGAGACGATCCAGTCCGGAGTCTTCTTCCCTTGAGCCTGGTGGGATCAACCAGCTCACCCTTTCTTCAGTCAGTGCATCCTCTCCTGGGTCGAAATCAATGCTGTGCTGTAGTGGCCCGGATAGCCATCAGAAGAGCCCTCTCCTGATTTAAAGGAGCGCACCTTTTATTCGTCGTTGTCTTTTTCGCTGCTGCTGGCCTCATCCCTGGGTAGTGCAGATCGCTCCAGCCGTCGTCCTTCTTGTCCCCACGACTGAAGCCGCAGGAACCGTGAGTCTGCAGGAACTACCAGGAACAACTGCTGTGCACAAGCTTTTCTCCAACGTAATAAAGTACTGTGCACATTTGGTCGTTCTCTCCGACTGACCATCCAGAATCGGGGTGAACCTTTTTCCTCCACGAAGATTTATACTTTCTTCCCTCCCTCTTATAACTTTTCCTTCCATTTGACAATATCTAAGTACTCTTGGCATCTCGAATCTCGAACTGTTCAACGTGTGATCCTCTGCAACTGAGCATCTGCTCCATTGACACTGGCGCAGGCCTATTGACTTTAATCTGTATCTTTGAACAAGTCGTTCGATTCCCTTGCCTAGACAAAAGTATTGCCTGTGATTTATCCCCTTTTCCCTTGTTTGAAATTCTAAAGTACAAAATGTGTTTTAACTTCGTGAGTATTTCTATTCGCGGGTACGCGTTAGTATCGCAACACAGGTCTGTCAAATCCTAATGTACTTACCTTGAATTTGCTGGAACAAGTGGAAGTGCTTGTGTGTGGTGTATTTTACGTGTGGTTTTGAATTTATAGAAGTGAAGTGTTTTATGAACAGATGGTTTTAAACAAATGTACTTATATTTTTTACCTGAAACCTTGAGTCAGTGTTTGCTCGAGTCACAGTAATTGTGGTCATTTGTGTAATCTCTACTACTGCTCATTTACTCTTGAGATAAGTCTGGCTGCTCCGCTACTGCTACCACTTAAACAGTGTAGTACAGGCTTGTACCAAAGGTGAACTTGTATTACCTCTTGTAGTCTTAATTGTGTGTAGTGGTCCCTAAGGGCACTGCACAGGATTCTGCCTAACATGGAAGACTAAAGAAAGTCTAGCAGTGAACCTTTGGTGGAAAGACCTCAAAAGTGGATGATAGCGGAAACCTCAGTGTAGCATAGAACCAGCCACCGGGACAAGCAGAAGATGGAACGGTCATAACAGATTGTATAACAGTCTGGATAGCACTCACACAGAATCTACTCACAATCAGTGCAGACGGGCCGGTGGACACAGGCCCACGACAGCACAAGAATGGCCGTCAGCAGAGACTAATAATCGAAGTATGCATGCCTAATAAGCACTGTGTAATGGGAGCAGCCGGAGAAGAGGTTGCGCAAACAGTTAACAGTTACTTGTTGGGGGAGGGAGGTTTAGTTGGGGATCACAGACAACATATGGATATAACTGTACACCGCAAATAATTCTGAAAGATCGCTGGAGTGTACATCACAACCTGTAAAAGGAAATTAAAACAAAAATAGTCTAAAAAAAAAAGATATATTAGGGATGGTTAAAATGAATGCCAGAACCAAGTAAAGAGGATGTTTTAAAAAAAATGCAGAGTAGCTTAGGTATCTATTCAGTCACCACGCCACCATCGGACCATGCACATTCTTTGTCCAATCATTCTTTGTCGGATCTATGTGATTATTGCGACCTGCACAATTGCGACGACCGAAAATGCCGACTTTTTTCTTTTAGACCCCCCCCTTACACCACATATATATGCGGGGGAGACCCCTCGCATCCTCCTCATGTTAATATTATATTCTATACCCCCCACATATATATGTGGTGTAAGGGGGGGGGGTCTAAAACAAAAAGTCAGCATTTTCGGCCGTCGTAATTGTGAGGGCGACATTTTGGTACAATTCCTTCTTTGTCCAATCAATGTACCACTGTACATCGCTACCATGCATCCTTCACGTGACAGACAATCCATTGTCGATTTGTCAGATGCACTGCTTCCAAAAAGGCTCATTCCACCTCAAAAGAGCTATGTGCAGACTCACATCACAGGGTCCAGCAGACACTGGCAGCTCTGTTACTGGACTAAGCTGCACTCCTTACCTTTTGATGCGGCCTTCGCCCCATGGTGATGTCCAAATCATTCCTATACTGATACGCCTACCACACTCCTGCCTAACAACCCACAAGTTCCCCTGTTCTTACCAACCTCCACCCCAACCTTCTCATGGTCGGGGAAGAAAAGGCCAGCCACGCCATGTGTTCTGGTCCTTTTTACTCCACTATAACTTCTATATCTTCTCAACCACCCAAACAGCACCTATATTTAAATTTAGTAAATTAATTCTGTCTGCATAAAACATTTGTCCTTATTCACAGCCACAGAACACCACTCCAGCTTAAGCTCAGAGCACATCTTGTTGACTCTAGAGAGGTAGATAAGACAAGTCTATAAATACACCACCATGTGTGCATGCAACACAGTGCCCATTTTGACAATTCCGCCTGCCAGATCTCCAATTGAGCAGTCCTTCATCTCACCCTCCCAAAGGATCACCAACATATGAGCATTGCAATGGTCACAACTTCAATTGGTCCATTACACCATCTCCACTCTCCATTCTAGGCACTAGAAAAAGGTCAAACAGAAGCAAATGCCATATAGACATCATATTATGAATTCACGAATCCTCTGAGCTGTACTGTTACTCCACTCCCTAACATCTTTGTCGCCCGTTCAAACCCTCGCTTAGGTAGACAGCATGTTGGTGATGTCCTGCCTTTTCAGCCAATGTCAGGCTCCACAGATCCAGCAATTGGGGCATCCACCTTTGATGTGCTAACATCACTCCCCCTCCTCTAGGTGATGCTTCATTTACAGAGCCGCTCAGCTAGCCCACAAACTCTGTGGCTAAGAGGGTGCATATACAATGGAGTTCTGTCACCCATACAGATTATTAACTTGACTGATTGAAGCATTGGAGAAGGAATGTTTTTCTTTCTCAAGGCTAACTTTACTGCCTAGAATTTCAGTTTGGCTCTCTGGATGTCGATTTTAAAGTCCAGCTAATAACAAATTCTATTTCCATTCAAGTTGATAGCCAGTCGCACACGCAGGAGCCAGTACCATAAAATGGTACTTGCACTTTAAAATTCTAGCAATGATGATGCATCTGCGGGCCGCCCAGGTGAGGCTGTTGTCTCAACAACCGATGCACCCTCTCTTCTATGAATACAACAGACCATTTTACCACTGGCAGAGGAGGTTTAATTAGGGTCTCGACATATTCTTCCATCTGACCTGTTGAGATAGTCTCTGGTTTTGCCCAGAATGTGGACTTTGTTGCACTGTGCTCAGCCCTCATGATCCTAGAGTCTGGCCATGGAAACCTTCAGATCCATTGACATTGTCTAGAACATTCCCTTCAAGTTATTGAGCCAATCCACAGTCATCTCGCTTTTGGCCTCCGCCACTCTCAACCACCCAGCAATTTCCACAAGCCTCTTTTGCAGAGGATCTAGCTTCATCACCACAAGTCTCATTCGAATGAAAGCTCACAACTTGTGGTCCTAATTTCAGCAATCACTACTGTTAAATATGGGCTGACTCCACTCCAGGATGGTCAAACGGGTCATATCTTGGACTCAGTGACGCAGATCTTGCCACCAGATAATATTTCCACTGTTTTGGGACTGAAAATGTGTAGTATTTTAGAAGCGATGATCGGAAGCTCAAAAGCAGCCAACTGCTCAGCAGTTTAACATGGTCATAAAAATTTGTATTTTTAACTATATACTTTCATCAACCAACATGGTATTGACAGAACAGGTGTTTGTTTTATTGTCAAAGATACACACTTTGTGGAAAGGTCCCCTTAACCTCAACCGGGAGACAGACTTAATTGATGTCAAGTGTTTAGTTTAATCAAACTGGTCTTTCGGCAGGATAACTCTAACGAACTGACCACATCTTTTTGCAGATTTTATGACTGATAATATATCTACTCTTATTCCTAATTCCCCTCTCTTTTGCGTAATGTTTGATTTTAACTATTGCTTGCTTTGAGTCATGTGATCACACACACACAAACGATTTTGGACACTCAATTGTTTAGGATTTATTAATTTTCCTACACACAAGGCGTATACCGTCGTTTGGCTGACATGAGTTTTTCGATTTAATTTTTACTGAAAACAATCCATCAACAAAAAAAAAATAGAGAAGAGGATTATGGGGGATGAAAAAAGGTAGAGAGAGGGTTGGGGCAGGGATAAAAAAAAATAGGGAAGGGGGTTTGGGTGAAGGAATTCCCAAATAGTAAAAAGAAATAGAGTTTTTTCAATCAATATTTTTGTTAAAAAATTACACAAAAAAATATTACGCTGGCAAACGGACATAGAACCCTATAAGGTCACATGCTAGATGAGATGTTCAGTTCTCCTTCCATGATATTCTGACAACCTCCCTTTTTTCCTGGATGTATCATGTTGAAATTAATTTCCAAGTACAGACAATCTTATTACCAAATATCGAACAAAATCTGTTAGAAAATGGTTTCATATTAGTCCCTTCACTATGGTGCAATTTACTAAAGCACTTGAGAACCTTCTGAATTATTATTATTTTTTTTTACAACCTTTATTTATTTCTCAAGAGCACAAGTTACAAGCATCATTCCCATCTTTGATTTCGTCGCATTAGTACTCATGAGTTTAACTGTTATAACACCACCTCCCTGCCTCCACCCTCTCTGGGCAATATAGCTTCCAACTTTGATCAAGGCAGCACAACAGTGTCCAATATGAAAGACCAACTCCTATCGTTAATACTCAATGTTCACAGGATGGAAACCCTGCGGAGGTGATTAGGCTTAAAGTACATTTGTTCCTTATCGTCCATACACTTATGGAATGGCAGCCATGTGTTCTGGTATCTTGGGAGCAATCCATTTGCCAGTGCTGTTACCTTTTCCATGGCCATCACTCCCCACAGTCTCACCCACCCTCTGGCCACTACTGGCCCCTGCTTGTTTTTCCATGTTTGTGCCAGGTTGATTCTAGTCGAGTTCAGCATATGGGTGATGAGGTCTGCTCTATACCCAGTGTTCGCGTAACAACCCTCAGCCGCCTTTCCCAAGAGGATTAGCAATGGATCTAAGGGGAGTTGTACGCCCACCACCTCTTTGATTGGGCTCAGGATTTCCTTCCAGTATGTCTCTGCCACTGGGCAGACCCACCACATACGGATCAAGTCCCCTACTTGCCTGCATCCTCTCTAGCAGGTTGGGGGGTATTCTGGGTTAATAGAGTGCAGCCGCTGGAGAGCCATATACCACCGAAGGTGTATTTTGTACGCCGCCTATCTTGTTGAGGTGCACTTAGAACTTTTTGTGGCCCGTCACCATATTTGATTCCATACTTCCCCGGGTACCGGCACCCCCACGTCCTGCTCCCATTTTTGCATGTGCAGTAGATTCTCATCTGGGTCAGCCCCACTCATCAGCTTATAGAGTCTTGACACCCCTTTCTCCGGCTCCCCCTCTTTTATGGTAAGCTCTAGGCCTACTGAATCCCGAGTGGCCCCTTGCTTCATTTTAGAGTTTGTAATCCAATGTCTGACTTGGGTGTAGCGAAAGCGTTCCCCCTCTAGGATTTAGAATTTGTCCTTACACCCTTCAAATGTCAGGGGTGTCCCCTCCACGTACAGGTCCCCCAGTGTAAAGGATTGCCCTCCTATTCAGTGTGTCCAGAAGCCAGGTTGTATTCCCGGCGTAAAGTCCGGGTTCTGCACCACTGGTGCAAGTGGACCTCCGCCTATTCTTATCCTCCTTCCCCACAATGCCTTGTCCCAGTACCATAGTGTGGCTTTGGTTGTTTCAGGAAGTGTGCCTCCATGCCCTCTATGCCTGCCTGGTAGGAACTCCAAGTTCTCCAGAGGGACCTTGGTTGCCTCCCTCTCCACGTTGTCCACCCATTTTGGTTCTCTTTAGGTGCTCATTGCAGCATCGGTGCCACTTGTGCCGCCCACAAGTACCTATGGAGTTCTGGTACCCCCAACCCCCCCAGCACCTGCGGCCGATATAGGACCCCCCCTCCCAGGCGCCCGGGGCTTTTTCTTGTTCCATATGAAAGCAATCACTTCCTTTTGTAGGTTTCTAATTGCTGGGCCCGGGATACGCACTAGGAGCGCCGCCACAACGTACAGGAACCTAGGGAGAAGGGACATTTTCACTGCCGTAATACGAGCAAGCCAGGATAACTGCTGCATGTCCCAGCGCTTAAGGTCCGCAATCAATATTTCCAATAGCTCAGGGATATTTGCCCCATATAGCCTCCTATAATCGGGTGTCAAGTGTATCCGCAGGTATCTGGAAGACATTTGTTCCGATTTCAATGCATACCGTTTTTCTCATTCCGACACTCGGTCTGGGTCTTCAGTGATATTGAGGGCCTTGGATTTGGGATAATTAATGTAGAACCCGGAGACCCTGGCAAAGTTGTCATGCAATTTGATGGTTGTAGGGAGCGAATGAGTTGTGTCTTTCAAAAACATCCTGACGTCATCAGCATAAAACGCAATTTTCTGGGGCCCCTTGGTTCCCACTTCCACCCCTCGAATTTCTTGATCATTGCGGGCCCTCTGCTCTAGGGGCTCCATGGCCATGGCAAAAATCAGTGGTGACAGTGGGCACCCTTGCCTTGTCCCCTTGCTAATCGGTATGCTGTCTGTAAATTGGCCCTTAACCATTAGCCGCGTGGTAGGGTTCCCATAGCTGGCTACAATCATTCGGGTGAAAATTGGACCGCACCCACATTTCTCAAGGGTCAATCGTAAATATTCCCAATTTACACTGTCGAAGGCCCTAGAAGCGTCTAGGGACTGCACCGAGAACCTCTGCCCAGTTCTTCGCCCCCATTCAATCGTGTTTATGGCCCTCCGAATAGTGTCATACATGTGGCGCCCCCTCACAAAGCCCGCCTGATCCAAGTGGATAATTTTAGGGAGAACACTTGCCAGTCTCTGGGCCAGTTTTGTGGAATAGATTTTTGCGTCCCCGTTCATTAATGAGATGGGGCAGTAGCTTACACAGTCTAGTAGATTCCTGTCTGGCTTGAAAAAGAGAACCGTAGTGGCTGGTCCCATGTCCCGGGATGCCTGCCCCGCGTCCCTTATATAATTGAACAGCCTTGCCAGGGGACCTACCAGGGAGGTCCTGAACCTTTTCTAATAAGCGTTACAGAACCCATCCGGGCCGGGGGATTTGTGTCCTTTCAGAGCACCCATCACCCTTCCCACTTCTTCCTACGTTATAGGCGCCTCCAACATTTGTCTGTCCGCCTCTGTAATCTGCGGCAGCTCCACCTGCCCCAAAAATGCTTCTTGCGCCTTCCGATCTAATTTGTCCCCCTTCAGATTGTGCATGTAGTATGAGTGCATTATATCCCTTATCTCCTTTTCCCCCCCTCTTTAGGCTGCCATCATGGTGTCTGAGCTGAGTGATGCGGTTCCTGTTTTCCTGCTTTCTTAGCTTAGATGCATGAAACCGGTTGGCTTTATCCCTGTGTGTATAGTACGACTGTTTGGTCCGCAGGAGGAGTTGTGCAGACTCATCTGCTAGGTGTGTCTTTAGGGCCGCCCTGGCTTTTTTGAGTGCCCGCCATGCCCTTTGTGACCCTTTATTCTCATGCGCCTCTGCTTCCCTTATTTCTGCTTCCAGTTCCTGCATTTCTTTCCTCTGGACATAATGTGCCGTATGTGCAATTAACTCACCCCTTACCACTGCTTTACTAGCGTCCCAAATGGTTCCCCAGCCCAGTCAACCCCTTGTGTGGTATTTTCTTGGAAATAATTACTCAGGGTTCGTTCTATGTTCGCTCTTAACGCCAAATATTTTAAGAGTATCTCATTTAACCGCCAGGGTCTTCGAACTCTCGGTTGGGGGTTAAGTACTTCCACTGTCAGGGAAACCAGCGCATGGGCGGTTAAGCAGCGCACCCCTATATCTATCCCTGTGACCTGTGGGATCATAGAATCCGAAACTAACACCATATCAATCCACGAGAAGCCGCTATGTGTGGCCTAGTAATGGGTGTAGGCTTTGTCCTGAGGAAGGAAGACCTGCCAGGTTTCAATCAGATTTAATTCTCTGAGGAATCGGGCCAGTGCAATTCTGTAGGTGCTGTCATTGGTGGTGGTTGGGAGGGTTCCATCCATCGAGGCGTCCATTACGCCATTGAAATCTCCCCCTAAAAAGATCTGCCCTGTCCCCCACTTCGCAATCTTGGGCAACAGCCCTAACAGACACTGGTCTTGCCTCACGTTGGGAGCGTAAATTGCCACCAATGTAACCTGCTGGTCCATCAACCTCCCTCCCACCACCAGGTATCTGCCCTCTGGGTCCCTTTTGACAAAATGTTTCTCAAACCGGATTCCCTTGGCTATCAGTATGCCCACTCCCCTCTTCTTGGTCCAACTTGAAGCCAGGTATTACATGGGAAAGGCTCTGTGTCTTAACCTGTGTTTGTCTTCAAGGAGCAGATGCTTCTCTTGCAGCCACACAACTGCGGCCTGAAGATCCATAAGTTGACTCCATATGGATTTCCTCTTGATCGGGCAATTAAGTCCCATGACATTTAATGTCATGAATTTTAGGTCAGCCATGATTGAGGTGCAGTTGAGGGCCTTCTCGTCTGTTGTTGGGTCTCTTCACCCCTCTGTGATCGTCGGCCTAGTAATGGGTATAGGCTTTGTCCCGAGGACGGAAGAACCGCCAGGTTTCAATCAGATGTAAGTCTCTGAGGAATCGGGCTAGGGCAAGTCTGTAGATGCTGTCATTGGTGGTGGTTGGGAGGGTTCTATCCATCGAGGCGTCCATTATGCCATTGAAATCTCCCCCTATAAACATCTGCCCCGTCCCCCACTCTGAAATCTTGGGCAACAGCCCTAACAGGAACTGGTCTAGCCTGTCGTTGGGAGCGTACATTGCCACCAATGTAACCTGCTGGTCCATCAACCTCCCTCCCACCACCAGGTATCTGCCCTCTGGGTCCCTTTTGCCAAAATGTTTCTCAAACCGGATTCCCTTGGCTATCAGTATGCCCACTCCCCTCTTCTTGGTCCCACTTGAAGCCAGGTATTGCATGGGAAAGGCTCTGTGTCTTAACCTGTGTTTGTCTTCAGGGAGCAGATGCTTCTCTTGCAGCCACACAACTGCGGCATGAAGATCCATAAGTCGACTCAATATGGATTTCCTCTTGATCGGGGAATTAAGTCCCTGGACATTTAATGTCACAAATTTTAGGTCAGCCATGATTGAGGTGCAGTTGAGGGCCTTCTCGTGTATTGTTGGGTCTCTTCACCCCCCTCTGATTGTCGCCAGAGTTGTGCATGCCCTTAACCAAATTACTATATTTGTTACTTTTACCCTTAACTCCCAAACTTGTAAACAACCCCCCAACTTTAACCGTAACTTCCACCATGACTACCACAGTGGATCACCGGGTGTCTGTGTACTCCCGGGAATTGGGGATCCGAACTTGTCCCACCCCCACCTCCCCCACCCCCCGTACCTCTGTGCTAATTCCTTTTCATTTGTAGTTTGACTTCCCCTTCGCTGCTAAAACTCTGTGCTTCTAGGGCCCGACCAGACCATCTCTCCCCAACTGACTGCACCCCCCACTCCTAATTCCAGATTGACCCATTCTATCTTTTGGGGTGTGGGGGGCGGCCGTCTTCTGGCTCCCCATCCTCAAGAGACACTCATGTAGGATCCACAGGCCTGGGTTCCTTCTGTCGGCCCTTCAATCGTGGTTGTGCTGATCTCCATCGTTCCTTCTCCGGTCGAATCATTCGTTCTTTCTTTGTTTGCCGGCGAGAAACCATCCTTATCCCCGCTCTCAGCTTCGCTTCCCTCCCTCATAAGCTTGTCCATATCTTCCTCTTTCGTAAATCTATATTGCTGCCCCTTCCACTCGAAGCGGAGCCCCGCTGGGAATGCCCACCGGTAACTGACGTTTCTGGTGCTGAGCCAATCAGTGACCACTCTTAAGCGCTTTCTCCTTGCCAAGGTGGCCTGAGCGAAATCTTGGTAGAGCCGGATGGGGACGGATCGAAAGTTTGTTGGTTCTCCGTCTCTCGCCGCTCGCATGATGTCCTCCTTCAATTGAAAGAGGTGTATCCGGGTCAGCACATTCAGCGTCAGGTTTTTGCTAAGTTGAATGGTGGAGTATACCCGATGTGTGCAATCCAGTATAATCTCTCTTTCCTCCACCCCCCCACCCCAAGTATATGCCGGAACAGGTCTGTTACATACTGCTGCAGGTCGGCATCCTCCACCGTCTTCGGGATCCCTCGAATACGTAGATTGTTCCGCCTAGACCTGTTTTTGGCGTCCTCGTGTTTGGTCTGGACCCGGTCCAACTGTTGCTCCAGTTCAGCCACTCTTCTGGTGAGTACTCTTGCCCTTGTTCCGCCACTGCCATCTTCATCTCATCGACTCTTTCCTCCACTGCCATGACCCCTTTGCTTAGATCCGCAATAGACTTGGCGACTTCAGAGGCACTGTCCTTGATGTCTTTTTTGAGCCCAACAAGTCTGATTTCCTAATCGGAAGGTCTTCCGGTGCATCAACACTTTCAGGCTGCGGGGAATGTATCTGTGAGGTGGCCTGTTGTTGGCTACGCTTGTGGGCTTCTGCGGATTGCATTAGGGCTTTGATGTCACCAGACGCGGCTCCCTTCAGCTTTGCTGGTTGTCTGGACATGTTGGACTATATAGCTGTTGCGCGAGCCTCTGCTCCAATACTTCGGCAGCCTCACCTTTGCCACCGGCCCGCAGTTGCCTCGACCCTGCAGGAGTGCGGGGGTGCTGATCATTGCCTTTTCAGGTGCCTCCTCTATTTTACCACCTCTGGTATGTTTCCTATGTTCTTGGGCCCACCAGTACTCTATAATGTGGTGTGGTGTGGCGTCAGGAGGCAGAGTTCATGCCTTGGGGGTCCAGTGACCCATGCTGAAAGGAGCGAGAGGCACTCAAGTCACGGGGTATGCATGTCTTTTATGCCTTGTGTGCTCCTGGGGAACTGCATGCGCGAGTCAGGGGCTGCCAGACTCCACCTGGGCTCTGCTTGTCACTCTGTGATGGACTACTGGTAGCGCCGTCTCACCGGGCAGTGTTCATCTGCTGTAGTTCACCCCCTGGGCCACTATGACTTTAACTAGGCCTGTCTTGTTAATTCCATGGCTCGTCGGGGGGTTGCCTTTACTTGGGTTGCCCTCTTGGCATCGTTCAGGAGCCCGCCTCACTCTTCCTTCTCCCCCTCCAGGCGCTCGGGTTCTCACAGCTATTCTGGAATCATGCTGATATTTGTCACAAGGTGGTCCCCCCTTCTTCCGTGGGCTTTGTGCTTGTTGTAGGGGTATAATGTTTGCTCCATTCAGGGTCGCTTCTTTCTCTATTGCCCCCCTAGGCATTTAATTAGCTGCACTTTTGATCAGAGAGCTTCACTGTGGGCTCTTCCTTGAATATTTGTGTGCTTGGAATGCTTTTAGCAGTCCTTCATATGCGGGTTATTTGCTGAGTTGCTCCCGGAGGACTCAGAGCCTCGCCTTCCACTGACTCATCCGCAGCTCCTCTTGTACTGTCCTGCTGCACTATCCTGCTGGGAGCACTAAGGCGGCCTCATGTGCCGGGTAGACTGTGGGGAGCCTGTGACTACCACTGGCGGAGATCCTCCTCACGGCTTTCCCACAACTTGTGTGCTGGGAGTGCGTGTGCGTTACTGTAGCCTTGGGCCGTGCAGCTGTTTGCACCCCGTGGTACCCGCTGTGTAGTGTACTACGCAGCACGAGTCCTCGCCTGGGATGCGGATGGCTAATGCAGCCCACTGGCCGCCCACTGGGTAACACCCACCACGCTCGGGGGCCCTCGCTGGGGTGCCGGAGGCGCGGGTGACTGTCCGCTTTAAGCAGTTGTCCCTGCTGCTTCCATTTCCATTCCAGCCACCCCCTGCACCTCCTTACCGGCTCCTTCCTGGGCTTCTGCTTGCCTCCGGGCCTCTCTCCGCACCGCAGCGCCCTTCCTGGATTTTCCTGCCCGCAGGGGGGGGGGGAGAAGGGCTTCTCGCCAGGGAGCGCCGGCTCCGAGCACCGAGCCGGGGCATCCAGCGTGCAGTCGCCTGCAGCCCAAGACTGGCCACCGTCTGTGTACTCTGGACCCCTCCTGGCTTTGTGGCTGTCTGCCGTTCTGCTCACTGCATCTCCGGAGGTGGGTTGGCTTCTCCCCCGGTGCTGACTGGGGTCCCGTCCGCCATTTTGTCTGGGTCCGCTAGGCTCTCCACTCTTCCTTTCCTTACTCCATTATGAGAGCTATGCTGCCTTTCAACTTGGAACAGCTTACTCCCCAAGTCTTCCGACACTCGCGGAGCTCATTCTCTGGGTACTTAATTCAATTTAGGCGGCTTCGGGCAGGGAAGGGTTCCCAGAGCTCACTGAAGAGGCATCCACAGGCGTCCTCGGCTAGCCACGCCCCATCTGAGTTTTTAAAAGTGATCTACAGCCAACTAGCTCCTATCAAATACAATATCTGCCACAGAAATAAAAAAGAATCAATGGGTGTACACTCCTGTTCTCAATGAAGAAAAACAATCCACTAGACATGAGCTTAAATAGGATAGCACAAAGGCTATTGCTGATTTAATACTACTTAAAGTCAAGATCTTATAAAAGAAATATTCTAAAAGCAATAGAAATGTATTTTTAAATTAGAATCTTTTTCTCAAATTGCCATACTAGTAAATTGTTCAATGATTTGAAAAAGCTTAAAGATAACAGGTTTTTAGATCATAAAATTAAACCCTCATTACAGCTTTCTAAAGAGACAGTCATTTTCACAGTAATAAAGTTAATCCTATAGTCTCGGGAGGATAGCCTAGGGGCAACTTGCTCGCCTTGGAAGCAAGATGACACATAGCAATACAGGTTCGATCCCCGGGTCTGCGCTTAGAAACCTCTGAGTATTAAGCGCGTTATAAATAACCTATCATATCATATAAAGAAAATTTACAAAAAGTCCACTTCCAGATAATGATTGTACCACTAAGACATTGGAAGTGCATAACTATCCTGTTATTAATGCCTTCCACTCACTCCCAAGGACTAAATTAGTAACTAAACCATCAAGCAATCTTTGTCTTGCTAAAACTTTTAAATACATTTTCCCCAGTTGTGATTCGTAGCATTATTACGCTCATCAATCAATTACATTTGATAATTTACCTGCCTCTTTAAAACATACAGTGGGGTTTCCTCTGATGAAAAGAAAGGAGGAGACATGCAGGACCCAGGAAATTTCCATCCAATATCTAGACTCCTGTTTCTAGGAAAACTCATTTAAGCCGCATCTTCTCAACTCATTACTCATATTGAATCTTCTTACATTTTGGATGACTATCATTCAAGCTTTCAATCTGGGCATACCACAGAGTCAACTGTGGTCTCTAAGACATACACCATTAAGAAACTGGCTAATGGAGGTGGTGTCGGAGTGCTAGTTTTACTCCTCTCTGCTGCCGTGCACAAAGCCACCCACTCCATCTTCCTAATTAGTCTTCAAAGTTTCAGGATCTCCTGCTCAGTGCTAGCACAGATGCAACATTTCTTATCCAGTTTGACCCAATAGTGGCATTCAATGATTCAGAGTCATAATTACAAACTATGTGCGTTGTTCCACAAGGTGTTGGCATCATACATTTGTTATTTAACTGCTACTTACAACTTTTGGCAAGACTTGCATACACATTTGGCATGTGCTTTCACAGCTATGCTGATGACACCCTCATTCTTTCACATCTTGGTGGGGTACCGCCTGCAGTGAATGCTTCTTTTGCCAATGCCAAGTTAACTGTCAGTAGACGGATGGACAGCAGCTGACTGACATGTAACCCAAATAGTACTGAAATATTGGCATGTATACAACAAACTATTAGCTGGAATTAATCTTTTCAGCCCAAATTGTATGGAGCTTACCACTTTCTATCCAAAAGGTTTGTACCCAGAGGTGGGAATTTGCTCCCAAGTAACACTCATCTCACAGATAAATAAAGTGGTTTGAATGCATACATTTCCACTCATATTGGGTTTTGTAATCATATATGGGATACAATACTCACCGCAATCGTATTTCTGATGCTTGTATCTGCTTAGATTCACATGCTGTGCATAGGCCGACACCTAATGGAAGCTGCAGAGTATTACAGTTATTGTTTTTGAAACTCGAAATGGGACGTCGACAGGGCGTGTCAGTAATACTATCCCCAGTGTGACATCCACTGTACCCATGATACCTCACGCGTCGAGGTACCTCAGATTGTTATTTTTCGGACATGAGGTAGAATGAGGTGTAGTGTGAGAACAGTTGTATCCAAGCAGATACGTATCAGACAAGCCCATGAGCATCTATGTGCCTTCTATCTGAGGTGAGGAATGGTGGGCGCATGTGAATCTAAGCAGATACAGGCATCGGAAATACGATTACGGTGAGTAATGTATCCCTTTTGAGGCTTGTGGAATCTGCTTATATCACATGCTGTGCATAGATTAGCGAGCAGTGTTAGAAGAAGGTGGTGGGATGTAAGAAGGTTCATGGGCGAACACATGTCTTAGAAACGCTTGTCCCACCTGTGTATCTGTCTTGGAATGAGTGTCAATGCAGTAATGCTGAGTGATAGTGTGTACTGAGCTCCATGTAGCTGCTTTGCAAATGCTGTCTAGAGGGACATTTGCAATGAAAGCCAGAGTGGCTCCTGTGCTCCTTGTGGAGTGAGCCCTGGGCGTAAAAGGCAGTGTCTTGTTTGATAGGGTATAGCACAATTGTATAAGTCTGACTATCCACCTGGCGATGGCATTCTTTGAAATGCGGTCTCCTCCTCTGCCTGGTGCTATGAAGACAAACAGTTGATCTGTTTTTCTTAGCGGTCTGGTCTTGTCCACATAGTAAAGGACCGCCCTCCTCACATCTAGTGTGTGGAGTTTTACCTCAGCTTGGCTGGTGGGTTCCTGAAACAAAGCTGGTAGCTTAATAGACTGGTTTACGTGAAATTTAGAGATTAATTTAGGGGAGAACCTAGGGTGAGTACGTAAAACCAGCTTGGCTTTGTGTACAACAAAGAAAGGATCCTGCACTGACAATGCTTGTATTTCACTAACTCTTCTTATGGAAGTGATAGCCACTAAGAAGGCAGTCTTGTAAGTTAGGTGTTTAAGATTCGATTATGCATCGGCTCGAAGGGAGATCCCATGAGTTTAGTAAGTGCAACGTTGAGATCTAATCCTGGCAGCGGATTAGAAATTGGAGGGTGACGTCTCTTCACCCCTTCCATGAATGCTTTGATGACAGGCACCTTCCACCACAAGACCTTACTGTGAGAGGTGGTGTAGGCTGACAAGGCCGCCAGGAGGACCTTTAAAGAGTTGAATACTAACCCCGAATCCAGCAAGTGGAGCAGTGGATGAGTACGGGGAGTGGATGAGTACGGGGAGTGGATGAGTACGGGGAGTGGATGAGTACGGGGAGCGGATGAGTACGTGAGCGGATGAGTACCGGGAGTGGATGAATACAGGGAACTGATGAGCGCCGGGAGCGGATGAAAGAAGTGAGCGAGTGAGTGCGGGGAGCGGATGAGTTGAATGCGTGGAAAGCACAAGTGCATTGAGCAGATGAGTACATAGAGCGGATGAGTTCATGGAGCGGAGAAGTGAGGAGAGCTGATGAGTGAGGGAACAGATGAGTGCAAGGGACCGGATGAGTGCGGGGAGCTGATGAGTGTGGAGAGCTGTTGAGTGCGGGGAACGGATGGGTGCGGGGAACGGATGGGTGCGGGGAACGGATGGGTGCGGAGAGCGGATGAGTGCAGGAAGCGGAAGAGTGCCGGGAACGCGTGAGTGCGGGAGCGGGTGAATGCGGGGAGCGGGCGACTGCGTAGGGTGGATGAATACGAGATACAGGGGCAGACAGGACTGCATGCGTCGGGCAGACAGGAGTGCATGCATAGGGCAGACTGGAGCGCACATGGCAGACTTGAGCGCGCGGGGTGGACGGGAACGCATGGAATGAATAAAAGTACATAGAACGGACTGAAGCGCATAGAACTGCGCGACGTACATAGTATGGTCTGGAATACAGGGAACGTTTGAAAGAACATGTAACCCATCATATCACACCCCACGCTTACTCCCTTCTTTACACCACCACTCAACTACAACACAGAGATACTATGACACCATTCGGTATAACTGTTCTCATACTAACATCTCCCGCTCACTCCCCATCATTCTAAGTAAACACTGCTGGTTACACACCCCCAGACAGGCGTTCTCCTCAGGCCTAACGCAGCCACAGTCGGTCTGGATAAATCCTGCCAGAACGAACACATACCCCTGATCTCAACCATCACACCTATCGCTAAGAAGCAGCTATTTCACGAATACCGCACTAGCTGCACACATACCCGGTACGCACAAGCGCCGTTGACTCTCCCCTACTCTCTCTACTGACCTGAACTTCGGTTCCCAAGGGCGTTCAACCTACCAGCGCCTTCAGACCATACCAATGGTATATAAGGCGCTATATAAATGCACACATACCCGGTGCGCACACGCGCCGTTGACTCTCTACTGACCTGAACTTCGGTTCCCAAGGGCGTTCAACCTACCAGCGCCTTCAGACCATACCAATGGTATATAAGGCGCTATATAAATGCAAAATAACATAACATATAAGTTAGAATGTGCGATGGAGTACATTTGGTTAGTTTGTTTCGACTGGCACCAAATTACAAATCTCCTCCACTTGTCGAAATAACAGCGCCTAGTGTTAGGCTTTCTTGCTTCCTTCAAGATATCCATACACCTCTGAGGTAGAATAAGATGTCCAAAATCTATGACTTCCGGAGCCATGTTGCCAAGTTCATTGAGTGAGGTTGAGGGTGCACTGTTAGTCCCCCATGCTGAGTGAGCAGATTGTACGGGCACAGGAGCTTGATGGGATCGTACATCGCCAGTTTGAGCATATGTGGATACCAGGGTTGTCTTGCCCACATAGAAGCAACTATGATGAGCGTCGCCTGTTCCTTGTGTATCTTGTTCACCACCTTCCTCATGAGAGGTGTTGGGAGAAAAGCCTAAGCAAATTTCCCTGACCAGTTCATCCATAGGGTGTTCCCCTTGGAGGCTGGCTGGGGGAAACTGGACGCAAAGTCTGGGCATTGACTGTTTTCGCTTGTAGCGAACAAGTCTATATTGGGGAAACCCCATTGGGAGAAGAGGTGTACTACGACCCCTGCGTGTAGTTGCCACTCGTGCTCTTCTGGTAGGGGATCTCAGCTCAATGAGTTTGCCAGAGAGTTGAGTTCCCCTGGAACATGCTGTGACGATAGGAATATCTTCTGTTTGAGTGCCCATTTCCAAATTTGTTGCGCAAGCCTGGACAGATTTGGAGAACGTGTGCCCCCTGTTGGTTGATGTAAAACATTGCTGTAGTGCTGTCTGTCAGGACTTGGACAGATTGGTTCGCTAGGTCAACTTCGAATGCCTGAAGGGCTTTGAATACTGCCAGCAGTTCTAGCAGATTGTTGTGGTTCTGTGCTGCCGCACGAGATCACAGACCGAGCTCTGTGGTGAAGGTAATGAGCCCCCCACCCTGCAAGTGAGGCATCTGTTGCGACAATGGCCTGTGCTTCCAGATCGTAGAAGGGTTTCCTCTTCAACAGATTTTCTCTTGTCCACCAGTGAAGATTTTGTACTAGTGTTAGCGAAACGACCACTAGATCGTCCCAATGACCACTTGCCTGAGACCACTGTTTTGCCAACCACTCCTGCATGGGTCGCAGGCGCACAAGGTACCAGGTAAATGCAAGATGCAATCATGCCTAGCAAACACATAGCTCTGCGCACCCTTATCGGGAGGGCGGCCTGGTAATGCAGTATTTGCAGTAACATGTTTTGGACTCTTTCCTCTGACGGAAAGAACAACCCCTCAGCTCCTAGAAAATGTTTGCTTGTGCTTGGCACTAGGCTTGATTTGTTTTTGATGGAGAAGCCCAATTGAAAAAGAAGGTTGGTAGTTCTTTGAATGTTTTGCCTGCAAATAAGGGGAGACTCCCATGTAATCAGCCAGTCGTCCAAGTAAGGGTACACTGGGATTGCCTCCCTGCGCAGGTGTGCTGCCACCACTGCCATTACCTTTGTGAATACCCTTGGAGCAGATGCTATTCCAAAGGGCAGCACTTTGAATTGGTAGTGCTGGTTCGCTATCTAGAAACGCAAGAACCTTCTGTGTGCTGGGAACATTGAAATATGAAAATAGACATCTTTCATTTCCAGTGTTGCTATATAATCCCCCTTTTTTAGTAGAGGGATTACACTTTGTAGCGTAGTCATGCAGAGATTTTGTGGCTTGACATATTTGTTTGCAGGGCGCAAATCTAATACTGGGCGCATTGTTAGATCTTTCTTTGGCACAAAGAAGTAAGTTGAATAGATCCCCTTGTTTAGCTGGTTGGCCGGGACGACTTCTATGGCGTCCTTTAGGAGAAGCGTGGTGATTTCCTCGAGGAGGATGCGCTGGTGTTCTTTAGAGTGGGTCTTTTGGTGCGGAGGGGTGGTTCCGTGGTCACCCGAGTAGCTCTATACAATATCCGCCCGCTACGGTGGACAGCACCCATCTGTCTGAGCTGATTCCCTCCCATGCTTGGGTGAAGTTGGAAATGCGCCCTCCTACTGGAGAGGCATGGGAGGGCACCTGGAGCGGGATGTCACTGTTTCTAAGGAGGGGTACCACCTCTGGAGGAGGGACCCCTTTCCCAACCGCGTGATCTGCGCGATCCTCTCTGATAATTTTGAGAGGTTTGGCCTAGATTATTTCCCCACGCTGTTCCCTGACCTTGGTTATAGCTGGAACCCTTCTGGGAAAATTGCCTACGTGAGCGACGAAAATTGCCGTTTCCCCTTTGGCCAGGAGGTTTGTTCGTCAATTGTCCCAATGACTTCAGTGTGTCATATTCTTCCTTTGCTGTCTTCAAGGCGTCCTCGACAGCCTTGCCAAAGAGAACATTAGGCTTGACAGGCATTTTAATGAGAGTAGCCTGCGTCTCTGGTTTAAACCCTGATTGGCGTAACCACTCGTGCCGCTTAGTAATGGTACCCTCAGCTATGATTCTGCCGGTGTTGTCTGCGGCGTCTAGACTGCCCTTAAGCAAGGAGCTGCAAGCTGCCCTTCCTTCTGAAGTCACCAGAGCTAATTGAGACTTGAGGGGTTACGGGGCTGAGGAGAGTAATGCTGAGACCTCGTCCCATTAATGGCAATTGAAACTGGCTAATAGAGTAGAGTTATTCGCTATTCTTGTCTGGAAAGCAGCGGAAGAGGCAACCTTTCTGTCAATCGTGTATAGCCTCTTACCTTCCTTGTCTGGAGGACCTTCCTTGTCTGGAGGAGCATCAGGAGGCTAGGGGAGTACCTGACCTTTTCCTTGTCGTAGTAACGACGAGCGAGTCAGGTTTAAGTTGATCCGTGATGTACAGCGGGTCAGATGCAGCAGGCCTGAAAAGTTTTTCTAAGCGGGGGTTCACTGCCCGCGTCTGATTTGGTGTTTCTAGCCAGAGCTGTACCTGTTGCTGGACTGATTTAAGCAGGGGAATACCTTTTTATCTGCCAAGATCTCGTCAACGAAATCCTTGTCCTGAGGATCTTTTTGAGTAGATATCTCGGCGGCTTTAATGAGTACTTCGTTTAAAAGAGACTGATTATCTACGGGTGAATCTATCACCGGGGGTCAATATCCACTGGGGAGTCGATATTGTACATGACAGTATCTGTGTCATCCTCATAGTCCTCATTATCTAGATTATAAGGGTCTGCGGCCTCCCGACTATATAGACCCTCATGACAAGTGTCCGGATCATTTTATCTTGTTCCTAGTTCTCAGTAAATTGTTCTTTATACTGTTTTCGATTATTTTACTCATGTTCAGAGCTCATGCTTTGATTGTATTCCTGTTGTTGTAATGTAAAGCGCTTTGGCGTAAAGTGCTCTATAAAATGAATAAATACTAATAAATACAAATAGTGGGATCTTGCACTGGCTCACTAGGGTGAGACCTTTTAGCAGGGGATTGAACAGGGTTTAGAGACTTAGAGGCCGCTGTTGTGGGAGGGGTGGAGTGAAAACCTGCAAAGTAGTTAGGGTCTTTTTCATAAAAATGTGCCATGAAAGACATTCTACTCATGACCCTACCTATATCCTCAGATGACCATTGGGCAGAACTATGATAAACTCTTTGTTGAGGTGGGAGACCCAAATCTCCTGGAGTGGGTGGGAGTATAGTAGAGGGCGTAGCCTTTTTCTTTAGGGCTGAAGATAGGGAATCCTGTACCTGAGGTTCCTTACTCTGGTGAGAGGCCTTAAGGGCCCTCTAAGTGATTTATCTTCATGAGGGGTCTTGGAAGAACTCTTCCTAGACTCCTTTGGGACGTGCTTTTCTATTAGATGGACTAGTCCCACCTGTATGGGCTTTTTTACCAAATTTTGATGAGGGATGTCGAATTTTGGCTACGGACCTGCCAGAAGTCTCGTCCTCTGATTCGCGATCTTCAGAATACCTTTATCCACAACGTCTGGTCTGTTTTTCGACAGTCAGTATTTGTCATGAGGCGATCTCGATCTGGATTGCCCACAGGACAAAGAATCAACTGACTTTTCCCTAGACGTCATGCAGTGCCGAATGCTCGACACGTGTGCTGAGTGTCGGCGGTGGGTTATGAGTTTGTTGTGGGGGTAGTTTCAGTACTTCTGCCGCCGGGTGTTCTTGTTGCACTTAGGGCAAAATTTAAAGTGGTCCTGTCCATAACGGAATGACACAGCAGATAGGCGAATGTAGTGTACGAAAAGGGGTAGATACATTCTAAAATGACCTCCCTCCTCTCTCCAAAATGCGTGGGCCGAAGCCTGTAGCGGCCTTCAAGGCCGTAAGGGAACCGTTGACGGGGAGTCTTTCGACGGTCGTTTCTTGTTCTTCACCGGCGTCGGGTGTCTCGATAGCCAGTGATTATAAAGGCTAGTAAGAACTATCGTTAATTTGGTAATAATAAATGGCGATAAGCAGAAAGAGGAACTCCACTATAAGCATCAGTCTATGATGGCAGCAAAAAACAATCTGAGGGACCTCGACCAGTGAAGGATCATGGGTACAGTGGACGTCACACTAGGGATAGTATTACAGGCACGCCCTGTCGACGTCCCTTTTCGAGTTTTGAAAACAACAACTGTAATACTCTGCTGCTTGCACTAGATGTCGGCCTATGCACAGCATGTGATCAAAGCGGATTCCACAAGCCTCAGAAATATATATATTGTATTACCAAATATTTGCTGTCAAGAGTGCAGACGAACTCACTGGCTAGGATCCTCTTAAAACTCTCAAGAAAAGCCCATACCATGAACACACTCAAACAACTTTACTGCGTGCCTGTCTTGTAACAAGTTAAATTCAAAGTGATGTGCTTATTCCACAATGCCTTTTATCACAAATGCCATACTTTATTTGCAAAGAATTGCAAAAATCCACTCTGCATCAGTTTCTCCTCGTTCAGAAGATCGACAACTGTTAGTACTACCAAAAACTTGATTAAAGAAATGGGTAATCAGGTCTTTCTCATCACAGCTGGTTGCGCTGTGGAATTCCCTGCTGTGAGACAGGCATGAGACAGACAAGTGAAACACAGTTTGAAAAGCTATATTCTCAATGGTCAGGATGGTATAACGCCTATCTTCCCCTAACTCTGAGGTGGGAGTAATCTCTTCCAGAAAGTAAACCAAGGAAAGTCTAAGTTCATTAGTCCAAAACCAAAAGGTTGCCTGAGTCAAACCTATGCTTGCCCTCACTTCTAAATACTAACAATGTGCAAGGAACTGAATTAACACAATAGTGTTCAAAAAGTAAGACATGATGGCACTGGGGCTTTTCCACAGCCCCCGTCCCCAAGTTCAAGATACTTGGGTTCACCAAAGTTCTGCAAAGTTTAAAAAGCTCACAATACGTTTTCACAAGTTATAAGGGTCTCTCCGGGATCCCTTTTCCAGACTCAAAAACCAATTTGTTTCCTTTTGGTTTCACAAAAGTTCACCTTTCTACTTCCAAAGTATTTCTCTTTCCTTGACAAATCATTAAACTTAACACCCAGCTTATAACAGTTCAACTTAACTTCTTAGAGGGTTCCCTTCCTCATACTTCACAAAACTCTCTCTCCATTTATTACACAAGTATTTAATCTTGTGGCTTCTCCCTTGCTTGAGGCGCAATTGTCAGACCGCATGGTCCACCCATCACAGGTCGTCCAACCCGAGCCACAAGGTATAGCTTCAACTCCTCTTGCACAGATCAACTTCTTTCACTTTATCACTTTCTGGAGCTTAGCTTCGCCCCCTCTCGAGTAGTTAAAATTAGTTTACTTTGCTCCAGATTTTTCGGACAGTTTTGACTTTCTGGGGATTAGGTCCGCTGCTCCCTTTTTGCCACTTCACTTTCCGAGGCTTATTTTCACACCCTCTTGAGCAGTTCATCTTCCGCGGCTTTGTTCCGCCCCCTCAGGACATTTCACCGGATGCCAGGTTTCAATTTACCAATCTTCAAAGTAACACCCCACTTTTCCTCTTGTATCGCTTCATGGGGATTTTGCTCACTTTTTCCTTTTGCGTGGCTCCCCTTTTTATGCTCTTTATCCAGTTCCTTCCATTCATACAGAGGCTTTAGAAAACGTGTAAATATACATGTGACAAGGGGGCGTGGCTAGGCGGCCATGCGGTGAGGAGCACGAAAGGGAAGCTCCCGTACGATCCTGATTTAATCCGCTTTTAAAACTAACTTACTCGGCTGGAAAGTTTACCGACGGGTGTAGGAAGATCCACCGACCACCCGAACCAAGCCCTGAGGAGAACCGGACTGGGGAACGAGGCGAAAAACGGCAGCAAACACGCGGAGCATCGAAAGCAAGATGGCGGCCCCCTAACACACGGCCAACGGCCCAGAGACCCAGAGCGGGAGGCTACGAAAGGCTGTAGTTCGGCGCTGCGGAAGGAAGAGAGGCCACGCGGAGCAGGATACGCTCCCCAGGCAGCGGAACGACAATAGCGAGCGCCTGGCGAGAGGAGAACAGCGGCGACAGGGCGCGGTCGCGGCCGCGAGAAGGCGGCGCCGAGGGAACGCAGCAAGCTCCGCAAGCCGAGGGAGATCCGTGCCGAGGACAGCGTCACCTCCAGCCCCTGCCGGCCTCGGGCCGAGACGGCTCTCTGCCGGACCAGCTCAGGGCAACGGCTAGCAGGTGAGGAGAGCGCCTGCAGGCCCGCACGGCAACCGGGGAGGCGTGTGGAAACACCCGAAGACACAGGGAAGCCCTGGCGGGAGGAGAATAGCACAACGGGCAGCCCCCATCCAACTAGAACCGGACCCCACACGGACTCGGTATACAAGCCACAGATAGCGGACAAGAAGCATTGCAGTGCAGTACCCGAGGCCCGCACGGCGAGTATGCCCAACAAGAAGGTGGAGGGGAAAACGAAACAAGTTAGCATGGATCACTTTGCCAAAGCACCAGACAATAGGCAGCCGAATTCATCGGAGACAGCACTGGCGAAGGCTAACACCCCACACCCACCAGGTAAAGAGGGGCAAATCCTAGAGGCAATCGCCACCCTACAGGCGACGCTCGAGAAGAAAATGGACACGGCCATAGGGGCCCTGAAGGCATCTCTGGAACAAAAATTGGACACAGTCATGGTGGACGTAGGCCTCCTTCGCCAGGACGCGAGAAACCTGGCGGACAGAGTGACAACAGCGGAGCAGCAGGTACAGCAGAACACAGCGGACTCCGCCACCACGAGGACCCAGCTGACGGAGGTGCTCCAGAGAGTCAAGATCTTGGAAAGGAGAGCAGAAGACGCAGAAGGGAGGGCAAGGAGAAATAATATCCGCATAATCGGGGTTCCGGAAGGGGAGGAAGGGAACGACCCCACGGAATATATCGAAAATATGCTCCTACAGGAGGTCGGAGCTGGAACCCTGTCCCAAGGCTTTGTGGTGGAACGGGCACACAGAGCACTGATGCGAAGACCCCAGCCGGGGGCCCCTCCCAGAGCCATGATCGCTAAAATCATGAACTTTAAGGATAGAGAAAAGATACTGGAGTTCTCGAGGGGGGGAGGAGAGATTATCAGAAATTCATCCAAGATTGCCATATATCCGGACTACACAATGACAGTCCAAAAACGAAGGGCACAGTTCGGCCCCACAAAGGAACGCCTCAGAAAAGCAGAGATACGATACATGCTCCTGTTTCCGGCCAAATTGAAGGCGATACACAAGGGGAAGACACACTTCTTCGAGTCCACGGAAGAGGCAAATGCGTGGATGGATACCCAAGGAATCCCCCAACTGGAGCAGCGAAACGATAACAGAGGCAGAGCCCAGCCCGGGCGTGAAATCCGCAGATAATTAGAATCAAGGGTGCAGAGTATCAAACGGACGAGAAGTTAGGAACAGGACGATAAATATGAAGGGAGCAACCAACCCTAACAAACCGCACTAGCCTAGCACGACGCACCCCCAAGAAGTGCGACCGAGAGTTCAGATGCCAGTTTTAAGGCATCACGCTGCAGCAAGCCGGCCTCACTCAGAGGAGCAAGGCAGGAGAAGCGGCGAGGCCCGAGCAGGGGGAGGGTGGCTGGGCGTTTGTTGTTGTTGTTTAGTTATAGTTCAGGTTATCGATAGACAGGAAGAATCGGAAGAAGGCATTGGTATTGAAGGAATGGTTAAAGACTATGATGGGGAGACGCCAGCACAACGTGACTGGAGCGAACCACAACAGGGACCCAGGAGACGGGGCCTACAAGAGGAGAAGAGACTGAGCCCAACGCGGGCGACCCCGGTCAACAGCAGTGAACATGGAAGCAGGGAAATGGACAACCAAATAGGGCCATGGGACGATGAGGCCAGGACTGCAAACACCCATGAGCCGGGATGAGCTAACGATAGCGACATGGAACGTGAGAGGCCTTAACGCGTACGTCAAGAGGCTGCGAGTTTACGCCTGGCTGAATAAAATGAAGGTCAAGATAGCAATGCTCCAAGAAACGCACCTGACAAGAGAAAAGCAGTCCAAGATCGACAAAAAATGGGGAGGGCAGGTGTTTAGTGCTACATACTCCAACTATGCAAGAGGGGCAATGATTTGGATCGCCCCGGGAGTACCATTCCAACTCATTAAAAAGGAGATCGACCAAGAAGGAAGAACGGTGATAGTGCATGGCAAGTTGGAGAATAGGGAAGTGTGCCTGGTGAACACTTATGCTCCAAATCACGACACGAGAGAGTACCTCAGAAAACTAACACCCAAATTAGCCCAGTACAGAGACACAATGTTCATCTGGGCCGGGGATTTCAACTGCGCTCTGAACCCGCTCCTGGATCGATCGGATGACAAGCTCAGGAGGCCAGCACCACCAGCCAAGGAACTACAGAGGGCACTAGATCACCTGAAGCTGGCGGACGTCTGGAGACAGGTACACGGGACAAGGAGAGGGTACACGTACTACAGTGCACCCCACAGAACATTTACACGGATAGATTACATACTTACGGGCACTGAATCATTACACAAATTCACAGGTATTAGCATTAAAGCCCGAACGCTCTCAGACCACGCTCCAATACTGACATCATGGGCACACACACAAGGGAGAGCCCCGATACCTACGTGGCGACTCCGGGCAGAAGCTCTGGACGAGGGCGAATTCCAAGAACACCTACAGGGGGCAATAGATGATTACTTTGAACACAACACAGGGAGTGTGGAGTGTAATGCCACGCTTTGGGATGCGTTCAAGGTGGTATTAAGGGGGGCAGCGATTGGTAAAATGGGCGGATTAAAGGGAGCGGCCATAGCAGAACTCAACGACCTAGAAAAGCGGATAGAAATAGAGGAACTGAGGGCGCAGGCAGCGGGGTAGGAGTCAGAGGAACTGATGGAGCTGAGAATGGGGTGCATAGGACTCTGGGAGAAGCTGGGACGGTTGAATTATGGGAGGTATTTACAAAGGTTACATGCGGAAGGGGACAAACCCAGTAGGCTCCTGGCCTGGCTCACTAGGCAAGAAAATAAGAGGGAACCCATAACGGTGATAGAAGACGAGACAGGGGAGGAGGTGAGGGGCCAAGTGCACATCAATCAGTTATTCGCGGAGTTCTACGAGGAACTATATGCCCCCAACCCGGAGGTAGACCCTGAGGACATAACCGATGCATTGGCAGAAATAAGGTTGCCAAAGTTAACAGAAGAGCAGGCCCAAATGCTTGATGCCCCACTCACAGAGGAAGAGATAGCGGGTATAATAGCAGAGCTTCCTACAGGCAAGTCCCCGGGCCCGGACGGACTCCCAGGAGAGTTCTATAAAAAGTTTAAAGACACTATCACCCCAAGGTTACTGGAGACATATCTAGATGCATACGAAAGTGCACGATTACCCGCTAGTATGTCGGAGACAATCATCGTCCCGATCCTTAAGCCAGGGAAGCTGCCCACAAGGTGCACGGCATACAGGCCAATTTCCCTTATAAACCAGGACGTTAAGATACTAACGGCAGCTCTAGCCAACCGTCTGAAGCAGGTGATCCCTATATTGATACACCCCGATCAAACAGGGTACGTTCCTGGGCGGAACACATCATGGAACCTCCGTAGACTACACCACGTGATAGATAGAACGAACCAGGGACGGGGAGAACGTGCGATAGTGTCTCTTGATGCTGTCAAAGCATTTGATTCGGTGAATTGGGGGTGGATGGTGAGGGTCCTCGCCCACTTCGGCATTGGCGAAGGGTCCCTCAGGTGGATCAGACTACTGTATAGTGAGCCCAGAGCCAGGGTTAAGACAGGGAGATATATTTCAAAGGAATGGAGGATCTATAGAGGAACGAAACAAGGGTGCCCACTATCGCCAATGTTATATATCCTGGCCCTGGAGCCACTGGTGGTCTTCCTTAGAGCAGAATATGGAGACACGGGGATTGAGGTGGACGGGGTGCTCCATCAAGTCTCGCTGTACGCGGACGACATGTTATTGTTTGTAGAAAACCCCCGCATTAACCTGCCCTGCCTCTTGGAAGCAATAGGAGCATACACCAGACTCTCAGGCATAGCAATAAATAAAGAGAAGTCCCTGATCTTCCCCCTGGCAGATCTGAGACGGGCCCCCCGGAGGGACTCCCAGAAGTGGGCCTAACATGGGCGCCACAGTCCTTCAAATATTTGGGGATAGAGGTCCATCATGACATTGCAGACACTCACCGACACAACACGCAAGCAGCCCTGGACACAACACGAAAATGCATGGCCTTCTGGGGAACACTCCCACTGGGGATGATAGGTAGGGCCGCCCTCCTGAAAATGGTAGTACTCCCACGCCTGTTGTACTTTTTCACCAACATCCCATATAATATTCCCAGGACATTCTTCACGAACCTAAACACAATAGCAAGAAACTACCTATGGGCAGGGGGGAGAAACAGGGTTGCAATGAGCACTCTACAGAGAGACTATGAGGGAGGAGGCATTTGTTTGCCGGACTTCGAAAAGTATTATCTGGCTGGACAGTTACAATTTGTGGTCAAATGGTTAGGGGAGGATGAAACAATGGACAAAACCAACTTCCAGCCCGCACTGAAAACACATTATCTGAGGGAAATACTGTGGCTGGACAAACCCCTGCTCAGGACTTTACCGTACATGCTAAATCTCGCAGTGAGATTGTGGTGGAGAGCATGGAAGCTGCAAGGGACGAAGGACCCCTACTCAGCGCAAATACCCCTGGCGGGCCTGGTGGGCACAGACATGAGCTTGTTGGCAGCGTTCCGAACACAATGGGAGGCCAAGGGGGTAGCGCAAATCGGAGACATGAGAAGAGAGGGGAGATGGGCAGACTTCCAGGAGATGAGGGAAGAATACGAAATACATGAGGGCCAATTCATCCTGTATAATAGACTGATCCTCAGAATCAAGGATAGATGGCCAGAATGGGAAGACCAAGAAGAACCGGCAGGAGCATTAGACATGTGGTACGACATTTCAGAGGGGACACACACGACCTCCAGACTATACGAGCAGATGCTGAGACCCCACACTGACCAAAAACTACACATAAAACAAAGTTGGGAAGAAGAACTCCAAAGGCCGCTCAGCGACCATGAATGGAACAGGGTGCTGAGATACCCCAAAACAGTGTCCAGGAACGCAAGGTTCAAACAGGCCCAGTTGTACGTGACACACAGGGCGTACCTCACACCTAAGAGGATGAAAGTGATACGCGGAGGTGACCCCAGCGGGTGCCCACGGTGCTCGACCGAGGAGGCAGACATGGTGCACATGTTTTGGGAATGCCCGGTGATACAGACGTTTTGGGAAGGCATCAGGACCAAAATAGCGAAAAGTGGCCTCCAGATACAGATGGAGCACCCCGAATGGTACCTACTGGGCCTCTTCCCTCGAGGAGGCAGAGACAGGGTGCACCTAGCAAAAATGAAAGACTTGATTTGCATACTAGCTAAAAGAAGGATAGCCATGTCCTGGAAATCTAGAGGAGGCCCGACCATAGAAGCATGGTGGGCAGACCTCCGAAAGTGGTCACTAGCGGAGACTGCGGTGTGGATCAGAGCAGTGCAAAGAGGGGAGGGGGAAACGGCTGGGAAAATAGCGGCATGGAATTCCCTAGTGCAGAATCTATTTGGACGAGAAGAAGAGGAAACCGACGAGGAGGATCCGGAGGAGGCTGGGGGATACCAGAGCGCCCAGGACAGGGAGACACAAGGAATGGAAGAATAGACACCGTTATATGGACACGGAGGCAGCTAGCGGAAGCAGCCACAGACTGGGTAGATAAGCTGTTGGACACTTTAAGACGATGACCCCACGGCAGAATCCGCCAAAAAAGCCAAAATGCCAGTTGAATGTTCGTATGTTGTATGTATTTACGTTGTTAATGGAAAATAAAAAGAAATTAAAAAAATATATATATATATACATGTGACAAATCTGTTACTTAGTATCTTCTCATTGTTGTGCTTTCTCTCTCTTGTACATTTCACGATTACAGTTCATACTTCAACGGGCGTGTCTTTCTTTATACACGCTTACTTGGCAACTTTGCATCCACTCAGGCTTTCACAAACCGGGCTTTCCTTTGCATTCAGACTCACCGGTTGTTTTCAGCTTTCACAATTCTTCGTTCTTAGATCAGGGTCTCACCACCTGCCCCTCAGACACACCCGGGCTGTCTCATTGTGTCTTTCTGTTTGCTTCATAAGGAAGCAGTATGACTTTTCAGCTCCCTCTCACAGACCCTCCTGGCTCCTTGGAGACACGACCCCCTAGGCACACCTTCATCCTCCGCTTCCACCCGCAGACCTCCAGTGTCTCGGCGTCTCATTGTCCTGTTGCCAGTCCTGGCTGGCTCCGACGCTCTCCTCCCGAATCGCTCACCTTGCTGTTGGAGGTTGCTGTTTTTATACACCCAGCCAGGGTTAACAGATTTCAGGTGATTGTAGTCAGCTTCAAGTGCCTGACCCTGCCTGATCTTATTAGTGGAACATATGTATTGAGAGTATAGGTGTGCCTCTGCTTGCATCTTCCTCTTCCCACTACCATAATGGCTTTTCCCATAAGAAGTCTGTATAGCTCCTGGCTATCTCTTCTTTATCTCAGTACTTAAATGGTACAATGGGGAATGGGCATCTTGTGATGTATAATACCCTATGAAGGTGGGGGTCTTGGATGTTCTCCTTCCTTGTCTTAATGTTAGGTATGGGGATCTGTTGGGACTTAATACGGTAACTGGGTAATATGTTCCATTGTTCCCTGTTCAGCTGGATGTATACGATTTGGCCATGGCACAGTTGTTCGTGGGCGAATTGAGCATGGTCAATTCGGCCACAAAGACAATTTTGCTGAGTCCAAATTTAAACCCCCCACAGCCCCCAATCCATACCCCAACCCACCCCCTACTTACCCTTTTGGCGTTCGCTCATCTTCTGACCCTGCAGCGTTAGATCCGTTCCTCCTACGCTGGTCGGATCTGACGCAGCAGGTTCTGCTTTTATTTTATTTTCCCAGTCCCCGCCTCCAAACCTCCGGAAGCAGGGAATACCCCTGCTACCCCAAAAGGTGATTACTACCAAACTTGGAGAGCGGGGGACACCCCCGCAACCCCTGCTCCCCATGTTTGGTAGTGATTACCCAATCTGATTGTTTCCAAACGATCGAATGGTACTGGCCGAATTAGGCCGGATTTACCATACAATGAATTGGAAATAATCAGTTTGGGTACTACCGATCAGGTACTGCGGTAAGCTATTCGAGGAAAATAACTGGAGAAACAGGGGTGTTTACAGAACATCCCCTGGAATCTGAGGAAAGAGGGACAAAGTCATTGTTAAGATTAGAAAAAGGCACTGATATCGCTTGATGTCAAGGAGGCTTTATCTTCCTTTCTCTTGAAGGAAAGTCATGGGGTACGATGGGACTTGGATGACCCATAAAAGTAGACGGCTGGTAGGATGGATTGGGGCAAGGGACAGGGGGATACCATAATTAGCCTACGGGTGGCCTCCCTGCAGTCTTCACGGAACCCCAGCTCAGGGAATCCTCCCACTCTTGTTTGCCCCCAGGGTTGGAATCCAAGTGTGATGGCCCTTCCTTGGACATTTGAACAACGGATCTTCAGGGACTGCTGGTGAGAACGCCTTCAGGTTTCTCACACTGCCCATGAAACAGAAAACCATCTTGTATCCAGGAGGTTTCTGAAAATACATTTGTCTTTTGTAGCAAATACCCTTACTCTATAGGTTATATACTAGCTCAAATTCATGGCTTGCAACATTGCTGGCTTTATGGTGCCACTAGGGGGGTAAATTGGCTCTACAAATAGCTGTGCATGAAACAAAGCAAAACTCCTTCACAAGACAATCTGGTCCTTTCCGCTGCCTCAAAGATTCCTGTACTATCCAAACCTTCTTTAAATATTCTCTTCTTCCGTGCTTCCCTAGTTACTACTTTACTCAGCTTGTTTCAGGCACAATCTCCAATCTTCTACCTCCTCCCTCCCGCTTGCTGAATACCTTCACTCTTTAGCCACCACTCTCCTCTTACTTAAATCATGCTCCTCTTCTCTAGCTTCCAATCTCTAGGATTCCCAAGCCATCTGGGTCTCTCCTCCAGCTTACTGTCTCCTGCTCCCTCCACCAGCTGTCTCCAAATGAACACCTACCTCCCTCAGTCCTGTCTCTTGGACTGGGACTTTTATACCCTGGGCTGGATTCTGGTAAAGGACTTGTAGCTGTGCCGAGATACTGGGGCTGTTAGGAATTGTCTGCAAAGGATTAGAATTCTGTTTCACATGTGTTGACTGTGCGTGTGTTTCTTATAGAGCAATCTGAGGCTCTAAAAGCGAGGTCTACCATCGTAAATTGGCACATGCCTGCCAGGCTCCAGCAGCAGACCAGTGTCTACTCTCCAGCCTGTGGGTAGCCTCCACTCTGCTCCAACCTCTGGTCAGTAAATTATGTCCATGTATTTCCCGACATGCATTAAACTGGTGAGAAAGTCTGTAGTGATTTAACTGCTTAGAGCGTTGTCTTGTATGCTTCCAACATGTCTCCTTACAGGGCCATTCCCTTGAGTGTGTTCCATGTGGCTGACCCCTGCCAGGCAACAGAAGCAGTGTAGTAGTGACCAGGGGATCTTCTACATACAGCCCCAAGGTACATCATTGGCTATCTTGTGGAGGCTCCCTTGGACACCCCTCCATACCAATAGCCTGGTAGTGGACTTTGTCATATCTTTCCCCTTACATATGGCTCCCCCTTGGAAGGATTACACAAGTTTTTGTGGAGATGTGTACTTTCTCTCTCTTCTTGAAACATACACTTCCCATCTTTAGTCTCTTTTTTCCAAACAATAGAAGGGTGGAGATGGAGCAGAAAGAAATGATTAGCATCAGTCCTCCCAGGTAGTCCTCGTCCTGTTCTCATGTAAGCTCCCAGCTTCTTCAGATGCTGTGGCTGTGAGTCTCTACTAGATGTTTGCTTCCTTCTGGCCAGTCTGACGAGGGGTTCCCCGTGGAAATAGTCCATGAGGGACAACAGACTAGCACCAGAGCTGTATTCCTCACATGTCCCAATGCCATAGTCAGACAAGGTCAGGCAATTATTGATCACTACACACACCTGCCTTCATCACACTTCCCCAAACAGATAAAAGGCAGAGCACGAAAGAACACTCAGATAGGTCAAGAACACGATAAAAAAGCAGTTCCAAGATGGCAGTTTAATCCAAGGAGAAAGACGGCGAGACCAGAGAGGGTTGCAAGGCGGCAAGTGCCCTTGATCTTTAAAGGACAATACTTTCACAAACCTTGGAAAGTAAGAAGCCCAAGACAGGGAGCCAAAGCTGAACAAACCTACACTGTGCACCAAAGGTATTCAGGGCTCTCCCGCAGCGATAACCAAAGCTGCGAGGAGCGATTGCCACCGTGGTACTGTCCTTGGCTCCTACAACAAAGAAGTGCCAGTAAAGACAACACAGCCGGTGAGTCGGAGAGACTGATACCAAACCAGCTTTTGTTTGAACCAAGGTTGCAAGCACCAACATTTTATGAAGAAATCCAAAGAGGACAGTGTGTGAAACACACGAGATGAACGACACAAATATAATTGGAAACCAAAGGAATTAATGAACTTTGGGAGGTCAAGTGAGATACCATATACAGAGTGGTCAGGCGCCCCATTTGAAGTTCTCTGTTAGATATCCAACTGAATGGCAACCGTATTGTAAAACTGATGTTTGTATCGAAATGGTCCTGCAACGATCAAGCTAAATCCTGTTCACATTCAAAAGTCTTCAATAAACCAAGGTGACCTACAATTGGTCTGAGCCCGGCTGAGGGAGACTAACTGGAAAAGGGAAAGGATCTGAGCCTGGCTGAGGGGGATCCGGGGTGAACCGTGAGTCACCCGAGAAAACAAATATTTTCTGAACTTTGTAATATCAGGGATCTGAGCCCAGAAGAGGGGGATCCACAGTAACGATCGTAAAATAACAGGTATCTGAGCCCGGAAGAGGGGGATCCTCGACGCAGAGAAGACCTTTGACTCTATTGAGTGGCCATTTCTATTTACAGTATTCAGGAAGATTGCCCCATTGTCTCCCTAACCTCATTGTTAAACAGCCATCCTTCTGTTAGGCTGTGTATAAATGGCCACTTGTCCAAACGAATATCACGGGGACGGGGCACGCGGCAGGGATGTCCCAGCTCGCCATTATTGTTTGCGTTGGCCATAGAGCTGAGTGGATCAGAGATCGTCACCTACACAGAGCGTACAGCTGTACACGCATACATTAATTGTCCCGCTATATGTGGATGACATGGTCCTATATATAAAAGACCTGGTGACTAATCTGGCGCTGATTATGGCGGATGTCTTGTGCTTTGGGTACTACTCAGGATTGAAGATTAATGCTACTAAATTGGTTCTTTTTCCCCTCACCGAACCCGCAGAGGAGTTCCCTAATGGACTGGCATTCCAATGACACACCACTAGCATGTGCTACCAGTGGGTGGAGTTAGCTAGGTGCCCAGAAACACACTGGAGGGAAAACCATGGAGTTGGTTAATCAGTAGAGACACATGCCACTGTCCTTGCATGGCAGAACATCCCTGGTTAAAATAGTCATGCTATCTCAGTTTTTCTACCTGTTTCTTAATGTACTGCTGCCAACACCGGGGGATCTCTTGAAAAAGTTGAAAAGCACAAAAACAAGCTATATCTGGGCCGGAAAGCGGGCACGAGTCAATTGGAAGACACTGGTCGCACTGCTGGCCAAAGGTGAGGAGGGGGTGGGGGGGGGGGGTAATCGCTTCCGGACTTTGAAAGTTTCTAAAGTAGCCAAGCGCAGTTCCCATCACACCAGTATTCCCCACAACCAGATTGAGAGGGTGCTAGAGGTTCTGTCACTGCTGCGGGCAGCTATCCTCGGGGCTCCTGTTCGTATGGCTAAGGGGATGAATGTAGTGGAGGGCATGGTTCAAGATATCGACCAACAAGAGATGGATAAAAACGTGGCCAATTGTTCCAGTTACAGTCATTCTGAATTGCATGGAATGAAGCAAATGCATGTGATAATCGAGCAGCTGCTCAAAGGGATGTGCTCTGCAGAGGCAAACTATCTACAACACCACTGTTGCTAGGTGAAACTGTGCCACTACGTATCACGGCCAACTGCTCAAAGGGACAAGCCCTGCAGTTACAGTCGGACCGCATATGTGGTTGTCAGAGTTTGCTTGATCCCGCGCTGCACACCGTGAAAAGTCAATAGTTGAAACGCATTAACCAATGGAATCTAGATGGAAGAAGCCACGTAAGACACCAGTTTTACTAGAAGGGCACAAGTGAAAGAATAGTACAAAGTCACTTGTAGAGTGAAGTCTGGGCAAATGCACTGAGCTTACCACAGAAGAGAAGAGAGAGGCCCGCTCACCACCTCACTCCGAGTACCAGACACACTGTTAGCGCTCCGCGCATGCGCGGTGTAAATGAAGGAAAAGTTCACTCCTCCAAGGTAATAGAAAGGAGAATGGTGCAGCTTCCACTGACAGCATCAAAGTTCCAATATGCACGGAGCAAAAAAGCACAGGACCTTGTTCCAGTACTAGCACCAGACACACTGCTAGCACAGCATGCAGAGCTCTGCGCATGCGCAGCGTAAATGAAGGAAAAGTTCACTCCTCCAAGGTAATATAAAGGAGACTGGTGCAGCTTCCACTGACAGCATCAAAGTTCCAATATGCACGGAGCAAAAAAAGCACAGGACCTTGTTCCAGCCCTAGCACCAGACACACTGCTAGCACACCGCGCCTACTATCCACAGACAAATGGAGAGAAGTTTAACCATACCATGAAGAGCATGATGGGTGCTTTAGAGGAACCCCTTAGAAGAAAGTTGGACCTTCTACTGCCATGCCTTCTATTTGCTTATAGAGAAGTCCCTCAGGAGGGAGTTGGATGTAGTCCCTTTGAGCTTCTCTATGGTCATCCAGTTAGAGGCCCATTGGCCCTAGTTAAGGAGGGATTGGAGAGTGCTCCTTCTCCCAAGCCAGTGAGAGTCACTGACTATGTGTTAGGTCTCCGGAGGAGAATGACACACATGACAGAAGCATCTGATAACTTAAAAGCTGGTCAGGCTCTGGTAAACAATTGTCATGACCAGAAGGCCAACATGGTTGAGTTTACTCAAGACCAGCAAGTTTAGTTATGGTTCCAACAAGGCAGAGGGCCTTGCAGGACAAATGCATAGGACCCTTGAAGGTTGTGGGAAAACTTGGAGAGGTCAACTATCTGGTGGATTTAGGCAATCCTAAGGAGGCCCCCAGGGTCTTTCACACCAACCGTCTAAAGGCTTATGTCACCAGACCAGAGTTTCAGAGGCGAATAGACCAGAAGTGGGAGCTTTGCTTCTATCTGCAGCTCAAGAGGAGGAAGAGAGTGAGCCTCTACCTGATCTCCTCGAGGGGACAACCTTTAGATGAGAAAATAGGAGTTAATCTCTCTTCTAATCTGACACTGGAATAACAGGAGGGGTGCAAGTTTCTGTTAAATCTGTTTGACTCCCTGTTTTCACCAGCACCAGGCTTGAACCCTTGGGGCCAGCATGATATTCTCACTGGTGACTGTTTACCTGTTAAATGCAGAGGTCACAGGATGTCAGATAATGTCAGAACCCACATAAAGGAAGAGGTAAACAAGATGCTTGATCTCGGGGTGATAGAACACTCTACTAGCCCATGGTCTAGTCCAGTTGTACTAGTGCCAAAAGCAGGAGGCAAGGAGTTGAGAATCTGTGTGGACTATAGAGCTCTAAATGCTGTCACAAAGACTGATACCCATCCAGGACAGATGATCCGGTGGATAAACTTGGTTCAGCCAGGTACATCAGTACATTTGACCCGACGTCAGGCTATTGGCAAATAGCCCTGACAGACCATGCCAAGGAGAAAACTGCATTTTCAACCCCAGTCGGCCTCTAACAGTTTAAGAGAATGCCTTTTGGACTAAAGAATGCACCTGCAACATTCCAAAGGATGGTTAATCAGGTTCTGAATGGGATGAAGGACTTCTGCACAGCATAATTGGATGACATTGCAGTGTTCAGCCCTACTTGGAAAGAACATGTTGACCACTTAGGATATGTTTTGCAGGCTCTTGAGCAGGCCCATCTGACCATAAAGGCACGTAAATGTCAAATTGGTCAGAGTAAACTGGTCTACCTTGGACATGAGGTAGGAGGAGGTGAAATAAGGCCATTGCCTAGCAAAGTACAAGCTGTACAAGAATGGGCCACCCCTACTACTCAAACCCAAGTGAGAGACTTCTTAGGTCTTGTTAGGCAGAAACCTGTGCAGTTCCCTTCGGGACCACTGCAAAAAGTCTAAGACCACAGGAGCAAGCAGTAAACCCAATTGGTAGCAGTCTGCACCACCCAGATTTACCTGGTAGCTGTGGCTGAGCAGTCAGACTTCTCTCAAGAAGAGTTAGGCAGTATACAGAGCATACACAATAGGGCTAAAAACACAGTAGAACAAGCAAACACTGACCAGAGCTTTGGTATTAAAAGTATAGAATTATTTATTTAAAACACACTTTATGAAAATACATTGGCACTAATATATCAAGCAAGTTCAAACACAGTCACTATAAGTATATACACCTCCCTAATTAATTATTGTACAAGTCTAGGTAAAAACACCACTTATTAGCAAAACAGAGGTGAGCGTTTAGCCTAGATGGCACTCCAATAATTCGTTAAAAAAGGGAGAGGAAAGGCAGAGTATGGAAATAACACAGTACCAACACTTTTAAGAAACCACAACAAGTCAGAAAAGGCAGGGTCTACTGTAGAGCCAAAAGTTCATAGGCCAGGCCCACTCTTAGAGAGAGCAAGGCGGAATGTGCCCAAGATCACAGTGGAAATGCACTTAAAAAGTCTTTGTAGAGAAAGTTCAAAAGAGGTTGGACCAGTTCAGAAAGGCAAGTTAGAAGGTCTGGAGGCCAACCCAGTTGGAAAGGCAAGGATTTACTGGACACCTTGTGCTAACCGTTGAAAGGGAGGCCAGGCGGGACACAGTACCTTAAATGGTGAGAAAGCTCCAAAGGTGGCAGTTGTTCCTGGCAGCGGGTGCAAGTCGTGGCTTCGACCAGAGGAAGAGATGATCTCGACGAGGAGGAAAGCTGGAGGTCGTTGCAATGCCAAGGAAGAAACCAGCCGCGGAGTTCCCGATTAAAAGGTATGACCCAGTCAGTGGTGAAGCGTGGCTATCCGGCCGCCGAGGTGCCTGGCACGGGCGATTTGACCACGAGACGTCCTGGAAGGCAAAAAAGGCAAACTGGTTGGTCCCACCAGCTCAAAGGGAAGAAGACTCTCCTGGAAGAAGATCTCCTCTGTTGTCGGGGAAGTGGTGAGTTCGTACAGCAGGGCTCCACCGGTGGTGTCGTCGTTGTAGATGGCTCAGCTTCTCCCCTCTTCAGATTCTTTAGGTCGTGTGGCGACTTCTGAAGTTCCAGTCCCCAAAGCCCTGCTTTTTTGCAGAAAAACCCCCCATTCAACAGCCTAGCTGTCACTCAAACACGCTAAGTGGTGAGCCGTGCGGCTCACCACTGGGCCAATCACACAAGAGTGCGACTTGAGTTGCCAAGGCAACTCAGTCCAGGGTGCCTAATTCCCCTCCCACACATCCTGTAGACCCCAGACAGAGTGGCACCATTTGGAGGGCTTCTGTGCGGAAGCCCGCCAAAAAGTGGAACAAAGGGCTCGACTTGTGTTAGAGTTTCAGAGGCGAATACAAACGCCATTTTAAAACCGAGTCCTGGCAAAAAGACCCAACCGGGGAATAAATAGTAAATAAATAACCCGGCGGTATCTTTAACATTGCACCAAAAAGTGGTGCATTTAAAATCAATGGGAAAATCCCATAAGAAATATTCCGGAGGAATATTCCGTGTGGTATCCACTGACACCAGCCAGAAACTCGACAAGGGGGTACTGGACAGTGCCCCCTTGGAAAACAGACCCAGGAGCAATCGAATTACCCCTACCAGTACTTCCACAATATGATGGTTTGTACTGGTTATGTTCACAATTTGAGACTAGTAAAGCCAATGGTGACTTTACATGCCCTGCGAGACAGTAGTCAGTCCCAGGGTATGGAGTCTATGTTTGGGGGTCACTATGACACCCCTGTGTTACTGCACTGAGGGTGCTGTGTAACACACAGACAAAAAGAGATAATACCCTATGGAGTGAAAGACCCCATAGCCCATAAACACATACAAAGTCAAAGAACATCTCAAATCATGCCTAAGAGTGGGAGGAAGAGAGTCTCGCTCTTAGCAGGAGAAAAAACAAACCCCAAAAATCCAGCAAAGCTGCTGAGGGACTCACTAGGTTTGGGAAATTAGCCTTACCAGAGAATTCTCCCTAACGGGTCTCACTGGTTATTATAGGAACTTCATTGAGAACTATGGATCCATAGCTTCTCCCTTGAATGCAGTCTCCTCACCCAAATATCCAAAAAAGGTCAGATGGAATGAAGATTGCAACAAGGCCTTTGAAGGCCTTAAGCAAGCCATTTGTCAAGATCTAGTCTTAAGAGCGCCTGACTACAGCCAAACCTTCATTGTGCAAACAGATGCTTCCAATACAGGTATAGGTGCAGTTCTGAGTCAGCTGGATGAGAAAGGTAGGAATCGCCCAATCTGCTTCATCAGCAGGAAGCTGAAGGAACCGGAGACAAGGTGGGCAACCATAGAATGTGAGTGTTTTGCCATTGTGTGGTCTCTGAAGAAGTTTGGACCATACTTGTATGGATCTACTTTTGTGATTCAGACCGACCACCAACCCTTGAGATGGTTAATGCAGATGAAGGGGGAAAATCCTAAATTGTTAAGATGGTCAAGAAGCCTACAGGGTTTTGACTTTACCATTGAACACAGGTGCGGGTTAGTCACCAAAATGCTGATGGTCTCTCCAGAATGTTTGACCGACTGGAGTAAGGAGATTCATCCAGGGGTGGATTAAATCCTCCTGTCCCTTAGTCGGGGGGGGGGGGCGAGTGTTAGGAAGGATTCTCATAAATGTGCTAATTCCCTTCACCTTGGAGACCCCCAGCAACTTTGCTGGATTTTGAGGGCTTGATTTATTTTACCTGGAAAGAGTGTGAGCCTTTTTCCCCACTCTCATGTATTTTGATGTGTTTTACATTTGTGTTTTTTGACTTTTTAGTTTTAAGATAACTCCATAGGCATCTTTTCATGTGTGTTACACAGCATCCTCAGTGCAGTGACACAGGGTTGTCTTTTTTGACTCCCCAAAGGTTTAAATACCTTCTCTGGCATAAACTATTGTTTCCTAGAGAATGTAAAGTGAAATTGACTTTATTAGTCTTTCCAAATGTACAGACCCAGCACACACCATCTTACAATGGAGTGCTGGAGGGGTTACATATTATACCCTGTGTCTAAATACTCATGTAGCAGTCAAATGCTACCCTTTCCTATTGAAAAGGCTGGTGGCAGTGGTTTTACAACAAACTACCATGATTTTTCCCGACCGCGAACACCAGTAGCTAAATATCACGGGAGCCATGTTTTTCAAGATAGCGCCTTAAACCCCTTTGTTTAAACAGGTCCCGGTCTTCTTTTTTCGCCATTTCTTTTTGGAAAGGTCCTTCTAGTGTTTGGCTCTGCGCGCCAAACCAGGTTTGGGCCCTTTGTTTGTGTGCCTTTGGCGGGCTTCAGGACTGAAAACCGCCTGTGGCATCTGAGTGTCTGGGGTGGGCAGGAAGGGAGGGAGGTGCCCGAAACTCCCTGTGCTTAGTCTCCTACGAGACCCAAATGCACTCTGGCGTGATGGGCTGGCTGACTGTCCAGCAAGGGCAGCCACCCTGCTGGGTGAGTGACAGCTAAGCTGGAATGAATGGGAGAAAACTGTTTAAAAAGCGAGTCTCCCAGACTGGAAGGCAGAGTCGACCACTGGAACGAAAGAACCGAAGACGAGCTGGAAGAGGACAGCTGCTGCAACTCCTGGGCCGTTGGTTTGCTCGGTGAAGCCCTGCTACAGGTCCGAATTGCCAAACTCCATTCGACAGAGAAGCTCCTTCAAGGACGACTTCTTCCTTTGGTCCCACCAACTCAATCAACTCGTAAGACACCTGGACACCATTCTCAAGGCTGGTTAGGATTAACCAGGGAGGGGGACACCAGCTTGTGTTCTTTAATCTACAGCTACTGGAACTGTAGTGACTCCATTTTGTTGGCTTTCTTTGATGATCCCGTGCAGTGCAGGAGTCCCCCGACGTCCTCCCTCTTGTCCCCGCGACTGAGGCTCAGGAATAGCAAGATTTGCAGGATCTGCCAGGAACTCCGACTTCAGTAGCATTTGTTTCTTCATATAAAAGGACTGTGCCAACCCGATTGAGAGAATGCCACTCTCGCGGTGAAAGTTTGTGAAACTTTCCCAACTTGCAGGCCTAATCAGCTTGTGACCCGACATGATTCTTTTTCGCCTGAACTAATTCTAAGAACTTTCGCAAAGACTTTACCGTTTGATACCAGAACTGCTCCTTCTTATCCAGAACACTAGCCCATTGACTTTGGTCTGGCCTATTGACTTGAATTATTTGCGCTGTCTAAAAAGTATATATAATCTATTTTATTTACCTTGTGCCTTTTGCTCCTTTCTATGTACTGAACTGCTATTTGGCTCCTATTTCAGGGGAGCTCAAACTGCCTCAAAACCTTAGAATTTTGTATTGAAGTGTATTGGTTTATAATATTAAGTTGCCTTCTACTAGTGAAATATTTTCTAAATGATTGTGTAATAAATGAATAAGTGTTTTTACCAAGAAACCTTGAGTATAAGTGTTTACTTGAACCACTGTGATTGAAAGTCCTTTGTGTAACTACTTGTACTGCTCACATTCACTCTTGAGATAAGCCTGGCTGTTCAGCTCGCTACCAAAAACTGTGTGGTACAGACTAATATCAAAGGTTGGTTTGGCTAACACCTGTAGCCCTAATTGTGTGTAGTGGTCCCAGAGGGTACTGCCTGCAATTCTGCCTAACACTGAGCTCGAGCCAAGTCTTTCCTTGCTCTCTGTATGATATTCAAATTGTAGTCTGACAGCTGAAGAGGAGCCAATGTTAGTTTCTAAGGCACCAGGCTGTTAACACTGTTGAAAGAGGATTGGGGTACAGCACTGAGCCCCCCTGTTGTGACAGAATCCGATTCGACACCGACAGCCAGACTAGTTCTCAAAATGACAACTGCTGGTGGTCAGAGTACCAAGCCTTGGAGGGCCACAGTGGAGCCAGCAGTATCATTGCGCACCTCCTAGATGTTCTGAATTTGTTGATCACTCTCAGTAAGAGTGGGGTCAGCGGGAATGCATAACAGGTCAACCCCGACCATTCTATGTGAAACCCATCTCCTTCCGACCCCGAACCTTGGCCCTTCCAAGAGGCAAATGATATGATAGCTTATTTATAAAAGTTTTCTTGGTCTCTCTGTGGGTTGTCGTCATCTTTTTAAAGGTTTGAATAAACCGTATTAAAAAAAAAAAAAATAAAAAAAAAAAAATAACGCACTTAATACCCAGAGGTTTCTAAGCGCGGACTCGGGAATCTAACCTGCGTTGCTCCGTTTCGTCTTGCTTCCAAGGCAAGCACGTTGCCCCTGAGCCATACTCCCAAGATGAAATCTGGTGCATTTGGCATTGCTGCTTGTGGCAAACGGGTCTATCTCTGGTTGACCCCACCATCGAAAGATCGCTTGAATGATGGAATCCTCTGTCTCTGATTCGTAGGAACAGGTGTTGAGCCTGCTGAACCTGTACACTTCTGTATTGTCCTCCCCTGGGAGATGGGGTCCTCAAAGCCACATCCCTTGTGCTATGGCCCGTTCCCACAAATGAAGAACCGGCCTGTACATATGAGAGAACCTGGACCCCCTGCTTCTTCACTTAGAACATAGAAGTCATGCTGTCTGTGAGAATCAGCACCACCTTGTGCTGGACTAGAGGAGCAAAAGGTTTCAGGTTTAGGAATATCACCTTCAACTCCAAATAGTTGATATGTCTGCCCATGTCTCTGCTGGTCCACAGTACGTGGGTGGAGTGAGTCCCCAGCGTAGCACCTGTAAGGAAGGCTTGGTATCAACATTAAGACAGACACAAGTGACCACAGTTCAAGGGTGTTTATTGAACTTCAAAAAGGGTTTGCAATCCTAAATCTAAAGATGGGAAAAGATACGACCATAAAATAATTATAACGCAGTCCTAGTAGTGTCTTGTCAAAATAAAAGGGCCTATACTAAAAAACCTATTTCCAATCCTTACCTCTAATTACAAATAGTGGGGGAAACAATGTAATGTAAAAGAAAGATGTTTTCGGGGCATAGCATGGAGCTGCCGCAAGTGGCATGTCTCCCTAAAAGCGCCTGGCGGGCTCAGAGCATCGAGCGAAACGACGCCGGCTCCTCAGCCCGTTAATTGGGAAAAACTGAAAATATGAATAAGAAAAGGAAGGTTTAAGTTTCGCCTGCAAATTGAAGCAGAGAAGGGCTGTGGTTGCAGAGAACATTGCATCCTTAGTCTCTGATAATGACGCGGAAGCACAAAGAAAATGGCTACCTTCTGGAGTTCCCTGCTAATCTTATGGAGGAGGAGCCACCATAAATGGGTAGGCGTTGGAGCCTAGCATGGCCGCATCGGATAGCAACTTGTACGAAATAGCAACAACTTTTTCATTTGATCACAATCGGATACATCGGAGTATTAGAGCCGAGTGGTGAATTCCCCCCAGCGTCCTCCTTTGTCACTGTCGGCATCCGTTTAAGTGCCGAGCCGGCTCACAGCAACAGCCCTCTGATACCCAGCACCGGCATATGATATTGACTGTGTCGAGGGGGTTAATTACTCTCCAGCAAGCGACCCAAAGGACATGGGGGGGGGAGGAGTATAGCTCCAACCAGCAGTGGTGTGGACGCTGCAAACAGCGGATCCGCTGGTGGCCGCGGCCCGCTTCCCCTGCCCCAGACATCCTCCTTTACAATCTATGCCCTACCTATCGCAAACAGAACCGGGGGCTACACGCTGCGGTAGCGCGAGAATACAGTGACACCAGCAACTGCCCAGCTAACACAGGACGGAACAGAGAGGGACAACGATGCGGCTGTCGTGGGCACCGGGATTTCTAGCTGCAGGTCCAACACAGAGCTCCCAGTGGACAATAGCAACGCGAACTTACGGACCTGGCCTGCGGATGTGAGGTACAGGGGGAGCTAAGGCGGAAGAAAGAGCATAAACAGCACTCCAAGCCTCCCCCCGCAGCACGCCACACCGCTACCGCAGGAGTGATACGAGTTAACAGGGGGCTGAGGAAGTAGCAACCACTCCAAAAACTCCCCCATGCACCGAGGGGACCGCACATGCTCTGCAAACCAAGTCCAAATTCCTTCCTGGGACCTTGCAGGTATTTTGCATACTAACAGCAAAGGGCGGCGGACTCACCGAAAGCGAGATCTATGGAGCGATAGCCACACTTACCACCACAACTGAAGTTGACCGAGAAGGCTCAAAGAAGGCGACGCTCCGAATAGAGAAGCAGCAGACCACATCAGTAGGAACCAAACAAGACCGATATGTCCAGCACAAGATGAAGTGGCCCCACAACGTGAACAAATATCGCGGGAGCCCGCAGAATCTTGAGTTCCAAGCGTCTTCACAAACAACCACCCACCCATCCTGCACCTTCAGTGGGACATTGGTGGTAGTGGAGCCCCCAAAGTAGTACTTCAGCTGGGGACCGTCCAGGGGCTACACAGCACCCTCCTACAGGGGCACCCCAGCCCTAGATTAGGTATCCATCAACAAAGCGAAGCACGATAAACCAACAGCTTTGCTGGTGAAGCAGCCCCCCCATCTCAGAAGAGGGACCTAGTGTAAGAAGACGAACCAAAGACCTAACTCCCCCGAACTATTGAAGGGAGAATAGGCTAAACCAAGAGATAACAACCTTCAGCTACGGTGCCTCTCCTGAAAAGCCAACAGAGTGAGGAGGTAAGGGACCCGAACTGCCAAGCAACCTCGCGAAGAATGGCTCTCCAGTCCTTTGACTCTGTGGAGAGTACGGGGTAGGGCGAAACATCGGAGGAGCGACAAGACGGACTACTTCCAACCCAATCACAGCACCAAACAGGACACAATGGCGAAAAGAGGAAAAGCAACCAAGCAGGTGGATATTGCAACGCTGATGAGCTGCGCTGTGCCAGAGAAGTCAAATATGGGGGACCCACCAGGTGAGCAAACATTAAGCTCCATCCTTAGCCCCAAGACTCCAGATCCGGCACAATCGGCCCCAAAATCAGATGTAAAAGACCTGCTTGCAGCCCCCAACAAAGGAGATTCAAAGAGGATCCGAAGAAGTTATGAAGATCAACTCCCTTGACAAGAGGGTGGTAGCTGTAGAGAACCGAACAGCACAAATTGAGAATGAGTTGTGTGACCCCAAAAATTCGAATGGGAGGAAGGGCAGGACAGGATGGCAGCCCTAGAAGCGAGATGTGAAATGCTGGAGGCAAAGCAGGAGAATGCGGAAAACAGGTTGAGGCGTAATAACATCTGCCTCTTGGGAATCCCAACTTCAGTCTCGGACTCAGACCTGGAGAACTATATATCTGAGCTATTTAGATTCATAATAACACTCCCAGACGACTCCCTGTTGGAACTAGACCAGGTGCACAGAACGGTCCCGTGACAATCACCCTCATCTCCACCAGACGTTCTCGCCAGGGTTCACTTTTATAGAGTAAAAGAAGAGATCATGGGAGAAGCCAGGTCATTGCACAAAATCACTTTCAGAGACTCACAATCCTACTTTATCAAGACCTAGCGAACTTCACCCTTCAGAAAAGGAAAACCCTCAAGGTGCTGACAGAATGGCTGCGTGAAAGAAAGGTTCTGTACCGATGGGGCTTTCCAACATCCGTAAAATTCACCTGGGAGGGAGCCCAACAACAGATCTACTCCCTGAGAGAAGCTGAAAAATACGTAGGTGTCAACGGGGGAAGCGAGGAATCCCAAACAGAGGGCGCTGCTCGAGATCCCACCAAGAAACAAGCGGCAGCGACATGGACAAGAGTTAGCAGAAAGTGCAGGATCTGCGGTCCTCACCGAAGTAAGCCCAACCCAGCCGGAGCTGTCTATGAACTGTACGAACAACCAAGATCAGTGGATCTTCCCCGGAGATCCCTAACTTAACATTGGTATAAGCTGTTGGGAACACGCAACAGTCGGGGGAGAGGCGGGGGTGGCCGGGGGCTAAGGGAGGAGGGCTGGAGAAACCCCTAATATCAGTTGTGGAACAAACCAAAGAAAGGTCGCGCTCGCATTCTATACTTTACATTGAGTACGAGTTGAAACTATGTCTTGTGATTTACACGTTGGGCCCAGTTGGCCACATTAGCTCGATGTTGTAGCACTACCAGTTACCCTGTTAGGTAGGATGGGTTCTTTCCTACTGGTTCAAGGGAGTAGGGGGTGAGTGGGGAGCAATAAGGAGGAGGAAACAAGAAGATTTGAGAAGACTGGATCTTTAACTCCACTCTCTCAAATAGCTAAAGTAAATAACACACTGACATCCACAGGCCTCTTAAGAACACACAACCAGCACAATACCACACAGGCAGTACACATTAGGGCCAACAAGGGAGTACTCAAAACGAAACCCGCTAAGGAACCTCATGGGGATTTGTGGAGCACATGCTTGGTCTGTTGGCGCGAGGTATAGTGCTCCTCCAGGAAACTCACCTGCTGCAAGCCGACGAAATGCGTATTAGATTTAAAAGATACAAAAAGAAATGTTTCGCCACATCTGGGAAGAAAAAGAGGGGAGTAGCAATCTTAGTGAGTGAGAATGTCCCTTTAAAAGGAATCACAGTTAGGAGAGACCCCGGAGGTAGATATCTCCTAGTGAAGGGGCAGTTTGTAGAACAACCTATCACCATTATGGCTGCGTACTGTCCTAACAATGCCCAGGACAAGTTCTTATCTAGCCTAATCTCGATTATCCTGCCGTTTACGGAAGGATTCCTCCTCGTTGGTGGAGACTTTAACTTGGTCCCCGATCCACTAATGGACAAAACTCTCCCTCCAACTAGATCAGATTACATCCAAGCATGATCTCTAGCTAGGCTCCTCAGGGAAACGAAGACAGTGGATGCATGGAGATTGGCCAATATGGGAACCAGGGACTACACCCACTATTCCTATGCACATAGGGGTTTCTTGAGAATAGACCTGTTGCTAGTCACAAGTGTTCTATACCCATGCCCAGACAAGGTAGAGATACAAACTCGAATAATCTCGGATCATGCCCCAGTGTCTGCAACCTTTAGCATAAGCGGCTCCACACACCCCTCACCCCCCTGGAGATATTGGAAATTATGCAACTCCATTCTGTTAGAAAAGAGCATTAAAAGGGAAACCGGCAAGATATTAATCAACTTCTTCACTGAAAACACGGCAGCGGACACGGCCATAGACATTGTCTGGGATGCCATGAAAGCTAAAGTAAGGGCTGAACAGCGGCAGGTCTTGAAAATCTTAGCGACCAAACTTGAGGAAAAGGTAATATCCCTGGAAAAAGAGTGGAGAACCCACAGGACGAGGAAAACGGAGAGGGATTTGAAAAAAGCCAAAATCGCACTAGAGATGCACTGGGCTGACCGCTCAGCCAAATCACTGGCCTATACAAAACAATTTTATTACAGTAAAGGTAACAAAGCAAACTGGGTTCGCATGGCCCGAAGCAAACATGGGACAGTAGGAACTGCAGAGAAACCAATACCGGTGGGGAGGGAGGGGGGCGGGAAGGGGAAGTTGGGGACAATGTTGTGTCCCGATGTTAATGTCTAAGAAATGTCAATAAAAAATCCATTATAAAAAAAAAAAAAAGGTACTGTGATGCTGGAAATGCATTGGAGGGACAGGGCCTCCATATGCTTGTCCTCGATTGCCTTATCATGTATGTTCTCTCTTGTTTTCCAAGCAGAAGTCCATATGGGACTCCTGGCGGTGCGGCGCTTCCTCTTTTTGGTTTGGTATACAGACCCTTGGGATACCCTTATGGTACCCATGGGTGTGAGTACGACCTTGTACTCCTAGTGTATGTTTTTGGGGCACCTGTGTGTGTCCCACAGAGCAAGGTATGGGCTGGTGGCAGCTCCCTGCTGAATTGACAGGTGCCCTGACCGTCCTCCATTTCTGGATGCCCAGGCCCTGTCATTGGAATCGGTGGATTCCTGATAGGAAATGAGCTTGCTTTCTATCGCCTGTTACCTTACTTTTCCAGAAGTCCGGGGAAGCCCTGACTCTGTCCCTTCCCCCTGACTGGCTGATGGGTGGAAGTTCCATATATGGTGTTGTGGGGAAGTCCAGGCCAGACTGGCTGGAGCCTTCCTAATATCTGGTGTTTGACACAATGACTGAGACAGCCCTGCCCGAAACTGGTATGAAGTGTGTAGTGCTGAATGGCAGAGTGCTTGTCCAAATCCACATTCTGTGTTGTGAGTGTCTGGATGGAGAAGAATGGCCTGAATGCACTGTGCGCCTGATTGGCTGCCTGACTGCCTGAACGCCCTTCTGAGTGATTGGTTGCCTGAGTGTGACCCAGCAGAATGAATGGGAGATCAACTAGTATATCTGGGGGCCTCTCACTGCTAGAAATCGTTCAGAAGCTGAACTAGAAATTGACATTGAAACCGACGCTTAACTTTGAAGCCCACTGGAAGAAGAAGAACTGCTGCTGCTGTCCTTCACTAATCTGAAAGCTGCTGTGCCTTCCAGGAACTAAGAGGACCTGCCTAGCTACGAGGGACCATCGTGCACAAGCTGATCTTTGCCAAAGCTCCCTGGTAGACAGACCTCCGAAAGGCTGCCGACCGGAGAAGGGGACCGCCAAGGAGAACGAAGAAAAGTCCCGGACAGCCGTCCGCCGTGTCGCCAACCGGAGCCGCAGTGCTCCCCTTGCCTAAGAACATTTGATCCAAGGACTCAGTTGTTCACCCTCGTCGACCGCTTTCGTCCTGCCAGAGAAAGTAAAAGGCCGCCGACGACCGAGGAGAATCCGCCGGTGGGTTTCCCGCTACTCGAAGACCTCAGAGATGCCGACAAATCTACTGAAACCAGCCGTGGTCACACCCCGTTCGCCGACGCCACACGCCGACGACCCGACGCTCTTGCTGGGCCAAAGTTCTTCACTGACTCTTTGCAGCAACAAACCATCGTCGTCGAGGTGCACCGCACGCATCTCCTGTTGCAGGACGTTTTCGACCGATAGTCAATGAGCACCGCAAGGACCGAAGCTGCTGCCTCAACGACAACGTTCACCTTTACTTCATATTGGAAGTTGAACAACCCATGGCTCATGCCTGAAAGGGAGTGCACTCAAGAAGGGCCCGTTGATTCCCAGACGAAAAACTCTCCAACACAAGGTACATTTGGGTTGCAGAACTATAGAAGATAAGACTTTAATAGACAATATATGGACGGGGCTTGCAGTGCATCTTCATTTACAGGTGGCCCAGGTGGTGGGGATTCTCATACGGAACTGTGCCTAGGTAAGCAGGGCCAGTATACTGCCAATTGTCTAACCAACTTGTTTTCCTCCTAAATCTATGGTTGATATCGTTTTTCTGTGTTGATTCGTATGCTATTTGAACTGAGCACAGTTGATGCATTTTAATGGGATCAGAGTAATCGTGGTACCACCGTGATTGTGTATATAACCTTGAACCTTATTTATATAAAGACTGTGTTTTAATTAACAGTGTGTGGACATTCCTTTGTGGGTGCTTGGGGACTACACTGTACTTGAGAACCAGCCCACATCACCTCCTGAGAAGCTAGGCCTGATTGCTCGTCCATTGCTACCAACAATAGAGAATCTTGGCTGGGTCCTCTGTGGGTCCTCTGTGCCTCTCTCCTCTGCCACATAGAGAGCAGGAGTACAGGCACCCCTCCAGTCTTTACAGGTACATAACAGGAATAACATACCATGGCTCATAGGAGCGGATGGTATAGCCTGGTACATGGATGGGGAAAGAATTCAGCAGCTGAAGAACCACCATAGAGCATTAATGTCGGGGCCGCCCACGTCCCTTGATAATCTGCCCTGTTATTTACGATTTAACAATTCTCAAAATAAAACTCAACTGATGACCTTAGAGACACCTATTATACTGGAACAACTAGTGGAAGCCATTAAGTCTTTGAAAAACACAGCACAGGGCCCTGATGGGCTAACCGCAAAATTCTATAATACCTACGCACACATATTGGCCCCACAATTGACAACTCTGTTTACCTATTTCCTGACGACAGGTACCGTTACTAAGTCAGTGGCAGAGTACCTAACGACACTAGTCCACAAGCCAGGGAAAGACCCTGAACAGGCCTCCTCCTACAGATCAATAGCATTGATGAACAATGATGGGAAAATATTTTCGAAGGTATTGGCGACTAGACTAAAACACAACTCCCAGACATAATAGCCCGAGACCAGTCGGGATTTATCCCGGGGAGGGGGGATGCACGACAACATTAGGTGTACTATAAACCTTATAGAAAGTGCAGATAGGATGGGGGGGGGAATGGTTGTAATCTCATTAGACGCACACAAGACTTTTGACTTAGTGGATTGGGGCTATATCAGAAATGTGCTAGCGTATTTAGGATTTGGCACACACTTTATTAAATGGACAATGGCCAACTATCAGAATCCTACCACGCAGCTCTGGGTGAATGGCATTAGATCTGAGACAATAAACATTACCAGGGGAACTAGGAAGGCCTGCCCCCTATCCACTTCTGGTTTTTGCCTTATCCATGGAGCCTTTCTCAAATAAGATCTGGCAAAACCCAAAGATAAAAGGGCTCACAGTGGGGGGCCATGAATACTAAATCGCACTATATGCAGATGATGTGCTGGTGACCGCGACGAAATTGGACACATCTCTGGGCCCTGTCAGGGAGGAGATCGAGGAATTTGGTGAGGTTTCCGGCTTCAGGGTGAATTTGGGTAAGTCATCAGCACTGGCAATTAATCTTACAAAAAGGCAAAAGACAGACCTTGGTCCCATGCTACCGATCCCTTGGGCCGAATCCATGATCAGATACCTTGGGGGACAGATCCCTAGAGATACCTCCCGTTTATATCGAAGCAAATTTCCACAGCTATTTGATGACTTTCGGCGAGACCTAAAGCATCGGGAGAACCAAGAAATCTCCTGGTTCGGGCAAATAGCCGCAGTAAAAATGAACCTAATACCCAGATTACTCTACCAATGCGTGGCACTTCCGGTACACATTCCATATAGCAAATTACTGGAGGGCTCTGGGAGTCCCTGACTTGTCTGGGTACGTGCACGCAGCACAGTTATCTCGTGCAAACACGTGGGCTTAGTTAACAGACCTCCCATTATGGAAGCAACTGCCCGATCCCCCTGGCTGATCTCCCGCACTTAACAACCATAAAAGCCCAGGCAAATAAGGGCCCCCTCACAGCAACGAAAATCACCGTTCACAGCGGGAAAGCAGCAGCTCGGAAATGGGGTTGTAGAGGCACCCTAGGTCCACTCATGCCAATTTGGAATAACCCAGAATTCACACCAGGAAATTCCCTGCACAGCTTTGCATCATGGAAGGTGGGAGGGTTGGAGAAACTAACAGATTTTCTAGAAGAGGGTTCTCCTATAACATTTAGAAAATGCAAGGACAAATTTAAGGTAGAAGAGAACGAATGGTTCCACTATGCCCAGCTACGGCAATGGAGCTCACGCAAAGCGGTCAGGGAGAAGGGGGCTAGAGATCTAACTGCACTAGAATTGACCTTACTATCAGCAACTCCAAGGGGGAAAATCTCGGCGCTCTACCGTCTCCTGGACGGAACAGACCCTGCCAAAAAAGGAAAGTATATGCTCGATTGGGAGAGGGTCCTAGGCCAAGCAATAGATATAGAAGAATGGGGAAAGATCTGGGCAAGACTACACAAAAGCTTTCAATGCATCTGAAATAGAGAAGGGGGATATAAACTCTGTTATAGATACTACGTCACCCCACACCAATTAAATAAAACCAATCCTGAAATTTCCTCTGACTGCTGGAGAGGGTGTGCAACTAGGGGTACCCTGTATCACCTATTGTGGACTTGTCCAAAAGCAGAGGAGTACTGGAGGGAGGCGACGGACCACATTAAAACAATCACTGGACTAAATCCCGTGGGATCCCGAAATAATACTCCTGGGAGAAACAGGGGGAGGGGAATTCCCACTCTTGGGGCAGATTCCGTGTCTGTGCACTCACCTCCTGTTAGCTGCGAAAGTTGCAATGGCACGGCTCTGGAGGAATACAAAAGGCCGCTCAATCCTGTTATGGTGGTCAAAGTGTTGGGAAATCATAGTAGCTGAGAAAATAACGGCGATCCGCTCGGGAAACCTGAACTATTTCCTGAACACAGGGGCACCCTTCATGGACAACTCAGAAAAATATCCAAGTCTTACTAGAAGGCCTCCACTAACGCGATGACTCCTGGGTGGAGCGGACTAAAAAGCCTGATGAGTGGGGCAGGGTGTATTCGAGACCCAAGGTCTCCGAGGAGAATATATGGAGTAATATCGCCCTAAACATGCCCAGCAGAAAGAAATGTATTTCTGGCGCGGTCTGACATTTTGTGTTAATGAAGAATGCTATGTTGATGTCAATTTGTATTTAAGTTGAAATTTTAATAAAATGTTTGGTTGAAAAGAAAAAGTTTTCAAGAAATTATATGTCAGGATATTCAGGCCGTTGGCCTCCCTTCCCCTTCCCCACATTTTCAGCATGGGACAAGGTGACACACTCAAGCTTAGCACAGTCTCTAGCTCCTCTAGCACGAGGGTGCAGTTCCAACATTAGCATCAGGGCCTTCCGTGCCCAAGTCTCTTTGCATTTCAAAGTCTTCTTTCAGAGGACCTGATGCGACAAACAAACAATACGTTATTTTCCTCTCTGAATTTCACATGTCTTCGATTTCTCAGGTGATGCACTATTCACCTCGGACCCCCCTCAGCCGGGTTCAGATCCATTTTAACACAATGTTCAATCAGACTCACTCTGGCTCTTGGGCTCTGACCAATTTAATGAATTTTAACACAAACTTGCTTTATCGCAAAAAGCTTTCTGTTGATCTCCCTTGTTAGGCTCAGACCAACTTTATCTATTTTGTCATCAACTTGCTTGGCAGTATCCACACCGAAGACTTTCAATTGTGCACAGGATTTTGCTAGACCCGTCGCAAGACCACTTCGATGCAAAGTTCTTTGCCACCCTCACCTTTTTCAATTCTCAGTTGGATACCTTGCAGAGACCTTCGAATGAGCATGCATGCAGTGCCGGACAAACTCTGTCAAAGGTATTGTATTTTGGTTTCAAAGTTCAATCACTCATCTGTTGTTCAATTTTACTGGCGTTGCTTTTCACATACGTTTCATACACTGTTCGCTTCAGCTGTCACCATACAATGTTGCTGCTTGTAACCTTGGCTTCAACACAGACCGCTCTAGTATCAGTCTCCCCAACTCTCCGGCTGTTTTGATTTCACTGGCGCTGCTTTGTTGTAGGAGCCACACAATGCAGGATTGTTCAGCCTGTTTACTTGGTCTTACACTTTCTATTCTCGAGGTTTTGTGAAAGTAATGGTTCCTCGTTGAAAAGGTCAAGGGCACTTCCCTCCTTGCGATCCCCTTCTGTTTTGCCGTCTTTCTCCTTGTGTTAAACTGCCATCTTGGAACTGCTGCTTCCTTGTGTGCTTTGCCTCGCCTTGCTCAGAGTGTGCTCTTGTGCTTCCCCTTTTATCTGGGTGGGGAAGTGTAATGTAAGTCAGGTGTGTGTGATGGTCAGTAACTGCCTGGCCCTGTCCGGCCATTGTATTGGGACGTGTCAGGTATACAACTCTGTTAGTCTGTTTTCTCTCATAGCAACTGTTCGTGAGAAAAGTGTTACAGGGAAGGGGATACCGCGTCTCGCCATCCGGGGTCTCACTCCCACTACCCAAAGACCCCTCAACAGGTGATTCTCCCGCACTGCCCCCCCTGGCCACTCCTAGGAACTGAATCCAAAAGTGATGGCCATGTCTTGACCACCTGGATGACATATACCTGGGGACTGGGAGGTGAGAAATGGAAACCTGAAGGTGTCTCACCCACTAGTCCCCGGGGGATCTGTCATCCAGGTGACCAGGACACGGCCATCGCTTTTGTATCCAGTTCCTGGGGGTGGACCTTTGCAGGAGGATCACCTGGATGAGGGGTCTTCGTGGGAGTGGGACACCGGATGGTGAAACAGTATCCCCGTCCCTGTAACACCTTTTCCCCATACTACCAGGAAGGATACTTAGAAACTCAACCCCCCTGACCCCCTTTCCCGACACAAATACTTTGTCACAGACAGCTCACTGTGAGCCAAAACGGACTAACACCAGAGCTGTATACCTGACCTGTCCCAATACCATGGTCAGGCAAGGTCAGGCAATTACTGATCATTACGCACACCTGACTTCCATCAGACTTCACCACACCGATAAAAGGCAGAGCACAAAAGCACACTCTGAGCAAGGCAAAGCACACAAGGAATCAGCCGTTCCAAGATGGCAGTTTAATACCAGAAGGAAGACGGAGAGACCAGAGAGGGTTACAAGGAGGGAAGTGCCCTTGACCTTTTCAGACCGTTACTTTCGTGAACCTTGGACAATAAGGAACCTAAGACCGGTGACTAAAGCTGAAGAAACCTGCATTGTGTGTCAGAGGTACCCAGGTTCTCGCGCGGCGATAACCCAGGCAGGAAGGAACGATTGACACTGTGGTACTGTCCTTGGCTCTTACAACAAAGCAGCGCCAGTAAAGACAGAACAGCCAGTGAGTCGGAGAGACTGATACCAGGCCAGCCTGTGTTAGAACCAAAGTTGCAAGCAGTAACATTGTATGAAGAAATCTAAAGGGAACTGTATGTGACTGAACTTTTGGAAGCCAAGCAATATACTGCAGACAGAGTGGCCCGGCACCACATGGGTGCTCATTCGAAGGTCTCTGTTAGGTATCCAATGGCTTGGCAACTGTGAAAAGGGAAATTGGAGAACAAAGTGGTCCTGTAAAGGGTCAAGCTAAACCTGTGCACATTCAAAAGTCTTCGATAGTTTAATGCGAACTGAAAATGGTCAGAGCCCGGATGAAGGAGACTAATTGTATTAGAAAAAGGATGTGTGCATGGTGAGTGGGATCCGGGATGAACCGTGAGTCACCCGAGAAAGAATATTATCTGAACATTGTGAAAAGGGGGATCTGAGCCCAGATGAGGGGGATCCACGGTAACGATCATGATACAAAAGGGATCTGAGCCTGGCTGATGGGGATCCACAGTGAATCACAAGAATTTAGTATGTATCAGAGGAAAGGAAACTTTTGTGTTTTGTTTTGGTACATCAGGCCCTCTGAATCAAGAGACTTTGAAGTAAAGAGACTTGGGTACAGAAGGCCCTGATGCTGGTAATGGAACATTTATCCTTGTGCCGAAGAAGCCAGTGTGTGTGCTTTGCTCGAGTGGACCGTCTTGTCCCATGCTGAAAACGTGGGGCAGGGAGGCCAACGGCCAGGACATCCTGACATATCATTTTGTGAACACTTCCCAACACAATTTTGTGTAGGATTGGCTCCACTAGGACTGCATTATTATTATTTGATGGTCGTAGCTTGCTCCCATCTGTAGATTTAGGGTTCGATAAGCGTTTATCACGCTATTGTTGAAGTTCAATAAACACCCTGGAACTGTGGTAACTTGTGTCTGTTTTACTGTTGATACCATGCCTTCCTTTCACACCCCAAACCACTAAGGATGAATCCGTTGTTACAATCAGTGGATGAGGGGGAGGATGAAACGGGGCTCCTGAGCTGAGACACGATTCTTTCCACCACCATATTAAATCCTCCTTAAGGACTGCTGGGATTGAAATTCTGTCCAATTGCGAGCCAGTTTCTCGGTCCCAGGAGGCTGCCAGATGGAGCTGTATTTTCCTCATCTTGAGCCTTGCCAAGGGCACCAACAATATGCAGGTAGCTTGTAGACGCAACAGATGCAGGTACCGCCAGGAAATGTGTAACTGCAGCCACAATATCCCTCCTGTCCTGCATGGGCAATATTCTGACTTGCACTGTGTCCCACTGAAATCCGATGAAAATAATCCTCTGTGTGGGGGTGAACTCTGATTTCTTGATGTTCACTGTGAACCCCAACTGGAAGAAAAGGTCGATTAGGGCACACAAGGTGCGGGTCGCTTCCTGGGGCGAGTGTGCTCTGATAAGCCAGTCGTCCAGATAGGGGTAGACATGCTGGACCCTGAGCCTGAAGAGACTGGCTATTGATCTCATGATCTTTGTGAATACCCTTGAAGCAGCAATGAACCCGAATGATAGAACGTTGTACTGGAAATGTCATGAGGGAAAAGCTGAGTTACTAGCGATGGGGCTGAGAAATCAGTATATGCAGATAAGCGTCCTTTAGGTCCAGGGCACATAGCCAGTCTCCGCGATCTGCGCTGGAGTCACCATCTTGAATTTCTCTAAGGGGAATCATCTTGATTGTTGAGAAGATCCTGGATTAGAATCCCTTGCCCCTGTCCACGACAGGGACACTTTCCACCACATGGGACTCTATCAAGGACTCCACTTCTTTGGGGAGTGCTGGAGATGCTATCTGAATTAGGGGGGGGAGGGTAAGGTTGAGGAACAGAGAGCCGAAACCCTCTGAAACCATGGAAATAAGCCAGCCATCTATAATACCAGTGTTTCTTGTGCAAGGAGACTGCGTCCTACGGGAGACTCATGGACCCAGACAGTGATTTCTTGCTTTTTTAGGTTCTGAGGCAGGTTAGGAGGAGGAGGGGGGCAAATAGAACTCCTTAGGAGTGCCTCTCTGCTGTTTACGGCTGTGTGTACTAGTCGACCTATCAGGCTAGCTCGTTTTTCTTTCTTTCCCGGAACCCTGTAAATCCTCAAAACGACATAGGCCTGTCCTAGGAGCGTGGCTGGGCCTGAGAGAACCCTTTGGTTGCTGGTTTAGTAAGGATGGCCAAAGACGTAGCCGTCTGGGTACTGGTCTTTTTCTTGATCAGTTCTTCATCAGCAGACGCATGAAAAAGTTAATTTCCCTCAAAAGGGATGTCCAGAATTCCCTCATGTACTTTGTTGATGAATCTAGTGGAGTGCATCCATGCCGACCTCCGCAGATCCACCCCAATACACATTCCTCAACGGGCTATCTCAATTTGGATCAGTGAGTTTACATACACCTTTCTGCCACATGGATCAAGTAGCTTGTCGTCCTTATTTAGAACAGCCAAGGTGGTTTGATTTGCAGACCCCAACCCCACCAGCTTAGCATAAAGTGATGCAGCTGCCACCACCGATGAATGAGGCTGTGGTTGAGATGCCAACAACGGCCCTGTGTCCACAACTGCATGTAGCGAGCATCTAATTTTTTGTTTACTGCTTGACATGAGTGAGGTTTAGCCCACATTTTCTTGGCAACATCTACTACATCCTACGGAATGGGGATGCCACACCTAGAGGACGAATGGAGGACCAAAACATCAATGATTTGTACATCCTTGCTAGCGGCTCATTAGTAGAGACCAAGTACGATCCCACTGGTTTTTCTGCTGTGGTAAGCCTTCTTGGACCCTCTGTTGCCCTTTCTGAAGGTGAAGAATCTACCGAAGATGGTGCGTCCACCACCAGGCCAGAAGAGTTTTCCCGCCTTGCTGCTATTTTGTCTGTAGTGAGCGTTCTGATATGGGTGCGTGGGGTGGCTCAGCCCAGCATGACACCCTTGAGAGTAGTTCCTGCTGGACAATCTGTAGTTTTACCGGTTGGAACTCAGGAGGGACCCCAGGAAGCAATGTTCCCTCGGGTAATGAACCGGTAGTCCTGTGCACTGGAGCTCCAACGGGCAAGGCCCCGAGCTAGAGCCTACAGGCCCCTTGGAAGATTGTCCGGTAGTACAGCTTTTATGCCCTTCGGTACTATGTCCGGATCCGAAGACCCCGTGGTGCAAGCACCAGTACCTACATGATCCTCGGGCATAGAACCAGTACTAAAGTCTTTACGACCTGTGAGAAACTAGAAGGTATCTCACTTACCAGTCCTCAGGGATCTATCATCCAGATGGCGGGGCACGGCCATCGCTATTGATTCCAGACCTTGGGCGTGGACCAGTGCGGGAGAATCAACTGGATAGGGGGTCCTTGGGGAGTGGGTGTGGGGCACCTAATGGTGAGATGCAGTATCCCCCTCCCTTTAAAACCGTTACTCCCTCTTTCCCGATCAAGTAAATGAGTTTTGTAACTCTCGCCCACACCCCCCTTCCCTGCATGAACACATATACATTCCCTTTACACACTGGGGAAAGACAGACTCAAACATGTCCCGGTGCCATGGTCAGGCAGAGTCAGGAACAACTCACACCTGAATCCACGTTACCTTCCCTACTTGGATAAAAGGCAGAGCACGGGAACACACTTCGAGCAAGGCAAGGACGAGACAGAGCACAAGAAGCAGCAGCCTATTCCACACCGCAGCTGAAACAAGGAAGCCAGATGAAAAGTTGCGGAACGAAACCAAGGAGGGAGTAGCCCTTGGGTCGTTTGATAAATAATCACTGGGCTGTTGAAAACGCAGAAGCAGCCTATGTGAGGCCAAGAAGTGAGGCCAGAGAATCCTGTAATCCGAGATACCAGGGGCCCTCCTGTCTGCCTGACGAGTTGAGTCGGGGGAGACGTTTAGCCGCTGTGGTAATGCCCTTGACTCCAAAGCCGCGGGCTGAATCATGTATACAGGTGAGTTGAAGGCAACTGTGTGAAACCGGGCTGCATATGAACGAAGGTTACGTGCGGTAACAAATTGTCCTAGGAAGTCGAATGGAAAAGGCGTTTGATAAAAGACGCAAATGAAAAGGGAAAGCCGATAATTGATTTCTGAATTTTGAGAAGTGAATGCCCAAAACTAGTTGTCCTGCATCTCGTGTGTGCCCAAATTAAAGGTCTCTGCCTGAATGTATCCCACTAACAGAATTTATGAAATGATGAATATGATTTATGAGGAAGAGAATCAATGTGGTCCTGCAAGGGTTAAAGTCAAATCCTTTGCACAATGGAAAGTTTTTGGTTTGTATTGCGCTGTAAAAGAAATAGGAGTCTGAGCGGGACAGAGTGGGACTCAAAGTGAAAGGTGAAAATGGTGTGAATTAAGAACGGAACCATACAGAGGGCCGAGTCAGACAGAGAGAGGCTTATGGTAAATTGTAAAGTGAAATAGGACTCAAAGGACTTCCACTTTGAGTCCCGACGGAGTGGGACTCAAAGTGGAAGTAAATGACTTTTGTTGCTTGAGGTAAGGAACTTTGAACATTCTTTGTTGAGGGGGCGTGGCCAAGCAGCCATGGAGTAGGCTGCGATTCCTTGGAGCTCTGTGATCCGACTTATTGATCCGAAGCAAAACACATGTGTTGACGGCTGATTCCAGCAGAAAAAAGATACTGTATCTGTGTGAATACCTCAGGCAGCAGATGAGCGTATCGGTGGGAGAAAGTGGACACAGCAGAGGGAATTAGGCTACTTTGTGTCCTGATCCGGGAGCGGCGCAATTGATACTAAGATGGCGGCGTGCCAACACAAAGAGACCCCCGGCGGCACTTGAAATCGGGTGCCAGACGGGCAGTGAATGAGCTGCAGGCGTGTAGCAGCTGATGGAATAGTGAGTGGCCGACTACCTGAGAGAAGCTCACGAATAGCCCTGACCGACGAGAGGATGTATACAGCGTTGGGCCACCTGGCCATGAGATAGGCGGCACGTCCTCGTCGCTCGCACTGAACCGGGACGATGTATACACAAAACAGCCAAGAGGAAAGACAGCGTTCCCACAATAGGTTGGAAGCGACGAGCACGCAGGGATTACACCCTGAAGCCGCACGAGGAGTGTTAGGGAGAATTCTCTGCTGAATTTCCTAACCTAGTGAGTCCCCCAGCAGCTTTGCTGGATTTCTGGAGTTTGTTTTTTTTCTCCTGCCAAGAGTGAGACTCTTTTTCTCCCACTCTTGGACATGATTTATGGTGTTCCTTTGACTGTTTATGTGTTTTATGGGCTATGGGGTCCTTTACCCCATAGGGCCTCATGTGTTTTTACTATATGTGTTACACAGCACCCTCAGTGCGGTGACACAGGGGTGTCATAGTGACACCCCACCTGTAACGCTCACCTGATTCTCGCAGAGGCGCCGGTCTTGACTGGGCGACTACCGTATCTTCAAAGGTGATGTGCAGCACCCGGTTGGCTCTTTGGGCTGGACCTCTGTGCCCTGTATGCCTGACGTGCAGAGTAAGATGTCTGCAGATAGAAAATACGGGGTTAATGAACTGGGGTTATTGGGGTGTCCCTATCTCTTTCCTCTTCTCCCCTCCTGTAGACCCCCACAGGTTAACGCTCTCACCTTAGGTAAGTGAATGCCGAGCTCTCCATCTGCCTCGGGGCAGGGTGCTGTAACCAGTTTCTTCACTGGATAGGTAGCACAGGCCTCTTGACTTCAGAGGACTGCTGTCCGTCGTTTACTGCACGAACGGTAAGTTTCGAGTAACTCAAATGTCTTTAAAGTCTTTAATAATGATGTCTCTTGTTTTGCAGGGTTCCGGCGATGGCGGATGACGGGCTGAAGTGAGTTGAAGATGGAGCCCGTGTGATGAATAGAAGCGCCTGGAAGCACGTAAGTAAGCGCTTGTTGCCAGCTTCACGATGCGCTCTAACTGTCTTTTTATTTTGCAGGTACAAGTTCGGAGCGGCTGCAGGGTGCCGGGATACCCACTGGGTTAGATGTAGAAAGGAGTAATGGCACGTGAGTATTAAAGTTCCCCAATGTCTTTAAACGCACCTTGTTTTGTCTTTCAGATGCGGGATGCAGCGCCGACGGCCTCCGGAGCGTGCGAAGAGTTGGTAAGCTTTTGTCTTTCAGATGCCGGAATGCAGTGTGAAGACATCCGGAGCGCACGAAGAGTAGGTAAGCCTTTGCCTTTCAGATGCCGGAATGCTAACCTGTTCTTTCTTGTCTTTATAGATGTTGCTGAAGACTGGATTCAGGATGGTAAGCCTTTTTCCTTAGGCCCAGGACCGGATGCAGAAGACACGATGAGCGTTCTGCTGCAGAGGGTGCAGAATAACGCAAAGCAAGATTCATCCACCGGGTGTGGTTTAAATAGCCTCCTGTAGTGCTTAGCGTCTCCTTCCACAGCCACGCCTAAGTAAGAAAAGAGTTCCTGGTAAGAAAAGAGTTCCTGCCTTCCAGAAGAGTTCCAGTGTTCTGAATCTAGGGAGTGGCTCCAGCCCCACCCAACAGGAAAAGTAGTTCCAAACAGAAGAGGATCAGAGGCTCAACTGGCAGGCAAGTAAGCAGCATGGTCTGCTGCAGGTAAGTCCACCCAAGCATTATGAGCCCGGCGCTTCCAGCGCTGGGACTGGGCATATTTATGAGCCTGGTGCCACTGGCGCCAGGACTGGGTCCAAAAGGTCCCAATTGGGACTGGTTGGCACTCGGAACCTGGGTTATGGATCTGCTTCCAAGGGAGTTGGGAAAACCCTGACCTTTTGGAAGCAGAGATCATGACACCACCATAGACTCCATACCCTGGGACTGACTACTGTCTCCCAGGGAATGTAAAATCACCATTGGCTTTACTAGTCCCAAATTATGAACAGAAACCAGTACAAACTATCATATTGTGGATGTACTGGTCAGGGCAATTCGATTGCCCCAGGGTCTGTTAGACGAGGGGGCACGTCTCTGTCCCCCCTGATCGAGTTTTGGCTGGTGGCAGTGGATACTACTTTTTATATTCGACCGCAAATATATCCCTATGGGATTTTCCCATTGTTCGAGGCTACCAACTTTAATTATTTAATTCTCATAGTCTTGAACATACCGCCGGTTTATTTATTTAATATTAATTCGCTGGTTGGTATTTTTTGCCAGGACTCAATTCTAAAATGGCATTTGTATTCTCTTCTGTGACTCCAACCCAAGTCGAGCCCTTTGTTCCACTTTTTGGCGGGCTTCTCCACAGAAGCCTCCAAAAGTGGTGCCACTCTGTCTGGGTACCACAGGGGGTGTGGGAGGGAGTTTAGGTACCCTGGACTGAGTTGCCTTGGTAACTCTAGTCACACTCTTGTGTGAATGGCCCAAGTGGTGAGCCGGCCGGCTCACCACTTAGCATGTTTGATTGACAGCTAGGCTAAGTGAATGGGGGTGTGCTGCATAAAAGCAGGGCTTTTGGGACTGGAACTTTAGAAGTCGCCACAGGACCTGAGAATCCGATGAGGGAGAAGCTGAGCTGACCTACCACGACGACACCACCGGTGGAGCCCTGCGGAACCGACTCACCACTTCCCGACGACAGAGAAGATCTCCCGGCTGGAGAGGCTTGTTCCCCTGACTGGTGGGCACAACCAGTTTACCTTCTTTTCCTCGCATCCCAGGACGTCTTGTGGTCGAATTGCCCGTGCCAAGCACCCCGGCAACCGGATAGCCACTTACCACTAGACCGCGAATAAAAGGACCGCTCCTTTTACCTGAGAACTCTGCGGCTGGTTTCTTCCCTGGCAGTGCAACAGACTCCTGTCTTCCTCCACGACGAGATCCTCTCTTAACCCGGACGAAGCACCGACTTGCATCCGCTGCCAGGAACAACTGCCCCCGCTGGAGTATTCCCACCACTTTAATGTACCGTGTCCGCCAGGACTCCCTTTCTAAAGATTGCTACCAGGTAATAATAACCCCTTAACCTTCTGGACTGGGCTGGCCGCCTTGACCATCTAACTGGTCCCTTTCTTTGGTCCAACTCTTTCTGAACCTTTTCAAGACTTTTGTGCACTTCACCCATGTGACCTTGGACACATTTCGTTCTGATCCTCTTAAAGTGGATCCGGCCTTCTGAACTCTAACTTCACGGTTTTACTTTGCCATCCTCTGTTGTTGTGTTCTTGTGAAAGTGTTGGGATCGGTTTCAAATTATACTCTGCTTTTCTCTCCCTTTTTAAAATGAATTATTAGAGTGCCATCTGCGTTAAGCGCTCACCGCTGTGTGAAAATAAGTGGGGCTTTACTTAAGAATTGTCTAAAATTCTTTTAAGGGAGTGTATATCTTTTAGTGACCGTGTTTTTGAACTGCTTAACATTAGTGCCTGTGTGTTTTACTAGATGTGGTTTTAAATAAATAACTAGATCTCTTTTACACCAAGCTCTGGTCAGTGTTTACTTGTTCTACTGTGTTATTTTGACCTATTGTGAATACTCTGTATACTGCCTAACTCTCCTTGAGGGAAGTCTGATTGCTCAGCCACAGCTACCAAGTGTGGTACAGACTGCTACCAAGTGGGTTTACTGCCAAACCCCTGTAGTCGTAAATCTTTTGCAGTGATCCCAGAGGGAACTGCACAGGTTTCTGCGCAACAAGGAGTGGAAGAGCAAATACGGACAAAACAAGTGACGCCGAGACCTGTACCGCCTGAAACAAAATGGCGACCGATCCTGAACAAAGGATTACACTGGTGGACCGTGAAGCGGCCTCGTAAGGGTTGGGATGCATATGCTGCTTAGATCAACCATTGCAGCCCGCAGACGCAGCAAATGGGTATATGCACCTTGTATGTACCACCAGCCTTTGATAGGCGCAGAGACCAAAAAGAAGCATCGAAGATGCAGAAGACAGCACCCTGCTGATAACAGGCACAGACACGGAGAGGAAATTGTGACGCGGGAAGTTACAATCCACCCGAATAACAATTTCATGTGCAACAATTGGTGTAGGTTGATATACAGAGACCCCAACGACTCGAACAACTAAGCAGCACCGGGCCGGAGCCAGACTCGTGGGAAAGGTTGCATCATGACGGTGAAAAGTCTGAGAACCAAGACCAAACAACCCACAATGGAAGTCTTCGCGAAAAACGCAGAGGACCCCCACAACATTGGAGCGGAGCGCGGCCGCGACTACTGCTAAAGAAGCCCCAGAAGGAGATAAGCACTAGATCCTGGAGGCTATATTGGAGCTGAGCACTAAGTGGGGCGCGGCAATGGCAGACTTATGGACAGCCCTGGAGGGCAAAATTGATGCGGTAGGGACTGAACTTACCCTGTTACGGCAAGATGTTAGGGGGCTGGCGGAGAGAACAAGTGGGCTGGAGAGTGCCGTAAAGACCAATACTGATGACAGCACAAATAATGCAAAGGAAGTTCATGTGCTCAAACAGCAGGTTGCTAACCTTGAAAATCGGGTGGAAGAAGCGGAAGGAAGAGCGAGGAGAAATAACATTCGGGTGGTCGGCCTGCCGGAGGGGGAGGAGGGCCAAGACCCTACAAACTACGTGGAAAACATGATCCTACAAGAAATAGGAGCAGATAAGCTTTCGCAGGGATTCACGGTGGAGCGGGCGCACCGCGCCTTAATGAGGAAACCACGATCTGGGGCTCCACCGAGACCTATCATCGCGAGGATCTTGAACTATAGAGATGGGGAGAAGATCCTGGAATATTTTCCTAAAGGTGGAACAATGCAGAAAGCATCCGCCAACATTACAGCATACCAGGATTACACAATGCTGGTGCAGAGACTGAGATACAGCTACGTGGCCGTCAAGAGGAGGCTACATAAGAGCAGAGCGCTTTTTTTGACACTCCTGAGGAGGTGGTAACGTGGCTGGATATGCAAGGCTGCCCGGAACAAGCAGTGGACCGTGACCGGCAGGAACAAACGACTGAAAAACTGGTGTCACGGACATTGGGGGGTAAGTGGGAGGGGGCACCGGATTATACCGGGAAGCGAGACTGGTTGAACATTGGATAGCATTCGGGCCTTGTGCTCGGCATGGACTGGAATATAGTGGGTAAAATGTAATTGGAAGCTGCATAGGGTTAACACAATGCGTAATAAATTTGGAAATAGGAGCAATAGGATGGAAGTAACCCACCCCCGAAATACTAATAGTTAAGTGGCCATTAGGGCGACTTCACCCTACTGAGCCCTGAGCATAAGTTTGTGCTGGACAGGGCTAGATGTGGGGGTGCCTGAGATCCAGGGATGGAGCTGGGCAACAGGTGGAGGGGGTGTTGTTGGGGAAGGGTTGGGTGGGGGAAGGGAAGGGAAGGGAGGTGGGAAGTTTGGGGTGTACATAGTTTTGGGGAGTTTAGGTTTAAACATGAGCCTACATGGAAGAGCTGAAGGGTTGTATCTGCATAGTATGACCGGGAGGGTTCGGTTGGAAATGGGGGAGGAAGATATCAGTGCGCTATGGGAGATCTCAGGATAGTAACGTGGAATGTCAGGGGATTTAACAGTTATATGAAGAGGAATAAGGTCATGCTGTATTTGAAAAGGCAAAAGATAGATGTTGCATTGTTACAGGAGACGTATTTGACGCGGGAGAAGCTGGAGCTAGTTGAGAAAAAATGGAAAGGGATTGTGGTGGGTTCGTCGTACTCTGCTTACGCTAGGGGAGTGCTTGTCTGGGTGGCGCCGTATGTCCTGTGAGGGCTGGTGGAGAATAAAGAGGTATGCATTGTAAATACGTACGCCCCCAACCATAACACAGCGGCATACTTCAGGACTCTGTGCACCAACCTTAGTATGTGTGTGGGAAACGCGGGTCATTTGGGACGGGGATTTCAATTGTGTAATGAACCCCAAGGTGGACAGATCTGATAGCAGGATTGACAGGCCCACCCCAGCGGCCAAAGCATTGCAGGTGTTACTAGATGATTTCGGCTTGGTAGATGTATGGAGAACAAAACATCCCAATAGTAGGCAATATTCGCATTACTCTGCCCTGCAGCAGCTACACACGAGATTGGACTATGTCTTTGCCACGCCGGATGTAATGGCAGAGAGCACTCAAATAGAATACAAGGCGAGGGTCCTCTCAGATCACTCGCCCCTGGTCCTCGGGTGGCAATACTGCCCCCCGAGGACGCGGATCCCGACATGGCGCCTCCGAGCGGAGGCACTCAAAGATCCGGTCTTTCGAGAGGACATAAGAGATGAGATCATTCTTATTACATCATTTTGAGACGAATACTGGTAGTGTTGACTCGGCGGGTACACTATGGGAAGTTTTTAAGGTGGTGATGCGGGGGGCAGCCATAGCTAAATCAAAGGGCCTGCAAGGTGGGGTTCTGGCTGACCTACAAAGAGTTGAAGATGAACTAGAAAGAACATTAGAAAATGGCAGTGTGGACACGGAGCTAGTACTTAAACTACAGCAGCAATGTGCGGAACACTGGGAAAGGCTCTGTAACCTCAATTATAAAAAGTATGTAGAAAGACAGCATGCAGGAGGAGATAAAACGGGTAGGCTTTTAGCATGGCTGTACAAGAGCGAAACCCCTAGACCCCCGATTAGGACAATAACTAGAGAAGATGGCGATGTAGTAGACACTCAAGAAGGAGTCAACAAGGAATTTGCGGATTATTATAGGGTGCTATGCGGGGACAAGGAGGGGGGTAGTCAAGAGGAGATAACCGAAACACTAGAAGTTATAGGACTACCCAAGATAGGTGATGAGGAAAGAGAAGAGCTTGATGCACCAATTACCTTGGAGGAGTTCGAGGAGGTTGTGAGGCAGTTGCCCACCAGTAAGACCCCAGGAGCAGACGGGTTCCCTAGCGAATTCTATAAAGTATATAGAGAAGTAGTGCTCCCCCCAATGCTAGACATGCTTAACGAAGCGTTTGAGATGGGAAGGTTGCCGGAGTCACTCAGAGAAGCGATTATAATACCGCTCCCTAAACCAAACAAACCGGGGTATAGCTGTAGCTCCTACAGGCCTTTGTCAATGCTGAACCAGGACAGCAAGATACTGACGGCTGTCCTGGCAAACAGATTGCAGAGAGTAATTAGCAAATTAATCCACCCACACCAGACGGGCTATGTCCCGAATAGGAATATAACCCATAATCATAGACGACTCCACCGGGTGATCGAATGGGCGGATAGGAATGAAGGCAAAATGGCTATTGTATCCCTAGACGCAGTAAAAGCTTTTGACTCCGTTAAGTGGCCATGGCTGCTGGCGGCCCTGGGAGGTTACGGAGTAGGGCCGGGTTATATCAGGTGGGCGAAAATGCTAAACAGCGAGCTGCTAGCCAGAGTTCGAACGGGATCAGTGATATCTGAGAGATGGCAGCTTAGTAGAGGCACCAGGCAGGGGTGCCCCTGGTCCCCGATGCTTTACATTCTAGCCCTGGAGCCCCTAGCGATATACCTCAGGCAACAATACGATACGATAGGTATTGATGTTGGGGGGGAGCGGCATCTAATATCCCTATATGCGGATGATTGATTACTATACTTGAAATACCCGGAAGTGAATCTTCAATATATCCTTGAAGTGATGGAGAAGTACGCGGGGTTGTCCGGCATAGCGGTAAATTCTCAAAAACCTAGTATATTCCCGCTAGGTAGCTATAAGGGGACCCCGGAGGAAAGGTTGCTGGTGTTACAGATACCATGGGTGATTGGTTCTTTCCGTTACCTTGGCATAGATGTGTATCACACTGCAGAAGAGGAACATAAGCACAACACCGAGATAGCTGTTGAGAAAATCTGGAAATGCATGAAGTTTTGGGAGAAGTTGCCCCTAGCTATGATGGGACGGGGGCAATGCTTAAGATGGTGGTCCTACCTAGGCTTTTACATTATTTTAGTAATATCCCACATATGATACCCAAGAAGTTCTTCGCTAAACTGAATAGTGTGTGCAGGGACTTCCTATGGCATGGTACCCGGAATAGAGTAGCGCTATGGAAGTTGCAGAACTTCTACGAAAAGGGGGTATCAAGCTGCCCAATTTTGAGGTCTACTATGTAGCAAGTCAATTACAATATGTGGCCAATTGGCTCTCCGACGAAGCGACCCCTGAACATACGTTGTTTGGGCGGGTTTGTACCCCATTTTACTTAAGGGAAATGATATGGTTGCCTGAGTCAGATATGAAGGAGCGCCCTAGGATGATGATGATGTTGGGGTGGAAAATGTGACGTCGAGCGTGTCGGATGATGGAGGACCCATTCCCGTGCTCCCCGCAAGTACCGCTGGTCGCTTTAGCAGGAGGGGACAAGATGCTGAGGGTGATTATCAGAACCTACTGGGAATCGGTGGGGCTGGTAACGTTAGGGGACATCTGGCAAGAGGGGACCATTAGAGATTTTGAAGAACTTGGGGAGGAGGTGGGATTACATACTGGCCAATATGTTACATACCATAGGATGGTTCAGAAAATTCGGAAAACGTGGCCTGAAACAGTGTTAGCAGAGGAACCAGATGCTAAAGTGGGGGCAATATATGACATATCGAAAGGGGGGCATGAGATTTCTAGATTGTATGAGATGATGATGACCAAGGTGGGGAAGGAATTGACACATATGAGACTTGATTGGGAGGAGGAGGTGGGGGGGCCCAATGGGAGATGGGATGTGGGAGCGCGCCCTGGGATATCACAAGAAAGTGTCAAGAAATGCCAGACTTAAACAAATACAGCTGTACATAACGCATAGAGCATACATGACCCCTCTGAGGATATCCAAGTTCCGAAACGCTGGGCGACAGGCGTGCCCTAAGTGCGACATGGAAAACGCTGACATGACACACATGTTTTGGTCATGCCCAGTAATCGAATTTTTCTGGGGTGAAGTGGCACACAAATTAGCGACTAAGGGGGTCACGCTCGTCATAGATACGGCCTGGGCTTGCTTGCTGGGAGGGTTCCCCAGACCACGGAAACTTAAACATGTTGAGCAACTGAGAGACTTGGCATACATGCTAGCAAAACGGAGGATCGCCATGGGATGGAAGAAGTGCCACAAGCCACGGGTGGAGGTATGGTGGAAGGAATTACAGAAATGGGCGGAGGCCTTTACGTTAGTCTGGCAGGAGGCGAGCAACATGAGTGGGGAGGAAGAAGTGGGTACCCTGATGACATGGAAATTATTAATAGAGGAACTGTTTGGATCTATATCGGACCCGACGGAATCCGAGGATAGTGAGACCCAGCCACATGTAGCAGATACTGAATGCGAAGTACAAATAGGCTAATAATGGAGGGTGGGACTTGGGGAGCAGTGGCAAAATGGAAATTCAAATGGTGTTTAATGGAATTGTTGTAAACTGCACTGCATGTTGGGTTTGTTTGTATTGTTGTTTGGTTTGAATAAAATTAATAAAAATTAAAAAAAAAGAAAACATTCTTTGTTGAACTTTTGTCTTGCGAGGGAGAAGCCTTCCTTGATTGCACAAAAGACTTTTGGTTGCAGAGAGCCGATATATGAACTAGAACCGTGCCCTTGTGCTTAGCCGAACTGAAGTGTGTTCCAAACCCAAGTGTGCCGCCTTGACCAGTGGTAAAAACGTGGGGAAGGGGAACCAACTATCCAGTCATCCTGACATATTGTTTCATGGCACACTTTTTGTTATCTACATCAATTCCCACACTGTCTACTGTTTAGAGGTAGGGATTGGCAATAGTTTGTTTTAGTATAGGCCCTTTTATTTTGACGAAGACACTACTAGGACTGCGTTATCTTTATTTTGACGGCGTAGCTTGTTCCCATCCTTAGATTTACATTTAGATAGGCGTTTTTCCAACCACCTTGAAGTTCAATAAACACCCTTGAACTGTAAGCACTTGTGTCTGTCTTCACTGTTTTATACCATACCTTCCTTACAGACCCCTCCCAGTCAGGGAACTTCCCGGGAAGGAGTCCTCTTTCTGAAGTACATTAGAAAATAGAGGTTCACTTAACATTTCCTTGGACTTCCTGTGAGCGAATTTCTTAAAATGTTCTGGAGGAGACCTTGAAAAGATCTCCCTACACCTGGCTAGTCCGTTCTTCGGCGAAACCGGTGTAAGCGCATTGCATGCAGCACACAAATCCCACTGGTATTGCAGGCCGAAACACTCTAAAAAGAGTGAATGGGCATCTGACACAGGAAAAGGCCGGCTGCACGACACACACCTACTGAACCAGGAGGAACCCGCCATGCGCTAGGGGACGTAGAAGGTCATGTAGTGTAATTGAGAGTTGAATAAAACACAGCGGGAAGGTGTGGAAGGTGAGTGTGCAGCAAAACAAAACAGCGCTGCTGCTGAGTAGATGCCGGTTCCCATCAAGTGGAAAAAGGGACTAGGTATGGCGCTGTGGGGCAGGGTCGGAGTCCGTCTACCCTTGCATCTACGCACACGCATACATAAATTCCCGTAAAGGAGAAGTGCAATGCTTTCTGCGGGACACACACACACACACACACACACACACACACACACTTCATTCAAACAACTCCTTGCATGCACGCATTCATAAAAACAAGCACACTAACCTACACCTACACAAACATATATACACACATGCGTACACTTTTAGAAAACAAATTACACTTAGCTTACCTGTAGCCTTGTAACCATTATACATGCCCGCACCAAGACGGAAGAGGACCGGATGGCCCTCCTCTCTGTAACGTGAATACACGCGATAGTGGAAGGGCTGGAATCGGGAGGATGGCAAAGCTATCTAGGGCACCCATTGTGCCACTCATTGCCAGCTCTGGTAGAAGTACAGTAATCCAAAGGCCCATTATACAGATTCCAGGCACAGGGTTCTGAGGCACTAGGATTGCAGGGGCCCTGCTCCAAGTCCACCAGGGTACGAGCACAGTCCGGATGATGGGGGGAGGGGGGAGTGCCCCGCTGCCGCCCACCACGCTGGGGGCTATCCTCAATGCTAAAGCTGTCTGTAACCACGCCGTGATACCCCAGGGTCTGGGCATGTAACAAATAAAAATAAATAAAATAAAAGTACACAATGGGTGCTTCTCAGCCCCCCGCGACTCGTGCCAATGGGTCAGGAGGCGCTGAAGGGGAGCCACAAGACTCCCAAACCACGCCTGTGACATAATGGGAGCCAAAGGGGAATCCAGATCCTCAATGGAGGAAAAAATAGACGGCCTCTCAACAGAAGTGACCTTCCTTAGACAAGACATGTGAAACATGGCCTTGAGGGTCGGGGAGGCAGAGCAGCGCACCTCAGAGTCGGAGGACGCCATTAAGAAATGGAAAAACAACTGTCGGTGGTCACCCAGAAGCTCACACAACTCGAAAACAGGGCAGAAGACAGTGAGGGAAGAGATAAGCGAAACAACTTTCACATACTCAGTGTGCCAGAAAAGGAAGAGGCACCCAGTATGGAGCTCTTCTTGGAACAATGGCTAATGGAACTCTTCGCCCCAAGGAAAATGTCCAAATTCTTCTCGGTGGAAACAGCACATAGGATGCAAGCAGGTCACCCCATTCCCGGGGCACCCCCTGCATTACAATTGCATGCCTGCTGAACTAGAGAGACCAGGACGCCCTGCTACAAATGGTGCGGGCTACCGGATTGTTTTCTTTCCCCAGACTATACCAGGGAGGTCCAGGGAGCACGCCAATCCTTTGAATCTGTCAAGAGGAAGACGCATTCACTCGGCATGAAATATGTGCTCTTCTTGCCGGCGCAACTTAAAGTCTATCACGAGGGAACAGTGTACCTCTTCAACAATCCGAAGGAGGCATGGTCGTTGCTTGAAACGAACGTCCTCTCACTGCCAGAACATTAGCTACCGAAAGGGCGATGCAGAAAAGAACCAGACCCGGGTCACTCTCCAACATTGTTCGACTTGCAATCAATGGAGCTAGCAGCACATCTGGAACCTACGCCCGGGGCAGAGGGCAACGGATGACTTGGCGCCTACAGACGCCGGACAACATTCTTGCAGGATGTGTAGGGGGAAGCGACTATAGCGGCTACAGATCGGAAGCAGAAGCTTGCATGGACAGCCTCTGCGGGTACCCAGCAAATGGACGACACAGTCCTTTCGCACCCAGTTGGTGCACAGTTAGGGCTACAGGTGCTTCAAGTTTGGGAGGAGTACAGTGAGGGAAGGGGGCATAGTTGGGCAACCGTTGTTGGCCAGAACATTGTTGTGGTTGGGTTTACAATGTACGCAGCGCACAAGGGCACCCGAACAGGGCACCCAAAAAGGGGCTGTCATGTGGAGGAGAGGGTCAATGGGCGCAGGGACAGGAAAGAAAGGAGGGGCACTACCTGGGCTGCAGCAGAGTTCCCTTGAGATGATGGCTCATGATGGGAAAGTCACAGTGATGACCTGGAACGTAAATGGGCTGTTTTCTGGGATCAAGAGAACGTTAGTCCTACAGTTTCTTAACAGGCTCTCCCCCGATATCGTGTTCCTCACAGAGACCCATCTAGCAGGAACGGAATGCAAATTCTTTCTCAGATCCAACTTTAAGGTGGCTTTCCACACAGGCTTCGCTAGAGGGTCCAGGGGAACGCTTACACTACTGCACAAGAGGGTCCCATTTCAGCTAGCAGAGGAGAGGTCCGACCCCAGGGGGTGCTATATCCTGGCAAAGGGAAAGTTGTGGGGTAACACTCTGGGAATGGTAGCGGTTTACACCACCCCTCTGCGGACCCGCAGAGACTCACGCTTCAATGCTATGCTGACACCTGGATATTAGCGTGGGATTTCAATGAGGTGATGGACCGGGGACTGGACAGATCATATGTGGGCACCAGGAACCCGCAGCCTGTAACAAATTGAGCTCATTTACGGAAGCTCTGGGGTGGGTGGACGCATGGAGATGGATGCATCCTACCGAACGGGGCTACTCCTTTTTTCCGGGGTGCATACATCAATGTCACAAATTGATTCTTTTTTCGTCCCAGCGAACATGATACACCGGATGCTGTCTGCAAAATACCTGGCCAGAGGGATATCAAATCATTCCCCCCTAGTTATGGAGCTAAAGAATGGGAGGGCAAAGTCCAAAGGGAGCTGGTGCCTCAATACCTATTATCTAGGGGACCTCGAATTTGTGGAAGGCCTAGCAGCAAAGGCCGAGGAATATTTTGAAATAAATACGGGGACGGTTGACAGCCCAGTCACACTCTGGGAAGGATACAAGACCACGCTGAGGGGGGGAGGCCCTTTCAATGGTGGGGTGTAAGAATAGGCAGCATACGGCTGAGTGGGAAAATGCAGAGAGGGCAGTGCAACAGGCGGAGGTGGCGTTTCTCTCCTCCGGGACGCAAGAGGCCAAGCGGACGCTAGTTACGGCACAAGAAATGCTGTGCAAAAGGCACTAGACAACGCCAAAGAAGCGCACTCGGCCAGACAAAGCAAAACTGGGGACAAAGGGGGTAAAATGCTGGCCTGGTTAGAAAGGAGGGATGGAGGAGCTGGGCAGGTGCGCGCCCCATGGGGAGGAAATTACCACGGACACGACATAGCGGTATTATGAGGCGCTATACAGTGTGGGGACGGAGGACCAAGAGGCATGGGACCCGGATGTATTGAGCCGGGTGCCTATCCTGTGGCTCTCTGCCCAACAAGCCTTTGGACTGGAAGCAGACGTCTCGGAGGAGGAGATCTCTGCAGCAGTCGCACAACTGCAGAATGGGAAGGCACCAGGGCCCAATGGGTTTCCACTAGAGATATGGAAGCAGCTGGGGGAGAAGGTGTGGGGCCCTCTGCATCGCCTCTTTCTACAATGTAAAAAAGATGGTCATCTGCCGCCTGACCTCAGAAGGGCTAGCATAGTGGTCCTCCCGAAGCCTGGCAAATCCCCGGAACATTGTTCCTCCTGTAGGCCAATATCCCTAATAAATGGGGAGGCTAAGATCCTGGCCCGAGTACTGGCCAATCGCCTAATTCGGCTGATACACCCGGACCAGTGCGGGTTCATGCCCTCCAAATCTAAGTAAATGAATCTACGCTGCACACAGCTCCCTACTGGCATAGCAACCAAAATACCTGATGCATTGGCACTCCTTGCCATAGACTTTTGAGAAGGTGCTTGATTCTGCGCTTTGGGAAATAGTGCGGCGCATCGGATTTGGCGAAAACTTCCTCGCATGGGTCGGGCTATTATATACCTCCCTTGAAGCTGTGCTAAGAGTAAACTGGGTCACCTCTCGGACCTTCAGGGATGCCCCTTTTCGCCGCTGCTATTCATTCTCGCAATAGAATCCCTAGCAATACAACTCGGGGAAAGCCCAAACAAGGGGGGTGGATTCAAATGACCCTGGGGGCGAGAAGACAGGGTCTCGCTTTACATTAATGACCTCTTAATATATATGAGCAACCCCAAGGCCTTGTGCCCGATCGTGATGGGAATACTACAGGAATACCAAAGCTTTAGCAGTCTCAAAATAAACTGGCAAACATCTGTCCTTTTCCCAATGCAGGGAGGGATAACATGGTTTCCCCAGGAATGCCGATACACGATAGCAGAAACGGGCTTCAAATACCTAGGATTCCACCTTAGCTCATGCTTAGCGGACTATATCCGTCGCAATTTAACCACTGTAATGAACACATTTGCACAAGATATTACCCATTGGCAATCCATCCCACTAACCTTACTGAGCAAGGCCGCTCTGTTTAAGATGCTGACACGGCCCACATTTTTATATGCCCTACAGAACGCCCCACTCCTGATTCCAAAGAAGGTTTTTGTGGAAATCGAAGGGGCTCCTATGGGGGGGCGGAACAACCGTGGGTGGCACTGAAGACGCTACAGCGATCAGTGTGGGAAGGAGGAATAGGCTTGCCCAACCTGTGCAGACATTACTGGGCAGCCCAGCTAGGGACAGTAAATGACTGGCTACACGAGGACCAATCACTCCCGCACATTGCTGTGAAGCGGAAAAGGTTGAAAGGCCAGACACCCAGGCACGCCCTATATGGGGGGGGGGGGAGCGATACATGAGGACCCCACCTGGGCCAATGAGACATACGTGACAAGTGTGGGCAGAGGCTTGCCAGGATATGGGGTGGGGCCGAAAGCCGACTCTTGACCAGTCCATATGGTACAACACGTACCTTGGGGAGCCGTTGAAGATAGGGTATTTTGAGAGCTGGGCGGTGAGCAGAATAGACACCTTGGCGGACATCACCCAAGATGAACGCCTCAGGCCGTTTGAGGAACTCCAGGGGCAAGATGGCCTATCAACAGGGGAGGGATTTCGGTATATGCAAGTATCTCATGCCAAACAAAGCCCAATTCCCCTCCCTGGGAGAAGTTCCAAGTAGTTCCCCACTCGAGGTTAACCTATTTACAGCGGAAATCTCTGCTAATGGTACGTCCACTTTATACCAAGTGCTTACCGCATTCGGGCTGCAGAACTTACCAGCCTGTGAGAAAAGTAGGGGCCGAATCTGGGAAGGATGGAAGCGTACAAATGGGTGGAGGCCTTGATGTTCCAGAGGGAGGTGGGAATGGCGGCACGGCTGTGGCTAATACAATTTAAAATCCTTCATAGGGTATACTATTCCCGCACAATGCTCACCAGATGGGGTAAGATAGACAGTGATGCATGCCTCAGATGTGGTAGGGAAAGAGGTACGTTTTATCACACACTTTGGGAATGTGCACAAATCAGAATCTTCTGGGCTAAATGCACACAAAAATTGTCCACTGTGATGGGGACCCGGCTTCCCTTGGAGCCGAAACTGGCATTGCTTGGAATATCGGAGGAAACAGACTCCATGAAATCTGAGAAAACTTTCCTGCCACAGGGTTGTTTCTTCTGTACTGCTCTTCTGTGTCAGAGGCACACAAGTTAGGACAGATCCAGAAAGATTGTTTAATTTCATTCTGTAGCTGAGGCGGTCTAGGTGCCAAAGGGTTCTTCTTGTGTATTGTTTGTGGTTGTATCTTTAGGGGCCTTAACCCATGTGATAATTATAATGCTGTGAATGTGTGTTGCTTTGTGCCATCATGTAATTGTCACAAGTTGAAAACAGATATGTTGTGGAAACCCTGCCTTTCTGCTTTTTGGCACAGCAAATAAGCTCCTCAAACTGGATTTTAAGGGTCGTCCTGGAAGGCCGGCTACAGGGTGACTAAATGGGATCATTGCTGAATGCAGGGACCCATTGATCAATGGGTCTTCATTGTACCCACCACTCCAAGGTGCATAAATCTGCAGCCAACATCTAACCCTTCACCCAAAACCCGCATGTACATTCCAGCTCTGCAAATAGCACCTCACTTATCTATAGTACCCCACTCACCTCCTCTGCCAGAAGCAGGCCACAGTGGATCAGCTTGTCCAGAACATCCTGGCAATAACAGTACGAAGACAAGCACGGCTGGAAGAAAAGACAAGACTTAGGAACTGTAACTAATCGAAGGCCAAAAAGGTAGGCATTTACAACACAAGCGTAGATGCAAGCAAAGAGAAGCATGGGGGTGGGGGGAGAGGTACACATGCAGATACATAGAGAAACCCAGCGGGGGGCCTGTAGGGGGCAGAGGGGCAAAACCCAAGTGGTCAATCTGGAAGACCAAAATATGAAGAGGTGGAGAAAGATTAACAGTGTGGTACAATCTGCATATGAAGCCAGAACAAGGCAGGAAACAAGGAACAACAAAACAGGAACTGAGAAAGATAAAAATAGGCGTGTCAGAGTAAGCCAATGAGACAAGGGTAAATATTTTGAACCAAATCCCTTTGACTTGCTCCTTGATCTTTTGACTAGGAGCACTATTCAAGTTAACATGTTACTTTTTTAAATATCTTTTCAGAGAAACCATCTCTATCCTACCCTTTAGAAGATTAATGTAATCCAGCATCATAAGGTAGAAATCCTTCCAGATAGGTGATATTAGTTTAGAACCCACCTTACTTCTTTCTCCACTGAATTTGTATTTACATACTTTTGCTTATATTTGCTAATTGAGGATAATGGAAGGATGATTGTCACTCGCTACATGTTACTACGATAGAGAATATCTCTTTATATCTCTTGAACCAGAAGGTAAAGCAACTTAGCACATTTTATTAATAAATATAACTTTCACAACTTTGTGGAAAATAATTCTGTAAATAGTTGATTTACAGTCATTTTTTCTTAATTGATTTGTCATCATTGAAACTGCTCCTGAAGAAGGGACATCAAAGTCACAAACATAAATACGTTTTCTGGATGAAGAAGATGTTGATTTGATATTTTCATTGCATTTCTCTTACTTACATGTCTCTACAGATGGGATTTATTGAATATCATAACAGTTCATGAACTGCTCAGATGAATCTTTTTTAACTAGTTAACTTGAAAGTGGATTATTTACTATTATTCTACTGTTTGGCTTGTTTTAGCCGTTGTGTGCAGGGGACGGGAGTGTCCTAACAATTAGGGTACTTTTCACTTTCAATGGGACATGGTTGTCAATTACCCACACGACAGGGGAAATATGTTTTAATGTTTTATTTAAATGATGATATATGGCGCTGTGAGTCTTGGGCTGGTCCCTATACGCTGGCCCTCAACCCTGAAGGGGGCTCCCAACTCCCAAACTCAAGCTCCTTACTCCGAAAAGACTTAATGTAAGATTGGTTTGCTATAGACGGAGTACACCTCGTGTCTAAACTTGCTCTACTGGCTGGATGACTAAAGGCCGTAGCTTTATCTATCCCTCTCTGTTGGGGACTTATAACATGATCTAACTAGGAGTAGTCTGATCATCTTGCTGTGGCCTTCCTCTCTCTCGAGATGGCCTTGCAATTCCTATTCTTACTCTTCGCTAAACTCCTCCTCTCTACTCATCTTCTGGCCCTTAGTCCTCTTCAACTCTCACTCCTTTTATATCTAGTCTCCTGCTCCTGATCTTACCACTTCCATCTCTACTCTTCCCCCACTCCTGATCTTACTCTGCATCTAACTCCTTCCATCTGTACTCCCCTCCCCTCTGCTCTGCTCTGACTCTGCCTCTCACTTCTCCTATGACTTCTCTCCTTCCTTGTGATCTTACTCTGCCTCCCACTCTTCCTGGTCTCCTATCCTACTCTCGCCTGACCTTACGTTTCTTTTACTCTTTCTCATATTCACTCACTCACACACAGACATACAACAAAACTGAAAGACTCTCTCAATCCCAACATCTTACCTTCACTCTCCAAACATGCCAGTACACTCCTCCACCTACTGCATACTCTTCTCTTTACTCTTGTCCTCTGGCACCTCCTCCAACCTCACCCGAACATCTTTCACTGAAGAATGACTTCCTTGAGCTTTTATAAACCTCCATTTCCTGTCTAGAAGGTACTCCTAAGCTCCCATTGTGTGCTCAGGCCAGCTGTGTCTGTGAGCCAATCTTTGCCTTGTCTTTTCCAAACTCCTCGCATCTCTTCCCCTTGTGGGCTGGGATTCTTCCTCGAAATCTCTGCAAGCATCTTTAGCCCCGTCTACCTTTTTAGTCACCAAAACCTTCCAGCCTAACATGCAGTCTTTAGTTTTGTTTTCTGTTCCCCTCCTGTATCAGGTGGTTGACCATGGGGATCTTGTGCAATGTTTCCCGGTCACCTCCACTGCTGTGCTGCTCCTTGCTGGCTTCAGCTCTACTGCGCCTTTCAATGTTCCCCTCTGTAGTGAGTCAAGCGACCATCTGACTGGGATGAGTTTTGGCCATTAGAACCAGGTGCATTGTGGTACTTGTAGCATGTACTGGTCTCTGGAAGGTGTCACTCCTTAGGGTCCACTAGCCATTCCAGCGGTATGAGGAGGATGGTGCATACTGATAACTCTTTCGGTAGAAACCCGAAAGATTAGAAAAAGAGGCCTTGCCAGGACAGGGGCTGATGGCCAGAGTTAGAGGCACCAATGTACATACATGACTCCATGCATAATGGGGAGCCCTAGGCGGGGTCCTTCTCGACTCCCTCTCACCACCTCTGAGGCAGGTCTGGCTCTGGCACTGCCCTGGTAGGCCGCCTACCCTAGGTTGGGAGGGGTGCCTGAGCCACCGTGACAGATCATACCCTGACCCTCTCATAGCAGGCAAATGAGAAAGACAAAAATAGAGGCAGAGCGAGTTGGGCAGAGAGAGAGGAAAAGCCAGGGAGGCCAATCAAGGCAGGCACTGCCTCTGCAGGAAAGCAGGGAGAGAGAGAAATACATGGGAAGGAAGATACAAATGGGAGGGTGGCAAAGTGCCCAGCCTGACCGTTGGGGTAGAGGGTGGATTCGCCACAGAGAATGTAATTCTGGGCCCAGGTGTAATACAGGGAGGATACCCTGGCCTTCTCTACCATACTCATGATAGGTTGGGAGGGGCTTGTCACCTTAAGTTAGAACATGGTCCTGTTCCTTTAAATGGAGCCCCAAGTATGGGCACTACATCAAGAACCCTGTTTATGGAACAAGCATTTCAAAAGTAGCTAAATGAGAACTTGCACCAAACCCCTATAAAGAAAGGGAAAAATGAATGCGCTTAACTTTCCCCACAGTGCAGGGCTCATCAAAGCAAACAAGCCCAAAGCATTGAACACAAGGGCACATGTATGTACCCAAATCTCTGTGAGTGGTTCCCCAACTCATCTCATGTCTCCTTTTGGGCAAGACTCTGCTGTGCTACAAGCGCTCTATAAATAAATAAATCAATCAATCAAAAATAGAAGCCCGGGGGAAGAACAACAGGACAGCATCTATGTAAGCAGTCTGATTTTCAGAACGTGAGCAGGGAAACAATAATAAAAGATACCTAATATAAGCTTGGTCTGCCTCAGCATACAAGGTGATTCCTATCAGCTTGAACTACACAGCCAAATGCTGCAGGCACACATTTACGCTCCATAGCAGTGCCACATACTAAGATGTCCCAGGATGCAGAGTTTGAGTGGTATGAAAAGGACACTCTCTTCAGGCAGATTGTGGGTGTTTGGAGAAAAGTATGGAGGAGAGCTGCCGGTGAAGACAGAAGAAATGAGGTGGAGGATTAGGAAGGAGAATGGAGAGAAGTGGCAAAATGGAGAGAAAGAAGAAGAGAGGTGGAGGACAGTAAAGTGGCAGCTATCGTTTCTTTGTGTTTTGAACCCCTTTTTGCTAACCACGCTTCCTGCGTTTGGCCCAAATGGGTGGCCTGGCCTCCAAAATGGCCATGCCACGAGGTTCTTTGTCCTGTCCGCTGACCGTCTTGCCCCTTCACCTTCCCCCAGGTCGAGCCGACCCGGGGCAGTCCTTATTTGGTCAGGCACTTTCCCGCGAAACACAACGCTTTCGCGGGCTTCTGCATGCCTTGTGTGTGCCTCCAGGATGTGGGCTGGGATGTCTGTTCCCAATACACATCCTGGGTGCCAGTGAGTGTAGAGTGTTCTGAATGCCTGGGACCACCGTGGTCCGTGATAGGTCCACGTATGGTGTGAGTGTTTGTGAGCGGATCTCCCATTGGGCCCTCTCTGTTTTGGCGCGAAGGGAACTCTGGATAAGAGGAGGCTGAAAACCCCACTACCATGTCGATCTCCTGAGTTCTCCCGAACAAAGCATAAGGAGCCAAGTATCCTGCAACTAAGAAGCTGAGTCGAGGAATCGCTGGTGACCCGCTGAAGGTTTGGCACCCTGTACTGCTGTCGTCCTGCAAACCCACTCGGCCTCTGATCGAACGAGAAGGTCTGCAAAGGCGCTTCTACCCTTTAGAATAGTGGGAACAACTATTCTCGGCATCTTCACCAAATCCTGTACGTAAGCCTTCGGAAGCGTCCCTGGGCCATCCAGTGGACTGACCAGCCTGCACAGGAACTTTGCTCTGTCACCGCCGTCTGGCTTACTGCTAATCCTGTGTCCTCGGCACTCTCACATGAATCGTACACTTGGCGTTCCCAGGTCTGAAGTGAGATGTGTGCTTTGGGACCGGAATCCATGCGGTTGCCGAGTTGCCCTGCTGTGGCAGCAAACCTGTGCATGTTAGCTGCATTTGGGACACCCTCGACCCTGACTCCTGCTGTCGCGGAATCTACACGGCGTCGAGAAATCCTGCTGATCACATCTGAACCTGCCAGTACCGAAACGGAACTGGAGAAGCCTGGGTCTGCCTGCATCGCAGGAGCCTGTGGCTTTCCATTGCTGTCGTAAACGCAACCCTTTTCCGCACTCGCGCCCTGCTTCTGCCCACAAGTGGAGGCCGCGCTTGAGTAGCGGGGATCTGTTCGTCATCGTTCTGTTCACCTCTCTGAACTGCCTGAGTTCCCTGAAGAGACTCCCCTTTGCTCGTTGGCACCCGCGTGTGCAGGTACTTTTGAGCACAAGGCTCCACTCTTCGTAGGGCTCGGATTTCCTTCTAGTTAGGTGTCCTCTGATGTCGAACTGGGTCTAACGATTACTTCCTCCCCATCTAGGTGGTCTGCATATTTCGTGCTGCTAATTCCTTAGACCCCTTGGTCTTGTATATATATATTGTATTGCTTGTGATGTGTTGGTTTATTGGAGTTTTACCGTGATTCTTTACTATGGTCGATGTTAGAAAGGCCTTGTAATAAATGTGTCTATATTTTTAATATAACACCTGTCTGGCGTAATTTGTAAGCGCCCTTGCTTTGTGTGCTCATTGCGGGCCTTAAGTCACCCTCACCCCTCTTGAGACCTAGTCTTGACCGCCGCCATCGCTACCCTGATTGGTCTGGCTTGTCCAGAGGTTACCCTGTTCCAAGAAACTAGGCTGGCATTCTGAACCTCTGCCCCTTCAGGACAGAGTTCAGAAATCCATCTCAACACCTTATCAATGTTGCCCTTTACCCCATCCAACACCTATTGACCACATGCCCTCTCATGTTAATCAATGCTCGCTCAGTAGTCGCTCACGCTGCAGAGATCACTGGACCTCATCTCGTACAACATCCTTGATGCACTGTTCATCACTGAAACATGGTTTACTCCATTCTTCCCCCATGTTTATGGCATCCTCATACCCCAAGGCTACTGCATTCAACATGCCGATCAGACAGGAAGGGCAGGTGGCGGAGTGGCAATCATCCACCGGAGCGATTGGTGCCATGCTTCACTATCCCCTCTCCCAGAACAAGCTTGTTTGAATCACTCGCCTGCCGGCTCTCTCTACTCCATCACACGAAGAATACATCACCTTTCACCTCATCTACAGACCACCTCACAGGAGTGACTGTTTCATTGCAGACATCTCCAACTTACTATCCTCTGCCGAATTAGCACATTCTAACAATGTCTTTCTCTGTAGTTTTAACATCCCTGAGTCACAGGCTGACGAGCACGCTTTTTTCACTCACAGCTTCCATGGATCTTAAGCAAATTGTGCACTCCCTCACGCACAACAAAGGCAACACCATAGACTTAGTCCTCACATCCTCCCCCTGCAGCACCTGTGCTGACCCGGTCCCTCGTGACTGGTTTGACCACGCCGCCATCCCATTATCAGTCACCCACTCGACTACGGCCCACAAAGGTCCGGCTAAATGCCCCCTCACTCAACGCTGCCCATTCAAAACCTTCCCAGTCAATGAGCTAAAAGAAAAATGTGCAGACATCCCCACCACAGGGAATGTCTCGGGCCTTATTCAGCAACTCTATGAAACTGGTGGACATTCATGCCCCCTAAAATCCAGCCGGGCTAAGACCAAATCAGCTGCCCGTGGTACGCTTACGAGCTAGCCTCCAACACACGGTCAATCAGAGCCATAGAGAAACGGTGGCGCAAAAGCCATAACCCGGGAGGCCTCAACAACTTCAAGTCTCTCTGCTGAATCCGTAGAATTCCGATTACAGAGGCCAAAGCTGCTTACTACTACACCACCATTGTGGCAGCCTCAAACAGGAGCAAAGCCCTCTCTGAAGTAGTAACGCATTTCACCAAACCCTCACCCAACCCTGAGGTACAAGCAACTCAGGAACAATGTGACGGAATCAACACATTTTTTATTGAAAACTCCAGGTCTCCTGCAGAGTATCTCAAGGCTCCATACTCTCACCAATCCTTTTTATTCTTTACATGGAGCCTCTGGGCATTCTCCTCCAAGATGCCATCCATCAATACAGGGAAGATACTCAGTTGTACATGAGAGTAAATAGGGCACAGGACATAATTTGTCTCAGCGATTACCTAGCCATTATCCAGACATGGATGTCCACCGCCTACCTCAAACTAAACCCACCCAAGACTGAATTTGTTCTCATCGGTCCACCCGCTAAAAACAACTTTTCTAACAATGGCTCAATGATATGCACCAAGAAGGATTTGATCCATAACTCTCAAACTCAGAAAAAAACATAAGCTTCACCGTTGACCGTATCCTGTCCTTCCAGAAACACAGCCAAGAAGGCCCAAATAGCTTGGCTCATAATCTCTACCCTTTCAAAAATCAAACCATTAATCGCGCTGCAAGACGTCCGGACAGCAATGCAGGCTCCTGACAGGGTTTCCAGCTGTTCACTTGGCTCCCCTAAAAGCAGTCCTAATTGTCCTTACCCAAGTAGGAAGGTCCTGTTTCATGTAAGCTCTGAGTTTGAGGTCTATTCAGGTGAAGAAGTGAAGAAGTGAAGGTGATCCAGGAGTTGAGAGTCAGTTCTCTCAGGAGAGTTAGGGACAAGACAACCTAAGACTTTGGTAGGAGCTCTGCTCTCTAATTTATTTTAAAAGATGTTTTTCCAGAATTTTATTATTTTTTTTTTTTTTTATTTCATTTAGTTAATACAAACTTTTTGAAAATAGATACAGATAAACAGGGAAAAAAAAAGAAAAAGACAAGAAAACTTGGCAACATAGCATTTTTCTTATTCTCTAAAATCATTCATCTTTCTTATCAATCCTTTTCCTTCATCATTCTGATGATCACATATTACTTTACTCAAAAATTAGACTGCTACTTATCTTATGAGTCTTTCATTTAAAACATCAAGTCTCTTTCCACTCGCACTCTGCGGCATCGCTACAAGTATGTGGGGATCTGGTCTCCAATTGTATTTGGATTTGCTCCAAAAATCGCATCATGCCAATCATCAGCTTTTTGCTTTCCCCGATGTGCAGATGTTTCCACCATTCTTCAGCATTATACGTCTGGTAAGAGCTCCTCAATTTACCCAGACAATTCTCACATTGGATCCTTAGGTCCGTGCAATACAGAATAAGGTGTTTTAAGTTTTCCTCGTCCTTAGCACACAGTCTACATTTTGTATTGTTTATCGGGATCATCCGTCGGTGACTCAGAATTTCTGTTGTTTCAAAGATATTCAATCAGAACTTTAGGAACAACCGTCTTAAACGCTTGCAAGGTGCTAGCCTCGGGTAATTTGGAAGCGTATTTAGTTTTTTTGCTTCTGGTGGTAGATTTTGCAATGGATTTATGGGTCTATCTTTTCTCTGCTATTTCGATCCAATCACGACCAACAATTTCTTTTTCACATAGTCTGGAGTTTACCAAAGAGTTTGTTCGTATGTTCCGAGTTGGATTACGATCACTTTGCACTGTTTCCATTCGTTTAGCGCTGATTTCTTTGGATTCATCTCTTCTCTCAAAATTTTGAAAGGAGGTAGATTTGCCTCATCACATGTCTTCCTAAATAGTGATAGCTTATTCCAAGTGATCCTTGCATTAAGTGACGACATCCCTACTTCAAACAGGACACTCGCAGTTGGCGTCCCTTGGGGGATCTGGAGAATTTTCTTCCAGAAAAAGCCTTCGCATTGTGACCATAGTTTGTATTCGGACCCAAACATGTTCTCAGCTCCATAGGTTAGAATTGGCGAGACTTTGCTCTGGTAGAATTTTGGTACTGGATCACATGAACATTTTCCATATTTCTTTTGGATTATCATACCTTGCGCAGTCAGTTGTTTGCAGCTGTTTAGAAGTTTTTTCATCATTGGAGCGTCGTTAATACTAGAGCTAATGATTGTTCCCAGGTACCTTGTGTATAGGACTTTGTTCAGCTTTTTCTCACCAACCGACCAGCCTTGTCTAAACCTATTGGATTTTCCTCCTCTTTTGTTTTCTAGAACCAAAATTTCCGATTTGGTGGCATTAATCTACAGTCCCAGGTCTTCCAGAAAGGTACTTAGCGCTGTCAATTTTCGTTGAAGGCCAATTGGTGTACAATCTAAGATCACCATGTCGTCCGCATACATGATATGGTTTATCAGACTTCCGTTCAGCCTCAATGGAAATGACACAACATTTGCTAAAGCAGTGCCTACTTCTGATATGTAGAAGTTAAACAAGGTTGCCCCTAATGGGCAGCCTTGTTTTACACCCCTCTCTGTTGGTATGGGGTTCGTTAAGTTTCCTTCTCGGTCCAAACGGACTTGGATATAAGTATCTGAGTATAGCTCTTTGATGGCTTGGATAAGGCTTTTATTGCACCCTCTTTCCATAAGTTTGTACCAGAGTGTTTCTCTATCCACTCCATCAAATGCATTTGCCATATCAATGAATGCAAGATATATATATATTTTTGGGCAGATCTAATTGCATCAATTTTTAGCAGGTTCAGCATTAGTAAATTTACGCCACAGCCTACCCCTTTGACAAACCCAGACTGTCGGTCATCGTACATCTCCTCCTATCGGATCCATGCTGTAAGTTGCGACAATAGTTGTGTTGCAAAAACTTTGCCCACTACATCTAAGAGGGCTATTGGCCGATAATTAGCAGGGTCCGTGCGGATTCCTTTCTTAAAGATGGGTACGATTATCCCAGATTTCCATGACACAGGGATCCTTCCTTCTCTAATTATTGAGCGGAACAATATGTCACAGAAGTCTGGCCACTCGTCGATGTTCTCTTTTAAGTCTGCATTCGACAAGCCATCCAGCCCGGCTGCGCGCGAGGCACTGCTTTTTTTAATCGTTGCGCGAATGTCTTCTCTGTCTATTTCGATTTCCCAGGGTTCGCTCCACTGAAAATTTGTGGTACTCGGGATTTTTCTCTTTTTGAATAATTTTTCATAGCGACTTGCCCACTCTTTTTCAGGTACCATACTTGATATTATTGCCATTTCGGAATTAGATACTTCATTTATTATAGCCCAAAAGCCTTTGGAGTTTCTTTGGTTTAGAGCCTTCAGCATTAGCTCGGCATCTCGTTGTTCCATTATAGCCCGATGCTGTTGACACCAATTGATGTATTTATTCTTTGCCTTTTTAACTTGACTATTGTCATTCCTTAGGTTTGCAGCACCAATTCTTCTTATGAATCTCCTCAACTCTCTTTCTTCTCGCAACATCAGGATCGTATTGATGGTTTTGGTACCCAGGTTTAGTCATATGGTTGCCCTTTTGAGTTTTATAAATCTCTAAGAACCGCTGGTATTCAATTAGATCAGACCAACCCTGTTCCTGGTACTGTTTCAGAGTTTCTGTCACCGCCAATATGTCAGCATTTCTAAGTCGCAATGTGTTCCGCCCTGGGACCAACGACACTCCTTGTCTCCATTGTTTCCTCTGAGCAGGTTTGTTCATCTTCCATTCCATAACCACAATATTATGGTCACTTTTTGTTTGACCTGTTCACCTCGAATGAGATTATATCTTGCACCAGATTGTTCGATACAAAGATGTAATCTAATATAGATTTTTGACCACCTCTTTCCCAGGTTGGCTTAGCTGGGATATCTCCACGTGTTGTTCCATTCAACATTGTCAGACTCCTATATGACATTTCTTTTAACCAGCATTCACCGTTATATCTTTCTTTGGAGTTCGCAGCAGCCATTGGTTGGTCAAGTTCTATTATTTTCATGTTAAAGTCTCCACACACAATCAACCTAGCTTCTGGGTCATCAATTATGATGTTGTCGATTGCGTCTAGGAGATCATCTTCGAAATTTTGGTGTGTTTTCGGCGTTGTGTTCCAGTAGACGTTTAGAAGGTGAATCACCTGCACCTTCAGCTCTGAATGGCTTGCAGGTTCTACACAAATGTTCTGCACAAATGGTGAAATATTTAAAGCTGATTTGATTCTCATACCGCATTTTCTTTTAATTAGGGTTAATTGGCCCGACATTGGACGTCCTTTGGTCATTCTAATAGCTGGATTTATTGCAACATCAAAGCCCTCCACATAAGGTATATTCGCGAGCCACGTTTCCTGCAGGCATATCAAATCAGCCTTTCCTAAACTTTCGGGTGTAGAATTCAAAAGGTGAGAAAAGCCTCTCGTGTTCCAAGAGGCTATCACTAACTTTATCACTTTCTCCTGGCATTAACTCTTCGTTGAGCCATTTAAACTTTTTGCCAACCATGCCCATCTTGTTCCCTTGTCTTCCCGGATGTTCGAGTCTTCATTCAGAAACTCTGCCGATTTATTGTCCTGCCAATTCTCTATAGTTATTTTAATTTCATTCAATCTTGTATCATTCAATGGGCAAGCTGAATTCTCATCTCCTTCCCTTGATTGTGTTTCATCGTTTCTCCGAGCCTCATCACTGACACATGCTATTGCAGGGCTGTTCACCGGGCATCCCTTTCTTTTTTCTGTTGCCACTTTTTTTCCCTTTAATTTATCAGGCTCAACTCTCACCAGAGCGTTGTCCACCTCATCAATTTGGTAGCCAGCCTCCCACAACTGCCTTTCGCACATCATGACCAGTTCCACATCTTTCTTGTCCGTGATGTGTAGCAAGACAAATGCCTGGATTGCGTCTGTTATAATTTCAACCCGATTGATTTGTGCACTTTTTATACTTTTTAAAACCGGGATTTTTTGGAATATCTGCAATATAGTGTACCTGTTTAGTGGAGCATCACTATTTCTGGATTCAATCTTTTCCACCAGTATTCTGAAAGGTTGGAGTCTTACTGGCGTCTTAAGGTTGGAATTGGGGATGGGGTGCTGCTGCTGGTTGGATTTATTTGGCTTTTCACTCTTAGCCCCATCTAATTTAGTAGCAGAGCTCGGGATCACTTTCAATGGCTCTAGGTTTAAATTGTGTTTTGGAGGAGCCTCCTTTGTTTTGATCTGTGCTTCTACCGGGAACAACACCCCACTATTCGCTTTCAGCATGCTCATCACACGTTTTTCCTCAAGCGTGTAGAAGACTTGGGTTTCTTGAAGTTTTGCACTTTCTTTTTCTTTTGTAGGGTTTGTTTTCATTGGTAATCGAGGCCAAGAGACCACTCTTTTACCTCTGAGATGGTCGTCTCGCACTTTCTCATGTTCTTGTATTGGCACCCGTGGACCAGTTAAGTCAACTGGGGTCTCACCTTGGCCACTTTTATCCTCCCTTATTTGATTTACTTCAGTTGTGGTTTTATTCTCCATGCCTTCGTCAACTGGTGTGCTGTAAATTGACAGGTTCAATAATTCCTCAGAATCTTCCTCATCATCATCTATCAATAGGGGAGCACTATTATTCTTTGATTTATTGATTGTTCCTGGCTGCGATTCTTTATTCGCTGCTTGAGATTCTAAAGTTTCGTTTCCCCGTCTGGCACAACATCTTCGTTGTTATTTTAATTTTTTGTTGTGATTTGCTCTGTGTCATTTACTGTAATATTCAGTGCTTTGATATTTCTAAAGAAGTTCGCTGAGTTCCGCGGCTTTTTGTTCTTTTGTACTTGCTAAGGTTTCGTCTTTTTGTTACCATTACTCCGCTTCTGATCTGCCTTCAGACCTTTCTTTGGTTTTTCACCGCTCACTTGCGATTTCGGGTTTTCGAATACATCAAACCACTCTGAATCATTCTTTTTTGGTGGTAGTGATTTAGAACTAATCTCGGCACTCACTGTGCTGGGAGCATTGCTTTTATCTAGGTCAGTCAGGTCGATTATTGGGGAGTTAACACCATTTCCGTTCTCTCTTTTACTTTGAGAAGTGATCAATGAATTTGCTTTTACTGGTATCGTCATGGAAGTTGAAACTGCTTGTATACCCATATTCATTGGACTGCCCATTTCATTCAGTCCTTTCTCGGGGGTTACACTTGACACCTTGCTAATGGTGAGTTCATTTACATAGCAGCAATTCTGAGATGAGATGCCTTCTTATTCTTCGCAATTTTCTCTTTGAGTTGGTTATCAATAAGTGGCTTCTCACCAGTAGCCTCTGTTCCCAGTTCTGACATTGTAGCGACTGGAGGAAGCTCTTTATTGGGCTGCCATTTGGTAACCGCAACATCCTTGTCTTTACGTTCATTTTGTAACAGTGTCAAGGCCCGTCTTGTGACTTCCGCCAGGAGTCTCTTATCTTCCGCTGAATTTTTTAGAGACTCTTTTAAGGCTGTTAAAGAGATTTCGTTGCCTCCTCTGGTCATAACGACCTGTGCTGTCATTTCCATTAGGTCGGCTTCCAGTTTTATGATTTTTGAGTTGAGTAGTGCTATTAGCGTAGTTTGGTCATGGCAATTCTCATTTAGATTCTCATACAACTTCATCAAAGGCGCCACAGCTATTGTCGTGGCATCAAAATCAGACTTAATTTTGCAACAACCAACTCTAAGAGGGCGGCGCTGTCTTGAGAGATTTTTACTTCACTAGAATTTGATGCTCGACTCGGCTGGTGACTCGCTTTGTGTACGCGTGGTGTCTTGTCTTCACACTCAGACTCAGAGGTTGACTGGCTCTCAATATGCTCTCTTGGCCATTTGAGCAGAGGGGATCCGTTCTCCCCGAATCTCCCTTTAAATCGTTTGGACAAGCCTTCTGTTTCGCTATCAGAGCTTATGTTTCTTCTACCTCTCTTTTGAGAAACTACAATTTCATCATTTCTCGTCTCAAATGTTGGTGTATTTGCTTCAAGTCTCAAGACGTCAGCAATGTTCCGGTCCTTGTTTGATAGCCACCCAACTTGTGGCGTTGTTTTCTCGCTTGAGTTTGCTCGGGAGGGCTTTCGTGGTTGCGTTATTTTGGAATTCATCGCTGCTGGATCTTTCAGCAGTTGATCAGCGATCCCCAAGGAATCTCTTCGGGGTATTATCTTAGGAGAGTTTGGCTCAGCAGTTCTTTCATTCCAGACCTCAGGTCTTGTCCAGTCCTCATTTATCTCTAGCATTGTCTCTACCGGATTTGTGGTCTTCATCATTATTTGTAGAGGGAGACCTGGGCCCTGTTTCATTCAGGAATGGTGGTGTAGCGATCGTGTTCGCTGTTTTTAGAGTTTTGGGTTCTGGCTTGTGCATTGCTGCAACTCTAGTCCATGCCAACATTTTTAAAGATGGCCCTGAATTTGATATATTCTCCATAGTTGATGCACATATTGAAGAGGATCCTTGTAGCAACTCACCATCCTTGGGACTGTCACCTCCGGCCTCGCTTGTAGGAGCCTCGAGGACGCTTGCTCCTCTATAGGACTTTCCGTATTATTTGTCATTGCTGCTGGTTGGATATTATTTCCAGCATCTCTGACCTGAGCTTCGTTTGCCAGAATTAGATCCTATTTCCTGTCTTTTTGCATTTTCTCCGTATGCTTTACACTAACATTATGATTCAGATGAGTACCTGTCGAGGCGCCCCGATCGGGTGTACCCCTCTTATAAGTTTCGGCCTCACCCAGTAGATCTACACATGGTCGGACACACAGTTCGAGCTGAGAGGGGATTAGTAGCTGGCGAGAGGGGGGGATGTTACTCAGCGCCGGTGCATGATGTACCATTACAATGCATCTTTCCTTCACAGAACCTGCATTGTCACTCACAACTACCGCCGATATCTCCTTTACCATCACATCCTCGGCTTGTGTTGGGTGTGAGTGTTTACGTGTTTGTTGTTCACTCGCGGCGCCCTCATCAACCCCAACCTCTGCTTCTTCCTCGCTCACACTACCAAGCTTACTCGTGTTTTCATTGACCCCCCTTCCATCACATACTTCGGTCGCTGTTCTGTTTATTCCTACACCTCCTCCCTTCTCCCTACTATTTGTTTCTGTCTGTACCAACAGGGGTTATAGATGAAGATTGCGGTACTGAGGGGGGGAGAGGTGCAACAGGCGGGACAGAGTCTCTAATTTCCCCTTGCGGGATCCTCGCCGCAGCGGCGTGCAGGATAGGTACATTTGTATTAGCATTTACAGATGCCACGCTACGCTTCGCTTGAGCACGGGTGTTCGCCGTTGCCACTGTCCTCATTCTGCGGACTCCCGGCCTCACATGCACCCACAGCTATTTTTAATTGGAGCAGCGCACGCTCCAGTCTGCGCTAATCCACTCTTACCAGCTCGCCAATTTCCGAGGTGATGTGTGATGTTACTCCTCACTGTCCTCACTGTCCACGCCCCCAAGGACCACCAGGGAACACAGGCAACACACTCGATACACTCCGCTACGCTCCGCTCCGGTGGGGTCGGGTATTTTATGGCAAAGCTCCCGGCCTCACATGCACCCACAGCTATTTTTAATTGGAGCAGCGCACACTCCAGTCTGCGCTAATCCGCTCTTACCAGCTCGCCAATTTCCGAGGTGATGTGTGATGTTACTCCTCACTGTCCTCACTGTCCACGCCCCCAAGGACCACCAGGGAACACAGGCAACACACTCGATACACTCTGCTACGCTCCGCTCCGGTGGGGTCGGGTATTTTATGGCAAAGCTCCTCCTTTTCCTCTACTTGCAGTGCCAAAGGCAGAAAGACTCGCCAGACACAGGCAACACACTCGATACACTCCGCTCCGGCGGGGTCGGGTGTTTTATGGCAAAGCTCCTCCTTTTCCTCTCTTTGCAGTGGCAATGGCAGAAAGACTCGCCAGACACAGGCAACACACTCGATACACTCTGCTACGCTCCGCTCAGGCGGGGTCGGGTATTTTATGGCAAAGCTCCTCCTTTTCCTCTCCTTGCGGTGGCAATGGCAGAAAGACTCGCCAGACACAGGCAACACACTCGATACACTCCGCTACACTCCGCTCCGGCGGGGTCGGGTGTTTTATGGCAAAGCTCCTCCTTTTCCTCTCCTTGCAGTGGCTATGCCAGAAAGACTCGCCAGACACAGGCAACACACTCGATACACTCCGCTCCGGCGGGGTCGGGTGTTTTATGGCAAAGCTCCTCCTTTTCCTCTCCTTGCAGTGGCAATGGCAGAAAGACTCACCAGACACAGGCAACACAGTCGATACACTCCGCTCTATTTCTTCTTGTGGTGGTAAATTTTGTTCTACAATCACTTAATTTAGGTATTTAGTAGGGTAAGTTAGTGTGCTATGTTTTCGGGGATTAATTCCATTGAAAATTGAACTAAAAAGGAGTTAACCTCCTTGCATGTAATTTCTGAGATTAGTGACCGGAGTAATTCAATGTGTGCATGATCGTGGAGATGCATCTCTCAAGGATGCGCCAACAAAGTGTGTAAGAGTGGAGCATTGGCGCGCATGAGCCAGGAGACTAGCGCCACCCAAACACTGGAACAGCATAGGCTTCGCCTGGAGGAGTGTAGTTACAGCATTTTAGTGCGCATGTGCCCAGCATGAGCGTCTTACTGTTGCATCATTTAAGGACACACTAAGGGTTCTTGTGCGCATATTTCGGGAGACCAGAGTCTCCATGGATATTCAGGTTCGAACATAAGCAGTACTTAGAAGAGAGTAAAGCGTCTTCAACCGACGCCTTGTCAGGTGGCTGCGGTTTTGGTGCACTTGTTTCGGGAGTGTTTTGGGAGATCAGTGTCTCCGTGAATTTTCCTAACTGCACAGTCAGAGACAATAGTATCGGGAAGGGAGTTAGTATGTCTGTCTGCACATTGAGAGTCTATGTGTACAGTCTGAGCCCAAGGCTCTTATGTAGACAATCAACTCAAGGAAGCAAAAAGAATAAACATTTCTTAAAGAGAACCTGAAAGACAATCTTATGTCAATACTTAGTTTTGTAAACAATCAATTAGTGTTGGTAAAAGAAATGTTTTTGTGATTCAAGAGTCTTCCCATGGGCAGGGATGAGGAAATCCAAGCTCTTTAGAATCTTAAGAAAAATCCACACTATTCTTTGGATTTTTTCCACACCTCCCAGCTCTTCGAGGAGGGAGAACAGGTATAGGTTATTAAGAGGAAGATAGAGTGATGGTGTCTCAGAGTTGAATTCATCTTGTTTCTTCTCTGCTGATTCACACTGCAGTAGAAAAAAGGAGACTGTTTATTATTTTCTCCACTTCCCCTTTCCCTCATGGGTGTTGGAATTTCTGGTGTAGTTAGAATCAGCAGTTGACCAAACACATAAGAGGGTCTGTGGGGTTCAGCAGCTCCCGCAGACATGAACATTCAGGACCGCACAAAATCAAACAAACGGCTTGAATCACAGCTCGTCCGCAAAGAGAGGACCTGCAAACAATCCTCCTCATGCACACACGCTGTGGAACCCGATCACCGTGTCTTCATGGAAATGTCCCCACAATTATCCAATTTGGCAAATCTCTCAAAACATGTCTTGTTCAACAACACCTGCCCAAGGACTAATTCCAATAGACGCAGCTACTGACACACAGACCTTAAAGTACTACGCTACTGTTAAAAAAATACCAAGCCAAATGCTGGCTACCCTCACTCTGTACAGCGTTCTGCTGCTCTCAAGCTATTTCCGCGCTTTAAATAATACCTTTATTTTAAAAAAGGCAGTGATGCCAAGAACACCAAGCAGACTCAACGTGGTGCTGCAGTGCACCCCCTGGAGGATGTACTTTTAAGATGAATAATCTGTGGGAGGAAAGAACCCATTAGAAATCTGTTTTAGAGATGAAATACCTTTTTAAATGCCTACAAATTAACACCACCCGGAATCACAATTACTATTTTACACCATGGAAGTTATTTTATTCCCAACTTCAAATATTGGGGAGCGCGTTTACTATATCATAGCTTGCAAAATGTTTACTAAACAACATTTTAATTTTATTATTTAATTACTTGGCATAGCATTCATCTTGTTCATGGATGCCCATAACATAGTACACATTTTCAGAGTCTTTTGGGCACAGTACAATACAGCTTGTGGTCTTCCAATCCACACATCAGTTTGTCAAAACACAAATATACACGATGTTGCCTGCAACTCTTTCACATAACTTATATGGCTACTATGTGCTACCAGATTTGCACAGATTTATCCTCATATGCCGTTAGGCCAGCTCTCATTAGGCTGGAGTGAAGTATACACCTCCTCATTCTCATTGGTACACATCAACACCACCAACCAAACCTTCAAGGTTGAAGTCCTGCTATTTTCCAGCACAGCAATATGGCCCTAATGGCCAGCTGGAATGCCATATTAAGAAATGTTCTCTTCCCCCTGTCCATCGTGCAATAGCAACCGAGTAGTGTCCAGCAGGGATCTAGAGGAACCTCCAATTCCACCATCAGGGACAACTCTGCACATATGTCCCACCAGTATGTAGTGAGCTCCAGGCATGAGCAAAACACGTGAAAGTGATCTGTGTCTGGGGACTCACATATCAGGCAGGTCCCTGCAGGCTTACTAAATTTGCACAGGGTCATTGGTGCATGGTGCAGATTGTGCAGAATTTTAAATTGTACTGGTCTAAATTTAGAATTGAACGATACTTCCTTAGTGAGCATGCATGCCGTTTGCCACATCTCATCATCAATATCTCTGCCCATGCTGCGTGCCCACCCCCTTCTGGGCCTGGTCGACAGATCTTTAGTTTCCGACTGAACGAGTTCATACAAAAATGTCACAAATCTCCAGCTCAGGAGCGCTGAGCACATGAAATCCACACATGTCTGTAAGGCAGGTTAATCTGGTAGGACTCGCCACTTAGGGGTCAGAGCCCTCCAGAGGAATGTTTCTCATACCCCCTTGAAGCTCATGAATAATGATGAATTTTCCATCTACGAACAGCTCCCCCAGCTGCTGAAAGCCTCGTCGCAACCAGGAAAGATTTATGCCCTGGTCAAACGTAGGCTCCATATCAAGCATAACCCAGATGGGCGCCCCGTGAGTATATTGGAGATCTACCTATCCAGCCCTTTCAGAACATTACGGCATGCTCAAAGTGTAGCCCCCAAAGAATCAATGAGGCATGAATCCATGAACCATATGCTAAGCAAGACTGCCTCTAAACTCATAGGGCTGGCTGACTTTCTCTCGATCTTAACATGCAGGTATTTAATGCTGCACTCCCCCCAGTATGTGACATAACTAACCTGGGACACTAGATAATAAATCTCTAAATCTGGCACCTGTAAGCCCCTTTATGATTGGGGTCTAGCCATGTGCGCTAACTTCAATCGTTCGCCTTCCGGATTCCGCAAGAAACAGGTCATCAATGCAGCCAGCTCTTTGAAGAATGTTTTATGTAATACCAAGGGGACATTTAGAAAGTAATACAATAATTTTGGCAGCACTACCATTTTAAGTAACTCCACTTTGACCATCACAGAGATAGGTAGTTTTGCCCATCGCTCCAGATTTGTACGCAGTACGCCCCCACAGTCCTTGCATATAATGAGTCTTTATCCCTGGATAACATGATCCCTAGTTATGTTATCCATAGGGGGGGGGGGCTACTTGAGGTCCAATCCTGCACCAGACAGGTGGTAACCTCCTTGAGGGGAAAGAGCTCCATTAATCATTAGCCCAGAATATTCAACAAACTTGACCACATCGTCCAAGATTGGCTGTAGATTGGTCATCGGGTCCCTCACATATACGAGTACATCATCAGCGTATAGCAAAACTATGTCCGGCAGTCCACTCAGCCTGATCCCCCTAAGCCCATGTTTATGACCTAACAGGTAAGCGATTGGTTCTATGACCACTGCAAAGAATAGGGGTGAAAATAGACAGCCCTGTCGGGTGCCTCTACACAGTGAAAGTGCTTACGATAGGCCCCAACTAACCCACAACCTGCCCGTCGGTTGACTATATAGCAGCTTCACACACAATACTATAAAAGGGCCAAACCTGTACTGTTCTATTACATCAAAAAGGTACCCCCACGCCACAGGGTCAAGCGCCTTCTCAGCATCAAGCATTACAACCGTGGCCGAGGCTTCAGGGCTAACTTCTGCCATTACATTAAACAGGCATCTGAGATTAAGGGACGTGGACTGCATGGATATAAAGCCTGATTGATCAGGATGGATTAAGTAGAGCATGCAAGGCAGGAGGCCTAAGGCCAGGACCTGTGCAAACATTTTCATATACATGTTAAAAGTGGGCATATGACCTCCTGGTCTCTGGCGGCTTCCCTGATTTAAGCAACAGTGTGATTATGGCCTCCCGTAAGCTCGACGGAAGAGACCCCACCCCAAGTTATTCCTCCCACAACTGCAAAAGATATGGGTCCAATATCTGCTTATATTTCTTGGAGAATTCAGCCAGTATACAATCTGACCCAGGTGCATTAGGCAGTAAATCTATGTCTGCAATAATCTCCACCAGAGTGAATGGACCATCCACCCTCTGCAGAGCTACCCTTGATAACAGCAATGTCAAGAGCGCATCCAGATATGCCAAGTTCTCTGCCTTGGATTTTCCACGTCGGGCGGTATATAGGGGCATACAAAATTGCAGGAAGGCCTCCAACATCACAGTGTGCTCCGTACAGTCATTTCTGACTATTAGGGGGGTATCATTAGCCACTTCTGATCGCACAAGCTTCGCCAGTGGTCTACCGGGCCCATCCGCCTCCTCGTTCCATCTGGCCATTGCAGGTGCCGAGAAGTACTTAGTTTCTCTCTCTTATGAGGAGTCAGGAATGAAACTCGGCCACAATTGAGTCATGGTTCTGGTCAAAGAGTTTCATTAAAATAAAAGGGGGTGGGGAAATGCCTCTCTGTCCCTGTGCTAGAGACGTTTCCCTACCTAAAACCAAAACTAAGTGTCTGTCGATGTCAGAATGTTCAAAGTGCCCAGTGCCCAGATTTCGATTCTGTCCAGTGCCCAGAGTTCTATTCTGACCCTCACATTCTACAAAATAAACTCTAAGGTGAAAGGGGGTAATGTCCTTGGCCTTGAGGTGTGCATAAGTGTCCAAAACAAAAGTTCCTTGTTTCAGAGGGTGGTTCCCTTCTGCTGGATTTGTCTCCACTCTGCTTTAAGTTTCAAGGATATCAGTTGATTAGGTTTCTCTTGCCCAACAACACAACTGGCACACACAATGCTTTGTCTGCTGTCCTGGCAGGAGAGTATACCTTGTATATGCTCCTTCTAGGTTTTCTCTCTCTCTTAATATGTTTGTACAGTGTTTTGCCAGTCCTGATATATATCCTTCTCAGGACCTCCTTGAATGCTTGCATAATATGCACTGTTGAACTTCACACTGCCTGGTACACTTTCCTGCCAGGGCCTCCTGGTAAGAACACACTCGCAATTTGCATTTGCCTGGTATACTCTCCTCCCAGGGTTTTTCTCAGAGTCCTTCATGTAAAATTGCCAGATTGTTCTTAATTCACACAGCGATTTAGGCAGAAAGACTCTGTGGTCTATGTATAACAATTCAGCCAATGCATTTCGGTGTAAAGCACCATCTTCAGGGCTACACATGTTACATATTATGCAATAGTGGCACACAACAAATAATACATTAACATCATACCAAGACATGCAATATATACCATTATGTGTTAAAGCGTATCCCGTGTTCACATAGGGAGAAAATAAAATAAAACAATCAGTCTCATCATCCTTGTTATATCTAACTCTATATACAAGTCAATCACGTTTTTCTGTGCTACAGTGGTTGAACTCCTACCTTGGCACCAGAGTCCCTCAATTTAAAATTTACGTGATCTTTCTTCAATATATTTGAAACCAGTGTCTCTTGACAAGTGTGGTAACCTGCAACAAAGCTGTCAGTATATCTTACAGTTTGTATATCTATTTGGACCGATCATTCGTACATGCTATCTCTGTGCTTACCGGGGCGGTCCACATCTGTAGCAAAGCTTGCAGAGGAGACCCGCGTGAACACACGTCCCTCGGCAGCTTTTATTGGTTACTATGGCAACCCACTGCAGCGTTGTATGTCAGCTCCGAAACGCTGACGTGCCAACGCCTTGCATCCCACCCACCCTGAGGGTGGGATGCAACAGAAGGGTGGGACCAAATCTCTGTATTCATTGTTGTGAAATTTACGGTTTTTCCATACTCGCTTGTAGTATTCTGTTCACACTCGTGTCGCATGCTCGGTTACCTATATTTATATTAATCCTGATGATCCGCTCGGATCCTTACATAATCCGCTTGTGCTCGTTACCATGGTTGCATAACATGGCGTCCTCTCGCGGCAGCGCGCTCACACACCCACGTTAATGATGAACTATTCCCACTAATCCGGGAGGGCGTGGCATGGTTAATTAGTCAATAATGTAATTAAAGGACATCCCTCCATTTATAGATGCTCTGCTGTATATTTAATGCAGCAATCAATACATAAATCTGTTCACTGTCCCAATTATCCATTCTAATGTACCGTATTCAGGACAAGGTCTATTTGTTCACACTGCGGTATCGCTTTTCTAGTGTATGCTGTGCTGTACATATATTGCGATGAGAAATCTGTAGATAGTTCTATGCGCTGTCTCGATTAGAATTCTTCTATACAGTACTCATCATTCTCTACAACAGCTACACTGACGCTGCTCACCAATTACTGAGGATATCTGAGTCAATAGTGTCATTAAAGGACATCATTCCATTTATACATGCTCTGCTTCATACTTAATGCAGTGATCAATACATAAATAAATCTGTTCACTGTCCCAATTACCATTCTAATGTACTGTACACATTGCGGTATCGCTCTCCTAGTGTATGCTGTGCTGCACATATATCGATAGTAACTTCTATGCGCTGTCTTGATTAGTATTGTTACATATACTGTAACAGTACTCATCATTCTTTACAATAGCTACACAAATGCTGCTCACCAATTACTGAGGATATCTCATGAGTATGCTACAAACACATGGGTATAATCTGTTATCTATCTGATTACCATTGTACTCCAATTCCATATATACAAATCTCTGTATATGCAATACCTCTGTTGTGGTCACATTAGTACACATTTGTTCACAATTGGACTCTGTGGCCCATGCCTAAAAATAAGTGAAAAGCTATTTAAAGAAAGCAAAGAAAAAGAAAACATTGAGTAAAAGGAATGAAAAGCTTGTTTTATCGAGCAATTTGAGAGCAGCAGACACTACTAGGTGGTGTGCATATAGTTATTCTCTATGTACTTTTTGCTTTTGGTCCTTGTGTCATGGGACCAGATCAGTCTGTTAGCTCCTAGTAATAAGCAAAAAACAGAAGAATTTGGTACAAAGTAGAATAATTGAACTACTAATAATAACTCAAGAAGTGGTGCCCACCTCTACCTCAATCTTATGAGTATTTCCCATTCTTGTTCTTTCTCATTTACTTTAATTATGTTGGTTGTACTTTGACAGACTTTCCAACACGCCCCGGGGTCCCCGTGTCCTTTGGGTCGACTCACCGGCTTTGGCTGGCGTATGTCGTTTCTACTGCTGCAAGCCTGTGGTGGATGTGAAGCGTTTTACCTTCTCTCGCCACCTCTGAACTGTTTCACAGCTTGTTGTGGCTCCCACTTTTCGGTTCCACGTTTCTCTGGGCTTCGGTTCGGTGGAGGCTACCAAGTAGTACCAGTGCATGCCCAGAAGCTCTCTGTCTGCTTCTGGCATCCTCATCACATACTGCAGTCCGATTTCCTTCTGCTTTTTGGAAAGCTGCTTTGCTCCACCAACACCGTTCGAGCTCTGTGGTCTCTCGCTCTGCAACGAGGGAGGTCACGTTCCCCAACCAGCAAGGTTGACTCCTCCTCAGCTGTTTCGCTGGTTTGAATTTAACGGCTTCAGGTTGTCTTTCCCCAAACACTAGAGCGCAGCGTGTGCTTTGGGCTCTCAAAAATCCTCATTGCTCAGGGCATCTTGCTCGTCCTAGTATTCTTATGTTTATGGTACTGGCAGTTTTGTTTTGACAATTTAGATTTAAAGTCTGACAGAGTGTTTCTAATGGTGTTAAAAAATCCATTCAAATTTGATGAATGTATAGAGTGAAAGAGAATGTCCTTGGTGTCTTTCCTAGATGGGTGAGGGGAGATGTGACAACGAGCCATCAATGCATGGGGAATGGCTGGGGCATTCTCAAAAGAAACAGGGGGATACCATGTATCATCTGATGAAGTCATGACATCCTCCCAAGAGCTGCCTCCCCCAAGTGATCCTCCCTCATATAACTACCCCAGGCACAGGGTCAGGTAGTGGCTGCCGTCCCCTGGCCACATGGGGAGAAGCTACCTCTGGAAGAGAAGCGAGGACTCAATCGAATTCATCACATACCCTTCCCCTAATGCTGCTGGTTCTCTCTGTACCTATTGGGAAATGGGAAAGGAAGTCTATATTTCCCTGTTTTCTTCCTTTTCAGTGTTCTACCATAAAACAATAGGGCTGCATGCTTAAGAACCAGCACATGAGTCGTGGTTTGGTATCCTTGCAGAGGCTCAACCATGTCAACAGAGAGTAATCTATGACCAATCTAAATTTTGTGCCAGTAACGTAGTACTTGAGGTATGACATTGCCTACTTGATAGTCAGGTCCTCCAGCTCAATAGTGGCATAGTTCCTTTCTCTGGGGTACTGTTTCCTACTGATATAAAGAATCGGATGTTGAATTCCATCATGATCTTGTGATAGAACAGCCCCCAACCCAGCATGTGAAGCGTCTGTCTGTAATATTAAAATTAAATCTTTGTTGAAATCTGCCACTGTCAAGAATGGATCACTGCACAGAATATTTTTGAGTTTGTCGAAGCATAGCTGATCATCTCTCCACTTTATCTTTTGGGGTTCTACATTCTTAGGTTTATCAGTGAAGCAAGACGTGATGGAAGAATACCTGGGAATGAATTCTACTCTATGGTGCTCTCTGTCTCTCCTATTTTTTTCCAACTGCTTTGCTATCGACTATCCTGCCCTTCTCACTAAAACTGGTAGGAAGAAGTTTAAAAAGGACATCCTGGTCTCCAACCCAGGCCTCCCCATCACTGACACCTATACCAGTGCCTCCTCCAGGCAAACTTTCACCGACATCCTCTTTGTCGTTCCCTCGCCAGACCTATGGACCCTACATATGGTCTCTGTGCTCACTCCTTTCACTTCTTCTCCAATTAATGGTGGCACCCGGTGGGATTCCCTCCTGCCCTCCTTCCACTCCTCTAAGGTCAACATTAATGTTTATGTGAATGGCACTGTTCTGGTCCAAGGCCCTCAGGCCAACCTTCTCTTCGATAGACGCTTCCTGCGCCTAATCAATTTCCTTTCTTCTCCTGTTATCACCTCTGCCCCCTCCACAGATTCCTTACCTCCCCCAGCTTCCTCCTCCTTGGCTACCTTGCCCTCCCCTTCCATTTCTGTCCCCCCTCTGGCTCCTTCTACACCTCCGCAGGGCGTACCTCTGATTTGTACCCCTCCCCGGAAGTCCTTCAAGGACGGCAACCTTCTCCATATGGCCACTCTAAACTCTCGCTCAGCTGTCAAACACTCCTCCAACATCTACCGCCTTCTGGAGGAACTTGACCTCGATGTCCTCGGTCTCCCCGAGACATGGTTCATGGCCACCTCTGTCACAAGCTTTGACACGCTCCTCCCTGATGGCTACAAGATCCTCTCCGCACCCAGGTCCAACCGCTCCGGAGAGGGTGTAGTCCTAATCGTCCCAGAGTGGATTCCTGCCTCTGTCATTCCTACGCAGGCCTACTCCTCTTTTGAATGCCTCACCTGCAAGCTCTCTCTCTCTCCTAGCCACTCCCTTACTGTGGCTACTATCTATCAGCCACCTGGTCAGATGATCTCCTTCCTCTTTGAGGGGGCAGACCTCTCCTCTTCCCTCCTGGTCTCGACCACTCAACTCCTCCTCCTTGGAGACTTCAACATCCATCTGGATGCTTCCTGTCCGTCCTCTGGACTCTTTAGCGACCTATGCGACTCTCTCTCACTCTCTATTCTCCCGAGGCCCGACTCACTCTGCAGGAGACACACTGGATGTTCTGATCTCCTCAGACCTTGCCCTTTCTATCCCTCTCACCACTCCTCTCTCCTGGAGTGATCACTTTCTCCTTTCCTCCCAGCTCATCCTCTCTACTCCTCAGGCCAAGCTAAGTCCAGCACTGTCACCCACCTTCTCGGTCATCCGACCCATGCAGCGTGTGTTAGTTGAGGCTTTCGCCGTCTGACTCACACCATGACACAGCCCTTTCAATGCTCCACTCTGCTATATCTAATACTGTTGATGCTATGTTCCCTCTCATGAGGATCCGCCTGAAGCTCAAAGCTAAATGCAACTCCTGCTATGACGCTGACCTCGTCAAATGCAAGTGCCGGGTGGCTGAGAGGGAATGTCGCGCTTTCTGCACATCCTCTGACAAACTGACCTGCCGCCTGCTACAAAAGCAATCCCAGCTGTCAGTCCTCACCAAGAAGACAGCTCACATCAAAGCCTGCATCTCTGCAGCATCTAACGGCTCGGCTGAACTCTTTAAAATTTGCAAGGAACTGGCCAATCCTGCCGCAGTCTCTACCTCTCCTGTCCCTTCCCAGGCCCTCTGCACGGCACTGGCTTCTCATTTCATCTCAAACTCAAGACATCCTGTCCTCCCTATCCTCCTCTCCCCTTCCTCCCTCTAGCCCACCAATTACTGAGCCCAAATGATCCTTCATCATAGAGATCCTGCATCACAGCCCTTTGTTTGGCCTAAGTTTGGCGTTGCTCCTCATCTCACCTGTACCTATCTTAATGGTCAGACCAATATGTAACCTAAGTCGACCTTCTCACCATAACTGTGTATTTTGGTACTTACCATGAGTGTCCGACCAATTTATAAATTGTAACCTACGTCGACCCCTCCCCCACTACTGTGCTCATCATTTATGTAAATATGTATGTACTTATGTTTTTCTGTCTGTAAAAAATGCTAAGTTTTCCAGCGCCCAGTTACCTCAGGGTTAGGTGCGCAATACAAATAATAAACAAATACAAAAAATACACCCTGCTCTTCCTCTTGCCCCTTTTCGGCCTCCTCTCCTCCTTCCTTCTCTGCCTTTCCCCTTTTCTCCCCAGACGAGGTTTCTAGACAAGTCCAATCAATAAAAGTCTCGTCAAAACAGGTTCACCCTTGTTCCTTCAAAACCATCATGGACCACATTGACTCTCTGGCTCCTGCCCTTGCCGACTTCTGCAACCACTCCTTCGCCACTGGAGTCTTCCCCTTCCCCCCTGAAGAACACTCTTGTGCACCCTCTTCTTAAGAAACCCTCTGCCGACCCGTCCTGCCTGGCTAACTATTGCCCAATCTCCATCATCCCTTTTCTGGGCAAACTCTTGGAAAAATTGGCCATCTCCCAGCTCAATCTCCACACTGAATCTGTTGGTTGTCTCCATGATCACCAGTCTGCCAGAAGCACGGAAACTGCTCTTCTGAACATCTGTGAAGACCTGCTCTCCAACCTTGATTCCAACACCCTGTGTCCTCCTCTTACTTGATCTCTGTTCTGCCTTCGACAAAGTTAACTATACCATCCTGCTCAACTGTCTCCGCGCTAACCTGGGGATCACCGGTCAGACCCTGGTGTGGTTGACTTCTTTCCTCTCTGATCGACCCTCCCAGGTTCAACTTGGGTCCTTCCTCTCCTCCATCTCTACCTGTGGTGTTCCCCAGGGGTCTAACCTCTCTCCCTGGCTGTTCAACCTTTGTCCTGAACTAAAAACCAAGGAGTGTTTTTCACATTGGGTCGCATACCTGCTTCTTGCTCTCCCACAGCACTGCGAGCGCTGCTCTTGCTGGGAAAGCTCTTTTGTTTCCAGCGCCCTGCTTCCTGGAGGAGGCGGGACCGATTGGCTGCACGTGACCAATCACGTGACCTTACTCGAGGATAAGAACTCGCTCGAGTCGACTTTGCGGTGTGTCCTGAACTAAAAACCAAGGAGTGTTTTTCACATTGGGTCGCATACCTGCTTCTTGCTCTCCCACAGCACTGCGAGCGCTGCTCTTGCTGGGAAAGCTCTTTTGTTTCCAGCGCCCTGCTTCCTGGAGGAGGCGGGACCGATTGGCTGCACGTGACCAATCACGTGACCTTACTCGAGGATAAGAACTCGCTCGAGTCGACTTTGCGGTGTGTCCCGAACTAAAAACCAAGGAGTGTTTTTCACATTGGGTCGCATACCTGCTTCTTGCTCTCCCACAGCACTGCGAGCGCTGCTCTTGCTGGGAAAGCTCTTTTGTTTCCAGCGCCCTGCTTCCTGGAGGAGGCGGGACCGATTGGCTGCACGTGACCAATCACGTGACCTTACTCGAGGATAAGAACTTGCTCGAGCCACCCTTGCGGCGTTAAGCCCGTGAGGGGTGAAGGGCGCCGACTGTTTAACGACTGTTAAGCGCTGGTGGCGCACACCCTGGAAAGGTTGCTGTTACTGCTGTCAGAGCGGTGATAGCGGATTGGGGTTTGTGGAGTAAGACTTATTTATTATTATTCATTTTGTTGCATATATAATCACTTGGCTGCTAAACGTGCCGAATGAAAGGTATAACATACACGCTGACATCTGGGATGCCAGCTAATATTGTGATTACAAGAGCCTCTGTGAATCTTAAGCCTGCGACCCCTAAAGCCTCCCCTGTTACTATTCTTAAAAAAAATTAGGAGGTGCAACTGCTGTGACTCCCGTGAGTAAGAACCCTACTAGTGATATACGAGGATTTTGTACGATAAAGGGGTGACTCAGATTTAACCTTTCCCACGTGTGTTGAAAAACAACCTTTGAGCCCGGTAAATATGGGTGGAGGGATAATCGCACCGCATGTGGGTTCTGTGAATTCAAATGTGTCGATTTCGGGCACTATTATTGTAAATGAGATATGCTCTACTCAACGTGACCTCGAGAGAACTGAGGAGTGCCCTTTAATCGATTTAACCACACAAAATTCTGTAGCTGCATGTAGAAACAAACTAAATGATATTAATAAGGAAGTCACTAATGAGGGTGAGAATAAAGATATGCAGGAGGAGATTGAAAATATAACTGCTACAAATAAATCTAATTTGGACGACTCTATTAATGAGATTGTGGTAGATGACCCTGCCTTGTTGGAATCCCCAATTCTCAACGATAGAACCAAGGGCAATGATGGTAGTTTATATGGGTCCCCAAGCCTTTTTGATCACCACACACAATGCCCTAGAGATTTGACATCTTCTTTTGTCTATCCTACACCACGTGCACCACACAAAAAGATTGCTCCGAGTGTGGGAATCACAGATGGTAATGGTGGACAAACTGTACACGGCTCACTGGTGGAAATAACGCTGAATGCCATAAATATCTCGATTATGTCCCTTTTTAAATTGTTTGAGACCTTGGATGCAAAGATAAGTCGACAAGCTGTGCAGATTGAATTGATCACTCAGAACCTAGATAAAATATCTCGGTACATTGACTTGGATGATAATAAGTCACCAAAGTCAATGAAAGATATTAAAAATAAAGATTGTGCACAAATGTCATCCGATGTAAAGGGGAAGCACGAGGTGGAGAATGTGGTACCGACTTTACCTATTTTTGAGTCTATTATATGCCCTGTCACATCCAGTGACGATGAGGTGCATTGTAGCCCTTCTAGTAGCGGGATAGTGACTGTGGAAAGTTGTACCTCTGTTAAGGCGAATGCAGATAAAACTGCTGTAGATAACCGAGGGTATGACTTTGGTGTGTACAATATGTTTGATTCAAGAACCAATGTAAGATCCAAAGTTAACACTATAACTAAAAAGAAAACTAAAAACCAGAAGCAGGCCTTGCGACCTTTAAAGGCCGCTACTAATCAATTCCTGAAACGTTTACAAATTACTTCGAAAAGTAAAGAGGTGGGGGGAGGTGGTCTAAAAGTGAATCATACTAATTTAAGACAGGCTAGAGAACCGGTAGCTAGCCAATCTGTGAATGTTGTATCCCATAACGACTATGTTCCACTAGATGATCTAGTGGCTCTGCTTGCAAAAAAAGGTTCCGAGGATCAATTGCGGCTGCAACAAGCTGCTGGTAATATTACAAACCATGAAACATCTTGTACCCCACTGGCTAGTACTATAGTGATAAACCACCCAAAGAATGATGCTATAACAAATACTATAAGTGCGAACCCTCCTCCAGTGAGAGAACCTTCACCAGATATACTAAAAGATATTAGAGAGACCATACAGAACTCGGTTGATGAGTATTTAAGATGGAAACAAGATCAGATCCCTGTGATAAACCCTGTAGTGGAGGGCCGCAAAGTGTCATTCAATAGTAAAACTACAGTGTATTCACCTGATACAATACAAAATATTGAGAGAAACTCGGAACAAAACCAACGACTTGAAATGGAACGGCTAAGTGGGGGAACAGGAAAGAAATTAAAACATGCCCTAGACCCGAAATTATATCACAGATTTATTCTGAAATGCCGCCCTGCTCCCCATATATCCTATGACTTAAACAGAACAAGTGTGTTGATGATATTTGAAGACATTGAAGAGTTAAGAGATATCTCTTCAACTGATATTCAACAAGTTGAATTTTTAAATGAGGAGAAGCTTGACGTTGTTCGATTGTGGATTTCATCCAACCTTGTCAGAAATAATATATGGCAAGCTAGGATGGAACTGTTCACAATGGGTTTTTTGCTAGCAGTTGATCCTACAATCTTATCGACTAATATGAACTATGAACAACTACAGGACCCAAATGACAATATGGCTGGTAGATCCCTAAATATATATCGCAAACAAAACCTACTAGATCAAAATGAGATGGTAGGAGACCGGGGGAAAAATGATTATAGACCGAGTGAGAAAAGATCATAATACAAGGAGTGGCGAGATGACATATTGACCCTGGTAAGTTGGAATACCTGTGGTCATGGCCATCTCTCTGCAAAAGATAGTAACGATCTTAATAACTATGATATAATAGCCCTACAAGAGACGTGGCTGGTGGATTGCCCGGTATGGAACAATCATGAAATAGCATTTTTGGCAGCCAGATCAAATAAGAAAGGACGTCCATCCTCTGGGTTACTAATTGCCATTAAAATGGGGAGGGGCCTGTCAATTAGGCCTTGGGCAACCCCGAATATATTCATGCAATTAGTTAAAATTCTCTACCCCGGAGGATGTTTGGCTCTAATTAATATCTATCGTAACCCAATGGGTATCTCGGATAAAATCTTCATCAAAGAACTGGAGAATTTCTTCAACTTGATTCTTATGACTTCTGAAATAACAAATGTCATTCTTGTGGGAGATCTGAATATGCAATGTCTGATAGACAAAAAATCACAAAAACGCCGCATAAATGAAATATGGGCGGATTTGATGTGTGAGCGTAACATGCTGATGCTTAACGGTGCGATACCTGGTGACACACCTGCTAGTGAGACGTGGCGTAGAGGACTTAGTAGCTCCACAATTGATTATATTTATACGGACAAAGCAATGTTTCAAAACATTGCTTCATTTAAAGTGTTAACACAGACTGTGAGCGATCATCATATGCTAACCTTGAAATGGAACTGCTACAAAGAACCATACAATTTAGAAAAAGAGCGGTATGCCACCAATTTGATAATAAATAATTCAAGAATAAGGTTTAGGTGGAACAAATCTACCTTGAATGAGTTGAATGAGGAGTTGCTAGGTGAACAGATGGGGAACAGCGGGGTAGAAGAACCATACAACGTCACACTCCAAATGTTCAAACTGCACTCTTCAACACGAACTCATGTGTACTTTGCACCTAGACACAGTGCTGATGATCAGGTTCGGAAACGTAAAACCTTACTGAGACGAGAAAAGAGAATGGCATTATCACTGCCGGTGAACATCAGGTTTGAGGTCATTCGTTCACTTCAACGTGCATATACTGCTTGGATTCGTACTCGTCGATGTATTCTTTACCAGTCTGATGGTGAAGAAATGCTTAAGGTGATTATGTCAAAAAATACAGCCCAAATTTGGGCGTTGCTTAATGCTGCTAACCATTTGGAACAGGGCCCGGTTCAGATAAACGGTGTAACTGAAACACTATGGATCAACTACTACACAGAACTATATGCTGACCCTGAAGTCAGACAAAACAGCCCCGTGATACCATGTAATAGCGTGGAATTATTACAAATATCTAGAGAAGATATATTAGGATTTATCCTTAGAGCATCCAACTCAAGGGCCCCAGGACCTGATGGGTTAACCAACTACATGATGAAGCAGTATCCGGAACAATGGGCCCTGATCCTATACAATATCTTTACTTATGCCCTACAATCTAACAGTATCCCAAAGTCTTGGAAATCCTCTGTGGTAGTGCCCATCTTCAAAAAAGGTGACAGGTCTAAACCGGCGAATTATAGACCGATCGCACTCTTGGATATACCTGGGAAAATCTTTTGCAGGTTTATTTTACGGGACTTTAACAATTGGGTAAAAACTTGTGACAAGCAAGATCCGCATCAAACAGGGTTTATACGTGGCATGGGAACATCTATAAATCTGTTATCAATAACAGCTTTAATACAGCATCATAACCTCCTGAAACAACCATTATTTTTTGTGTTCGTCGACTTTAGAGCGGCGTTTGACTCAGTGGTTAGATCAATATTATTTGACAAATTAACCCGAGAAAAGTGCCCTACATACTTAATTAGTTTGATAAGTATGTTACATTCAGAGACCAGCATACGAGTGAGGCTAAATCTACAAGGCCTACTATCCACCAATATTCCAACTTATAGGGGTCTCAGACAAGGCTGTATACTTGCAGCCACTTTGTTTAATTTTTTTATTGCTGATATATGTAAAGCTTTCAAAGAGGTTACTTCTGATGCGCCGAAATTAGCAGGCAAAGCAGTTGCAGCTTTGCTATATGCTGATGATTTGGTTTTGATTTCGAAAACCCCTCGTGGCCTACAAAACCTGCTCGATGCACTTGCTAGATATGTCACTGAGAATAAGTTAACCGTGAATATGAATAAAACAAAGATAATGGTCTGTAACCCGAACTCAAGTGGTACCCTAAACAAGAAACAAAAAGCGTTAAGGTGGTGTTTACAAGACCATATACTAGAGATAGTTCCACAATATATTTATTTAGGAGTTATTATTGATGGAGCAAGTAATAAAGCATATCTACTAAGTCTCAATCAGAAGTTGAACATGATGATCTCACAAGCTTTAATTATTCAAACCAAATATGGTAAATTCACTATTACACCTGCCATAACATACTTCAAACAGAAAGTGGTTCCGGTATTACTCTACGGAGCGGAAACAAAACCGTGTATAATGAGAAATACATGGTTACGCTTTGAAAGTAAATTCTGGAAACGCATCCTGGGTTTACCAAAATGTGTACCTATGTCTTGGGTCAGGTATGAATTGGGGCTAATTTCATTACATGCACGCTATATCTGGCAAATGATTTCATTGTACAGAAAATGTATTTTGGCGCCCGGTAGGCATAAATTGATTAATACCCTTGCTGATTATGTGTTTACGACTAATGATCAATATATGGTGAAATGGCGGCATACTATAATTGAAGCCTTGGCCGAAGCAGATCTTTCCCTTGATGACCTCCTTACAAATCCAGACAGGGCCAAAACTAAGATATTTCAGTATGATTGGTTACGCACGAGGGAGATTTGCCTGAAGTATCATGATTTCCCCAAAAATGCATACCTGCTTAAAAGGCATAGTACTGTGGAACCATATCTATTTAGATCACCTTCAACTGATCATAGAAGACAATTTTTAAGAATACGTTTTAACTTATGTGAAACAAGGGATCTGAAAGCCAAAAGGAAAATGATAATGAAGGAAGATAATCTATGCCGTTTCTGTAAGATAAATGATCAACCTGAAACCCTACGGCATCTCCTTACAGAATGTCAAATCCTTAAACAGCAACAGGAGTTTTATTTTAAACCACTGTTATATGAAAACACCCATATTACAACAGAATCTCTTTGGTGGTTGATCTATTGCGGGCACACCACCGCTCTAAGGCTCGCTACCATTGCTTTTGTGAAGGATTTGAGATGGGATATTGATCAAGAACTGACAGAACCCAAGATCTAACTATTATGATAACCATTAGTGAGGGATATATGTATAGATACGTTTGTATATGTGTACTTTTTATGTGTACTTTTTATGTGTATCATATGTGTGTATTTTCATGTATTTCCTGTGTGCACTTTTTATGTGTACCTTTTATATACAATACTACAATTTTATAAATATGAATGAAGATGAAATATTAATGAGATATTGTAAAGTTGATTTAGTTCAGCTATAACAATAAAATAAAAAATAAAATAACCTTTACCTGGCACTTCTTGCCCACCGCATTGCAGCGCTCTGCCCCAACTTCCAGTGCTATGCGGATGACACTCTGCTCATTTTCAGGCTGCCCTCAGCCACCTCTCCTCCCTCCCTCATCTCTGACTGTCCGCCATCCAGGAGTGGTGTGCTGCCAATGCTCTCTGCCTTAATGCCAGTAAGACTGAGATTCTCCTCATCGGCATACCTGTGCCCTCCTTTCCTGTCACTCTCTGGCTGGCCTCTCTTGGCCCTCCTCCTGCGACGCAAAAAACTTCAGGGTCATATTCGACTCCTCAGTCTCCTTCTTTCCCCACATCTCTGACGTCTCTAAGAAGTCACACTACCATCTGCACCTTCTCAAAGGTATTCTTCCTTTCCTCTCTTTCCCCCAGAAGCTCACTGTCTCCAGAGCTCTGGTTCTCTCTAGGCTTGACTATTGCAACAGCCTCCTTCTAAATCTGCCTGCTTCTACCCTCCGCCCTCTGCAACTCATCCAGAATAGGACTGCAAGACTTGTCCTTGGCCTCAAGATCAGGGATCGTATCTCTCCAAGAGTGAAATCTCTGCACTGACTCCCAGTGGCTTCGAGGATTAAGTTCAAAACTCTCTGCATTGTCCATAAGGCCCTCTGGGGCCTGGGACATCCATACCTTCAACTCTCTCTTTCTAAATATTTTCCTTCTCTAGCTCTTCGCTCAACCGCCTCCAACTCCCTCATGGTCAGTCGCTTCTCCAAGCAACGAGTTGGTGGTAGATCTCTTTCTTCGGCTGGGGTCTCCTTCTGGAACAACCTCCCTGAAACTTGAGGAGAATCATCTCCGGTTCTGGAAGCACCTCAAAACCTTTCTCTTTGCTTCTGCTTTCTCTCCTCCTCTCCCATGCTGACTTCCTGGCCGATACCGAAACTGCACTGGTTACCTGTTCACCCTCTGATCTTGGGCCCAGGTCGACGCCACCCCCACCCTCCGCCAGTTGCTTACCTGCACTGCCTTCCTGGAAACCCTCTCACTTGGGGACTGTTTCTGTACCCTTACAGTCCCCCTACCAGCATTTGACACCCATTGTCTGCCCTTGCACTTGCCACCTGTTGGCGTACTTTACCTACTGTTATTTATTCTAATATCCCATGTACCCCCTCCCTCCCTGCCGCACTCCCCACCCCCCCCCTTCCCATGCACTTGCATGATCTGAATGATACCTGGCCTAGTAGGATCGCTGTCTGTTTTCCCTCTGTTTCCCCTCCCTTGCCTCGTCGCACCTTGAAACACTTGTGTATAGGCGCATTACAAATGCCATATCATATCTATAGTATCCCTCTAAACCCAAACAGTCTCTTAGATCTTTCTTGGTTCTGGGCACAGGAGCTTCTTGAACATCTTTCACCTTCTCACTCTGGGGTGGAACTAGCCTGCTACCCACAAAAAATCCAAGATATTTGACAGCGGATTGTGCCAAGTGACATTCCCTTGGATTTGCTTTGAGTCCACCTTTTCTCAGGGCTCTAGAAACCAGTTATTATAATAATAATTTAGGATTTATATAGCGCTACAAACCCTCAGGTATCTGAGCGCTGCTTATTACCCACGGTGTGTGGTGCTCATTTATCGACCTCGGAAGGATGAAAGGCTGAGTTTGGCCCTGCCAGGATTCGAATCTGCATCAGCAGGCTCTGCACAGATGTCAAAGCGAGCACTTTACTCGCTATGCTATCGGACCGGCTAAGGTGATGTAGATGTTCTTCCCATGTCCTACTATAAATGATTAGATCATCGAAATAAGCACCATATAAAGAGGAGTAAGGTCTTTGGTCCATTAACCTTTGAAAGGTAGCCGGGGCCCTATGCTATCGAAAAGGTAATACTTTGAAGTGGAACAGTCCAATAGGGGTGGAGAAAGCGGTTTTCTCCTTGTCCTCTGGATTAACGGTCCCTTTGTCAGATCAATCGTGGTAAAGAACACATTGCTACCCAATCGATAGATCATTTATCCTTGGCATAGGGTAACTGTCGAATTGGGACATCGCTTTCACTCTTCTGAAATCAATACTGAACCTCCACGATTGATCTAGCTTGGCAACAAGTACTATCGGAGAGGACCAAGGGCTCTGGGATGGTTCAATGATGTCAGATTGTAGCATATTCTCCACCTCACCTATGATTATTCCTTTTCTGGCCTCTGGAATTCGGTACGGTTTTAAATGGACCACTTTCCCTGGGGGTGTACGGATATAATGAAAAACCCTTTCTGCTCTCCCTGGCAAAGATCTAAAGACATTGGGGAATTGCTCCAGCAAGTCTAATAGATCTTATCTCCAACTCTGAGATAGGTGGAAAGGAAATAGAGTATTTTATCCTGACTCTTCGGTCAACAAACCGGTCAACACTACTGTAGTGTTCTCAATGGGATTCTCTCTGCACTCCTTGGGGAGATTTACGTGACAGATATGGGTCTTAATTCTTCTATCGGGTTGAGAGACTCAATAATCGTATGGTCCTGTTTGCTCTATCACCTCATAAGGACCATGCCATTTGGACAGAATTTTATTCTCCGATTATGGGAGGAGAACATGTACCTTTTGTCCAATAGAGAACGTTCTAAGCAGAGCTTTCTTATCAGGGTAGGTCTTTTGGGTGTCTTGGGCTTTAACCATGCGGGGCTGAACTATTTTTCTGACAGTGGTCATATGTTCCTTTAAGCGCTGGGCCGTTTGGGAAAGGGGCAAGATGGCTTTCTTTCGTTCCTCCCAAGTCTCCCGTAACAGGTCAAGGATATCTTCTGGTTCTCTGCCATACAACAGTTCAAAGGGAGAGAATCGTGTTGAGGATTGTGGCGTTTTCCGGCTGGCAAAAAGGGCTGGAGGTGTCATGATATCCCAGTGTTTGCTGTCTGCTTCAACTAAATTCTTTAGGATGTTATTGAATCGCTCCACTAAGACATCAGTTTGCCAGTGGTAAATAGAATTCCTTAGTGTTTTTATATGTGGGATTTCCTTTACTTCCACCAGTAGGCGACTCATAAAGGTAGTCACTTGCTCCGTTAGGATCTCCTTTGGTAGCCCAACTTGAGAGAAAAATGGGGTTAAACATTTGAGAATTTGTTGGGTCATATTATTGAGTAACGGGAATGCTTCTAGATATCGGGTTGCATAATCCACAATTCAGCAGGGTGGCTGCAGAGTGGGTGCAGTCTATGCAGTCTACTGGTGTGTTTCTCCTGCTGGTCTATCTTTCCTGGCTGTCATTTGGAGGCAGACCTAATCATTAAAATCTCACGGAGTGGAGCGTAGTGGTTGCAGAGTGGATGCATTCTATGCAGTCTGCTGGTGTGTTTCGCATGCTTGTCTGTCTTTCCTGGCTGCCATTTGGAGATGGACCTAATCATTCAAATCTCACGAAGTCCACAGAGTGGAGTGGCTGCAGAGTGGGTGCAGTCTACACAGTCCACGCAGAGAACAATACTGGTTCTCTACCCAGTTCAGACAGCGTTTACAATGTATGGTGAGTGGCCTTGTGTTATTTACAGACTTACTCAACTACTGCTCTGTAGAATACGGCCACTCACACTGGCTCACACTTGCTATTTGGAAGTTGTAGGGTTTTGATTCTCGGGACACTTGATGGGGGCATGTTTTCCCCTGCGAAGTCAGGGATATCGTATGCACAGGCAATTCAATCTCAAGGCTTGGGGGCAGAGTACTAAGGATGGCGGCCTCTACTATACTGTGGTGGACTGTGATCTCTCAGGCTCAGTTTTGACATAAGGGGAACATGAAGCAAAGGCGTCCATCTTTGAAGCCCGTGTAAGCCATAGGAACGAAAATTGAAGCAATAAGAGACCGATTTAGTGTCTCCCCGTCCTATTCAGAACTCGAGAAAAGACCCCGGAAGCAATCTCAGATGCGTCTGATTTGGATTCATCGAACTCAAACGATAATTAGGAGACAGGGGCTGCCTAATTACCCCTTCATCTGGGAAATGAGCTGCCACCACACAACACGCCTGATATGGGTGAGAGCTCCCTGACGGCACTAAATTTAGTCCTCCAATCCATCATCAGATTGTATGACACAGTGGCTTTAAGTCAGAACGAACCCACGGAATGTTAATGGAGATACGGGCACTCCTCTTGGGCATGTGTGAGCCCAACAAGAGGGTGGTGCCGACAGCACCCTTACTTGCAGTGAAGGAAAAGTGGGCTGATCGTGTCCAAAATGTATCAAGACAACTTAAAACGGCCAATGATAATGAGGAGTCCAGGTAGCATCTGGACGTTTGAGTGCGCAATTGTAAATCTCTCCTCCAAATACACCTCAAAATATGGTAAAGAAAACCAAAAACATGAAACCGGATGTAAAATCAAGGAGAAATGGCTTGTGCAAGTTTGTAAGGAAAATCAAGGCTGCGGCTAGAAGATCAGCGGCAGATCCGGCTCCTGTAAAGCCCAACATGATACAGTTGGAAACTGATGGCAGTCCTCAAACAACTGGAAGGCTAACAAAGGATCGACAGAGAAAGGATAACTTGATCACTGGCCCGTCTCCTAGGACGGCCCCTCTGGACAAGGCCCATAGTCAAGTGAAGATCAAACTCGCGTCCTAAGCCAGGATTCACTAAGGACGGAGCGGTGCAATGCCAAAACGCAACGACAAGCCTTCTCGGGGTCGAATTTCTCCAATTGCACCAAGTGTATTTCAGCATTGAGGTTCACAGAAAGAATCAATCTGTCAGCACAGCAACCATCTCCTAAGATTTCCTGCCCCAGGGAGGGCCAGCTACCCTTTGGGTTGAGCCGCACAGAGTCTACGTCTGAATACTTGCCCACTGTTCTAAAGGATCAAGCTATCAAGAATGAGTCAGATTTTGATTTTTGAATCAGTCTAGATTTTGATTTTTGATTCAGTCTTTGAGGAGGAAAAGCATATTCCATTAAATCCACAGAGGGTGTTTATAATAGCAGCTATGCCCGACGTCCTCAGTTTTCTTTCCTCTGCTGATGTAAAATGTGTTGATCTAGTCGACAGAGATTATATGGGGAAGTTCGCTGTTCACTTTGAGTCAAAATTGATTGAAAGATTGGGGTTTGGTCATCAGGAGGCGCTTCTTTTGAATGGTTTTGGGTGTTATGGAGTGGCACGCGCTGAGATTACCCCAAAACCCTATGCACACCCTAAATGCACCATAAAAAGGTACTTCGACGAAGATCAAAGGCCGTCTGGGTCTCAGGCCCCTCAAAATCCAAGTTGGGGCTGGTTGACAGCAACCCTTCCCACCTGCGATGGCAGGCAGCCAGGCTTCTAGGGACACACTCCAAACAGCAAGCTGGAACTCACAGGGCTAGAATTCCTTTATGACCAACACTAAGAAGCAACTCCTTGATATTTTTGACATCATCTTGATTCAAGAAACATGGCTTAGAAGCAACCCACTATGGGGCGACTTCCTGATTCACTCACTGCCGGCAAAGAAGGCTCACTTGTGGAGGCCAGAGTGTGGTCTAATTAATGACACCTGTGAAAGTCAGAAAGTTTCCTTCCCGTAAGCAAATTCCAGCCATATTAGAGGCGTTTCTAGCTACAATGATCTGTGATGACAATGAATTTCACAAACAAACAGTCACACTGGTGATTACTTTAATCCCCTATGTAAGGATAACGAAAAAGTTACCTGTGATCTGGAGAAAAGTTTACTAACATGGTCCGGCTAGTATCCTTCAGGGGTATTCCTTATAGCAGGAGACTTTAACTGTAGCTGCTTAATTACAGACGGAGACTGGGCAGAGCTGGATGGAGCTGCATCCCTCTTTCTCGTCTGTCAAGCAAAGCTAGTTGTGGAAAAATAAGGTCCAGTTGTTTGTCAAGCTGGTCTTTTTTTGCAATCAAACCAACTCTTCAGGGGGTGGGGTGTGCATGCAGGGATTCCCACATGGTCAAATGCCCTGGCTACATCTATTATTGATTACATTTTCATTAAGAATATAGATGTGGAGGAGGTTGTTGACTTTAAGATTGTAAGGACAACTTTGAGTGACCATGCAATGCTACATCTAACCCGGAGGAGTCGGCTTTTGCGGGATATGGCGGAGGTGTCCAAGGTTGGGTCACTGATAATTTCGGTATAGGGGAAACGGTAGCACAATACAGTACTAATGTAAACTCAGTGAATTCAGATCTTTCCAAATAGTGTGGAAATCTCTCCCCTAATAAGAAGATACTGTACTCTGATCCAACAAAGTTCCCCAAAATGTTGTCAAGATTGAGAAAACGGAGGATGGTAAACCAGTCTGTCCAATCAAAGATCACTTCGAAATTTGACGCAATGTACAGTAAAAGAGTGGGAGGATAAAGTTAAGGGGAAAAAAAGGCGGTGGCAACAATTTAGAATTTGTTGTCGAGTTCATCGTACTGAGAAATATATTGAGAAAAATCAAGGTCTACCGAAGAAAATAGCTAAGCATGACACTCGTGGGAGCTGGTGTATCTTGAACAACAAGGGAAACAAAAAGTCATTCCACCAGTCTTCAGGAGTGTCAGAAGAGAGATGATTTGAGTATTTCTCTGACAAATATGTGGTCATTGGTAGAAAAGACCTGACGACAAGGACAGAAAATGAGTCTGTGCGTCTTCCCCTAAAACCTTTTTTCGATCAGTCAGATATAAGTTTATTATCAATAAACTCAAGAATTCTTGTGCATTTGGCCCAGATGGTGTGCCAAATGGTATCATCAAAAGTAACGCACCCTTATGGGCAGATATTTCGTACCAAACTTTTACCCACATTATGAATGATTATACCTTTCCATCCTCTTAGGCCAGTTCGACGCTGATTCCTATTTTTAAAAGGGGCGCGAGGGAGAATCCGTAATGCTACAGACCCATCTATTTGATTGATACAACATCAAAACATTTTGCGACATTACTTTTGGACGAACTCACTAGGTGGATTCGAATCTGCATCAGCAGGCTCTGCACAGATGTCAAAGCGACTACTTTACTCGCTATGCTATCGGACCGGCTAAGGTGATGTAGATGTTCTTCCCATGTCCTACTATAAATGATTAGATCATCGAAATAAGCACCATATAAGGAGGAGTAAGGTCTTTGGTCCATTAACCTTTGAAAGGTAGCCGGGGCCCTATGCTATCGAAAAGGTAATACTTTGAAGTGGAACAGTCCAATAGGGGTGGAGAAAGCGGTTTTCTCCTTGTCCTCTGGATTAACGGTCCCTTTGTCAGATCAATCGTGGTAAAGAACACATTGCTACCCAATCGATAGATCATTTATCCTTGGCATAGGGTAACTGTCGAATTGGGACATCGCTTTCACTCTTCTGAAATCAATACTGAACCTCCTGCCGGGTCTTCCCGGGGGCGTGATGAAGCAAAGAAAAAGGCTGGCGTCTCCAAGACGCCAGGGCAGCTGCCAATGTTGCAATGGGTGAGTATGACCATAGCGCGTTGGATGCCCTCGTGTGTTCTTGTTGTTTAGCCGCTGCCGTGCCGCTTGAGGGAGGGAGGACATGAGGTTAGAAGGGGAAGGCAGATCAGGACCTGAGATGGAGGGCTTAGTGGTTGCGCGGGTATCCGTGTGCGTAAGGTGACCAGTGGATGGTGTAACATCTGGCAAGATCCCTCTTTATAGAGTTGCGTGCCAGGGCTGTGTGCTTGTAACCACATTATTCAATTTGTACCTGCCAGATTTGTGGAAGAAGAGTATAGAATGGGGTGGGTTTTTCCCCCAGTTTGCCTAATCTGAAAGCAAGGTGTCTCCCTATACATTTGACCTCATATTGATGGACTATGCACAAGCAGGCTTACGATAACTGGAAGACCTAGAAACATATCTAAAATTAAACAACTTAGAGATAAACCCAAGTAAATCATTTATTATGATCGCTTCCACCCTTAAGAAATAAAAACACTTTAACTCGTCTCTCAAAAACATTCCTAGGGGCTTGGCAAAAGCAGGCTCCAACGAGACAGCCGATGTGGCCACCCTGGCGCCACGTAAGAACGGAGGGAAGGGAGGTTGTAGCTAGAAGTAGGAGGGGAGGTTGGGGAAGAATAAGTTGTTATTGGGGGGAATTAAATATCTGTATGATGAATTTAGTAATATGTGGAAAAGAACATGCACTGTTTTAGTTATATTAATTCACTAATAAAGCATATTTAAAAAAAAAAAAGGGTTACTTCCATCTTCTACCTTAGATTTCCAATCTCAGTACTGAAGTATTGAGATCAGTTGATTGCACGACTAGATGGGAAAGTTTGCTCTTGTATTTCATTGCTGTTAGGCATAAAAAGTAAATGATGCGCCTTTTGACTAAGCCCCCTCATTGAGTTCTATAAAACTCAAGTGTCACCAATGGTCTTATATGGTTGCGAACTGCTAAACATAAGGGACAGGTATTTTTTCGACGTTCGCAGAGAAAAAATTATTAAACTAGTTCTAGGCCTTCCACTTTCTATAACAGTCAGTGCCATCAGACTGGAATTAGACCTGACCTCTTTGTGTGCCCAATACACTAGCAGGTCTCTGTCCCTAATGGCCAACCTGGAATGAGCGGATAAGTCGGGCCTAGGGTCTTTTCTTATGACGCTGTTAGTGGCAGAATAAAATAACCATCTAAAGAATGTAAAAAAAACGAGTGAATCAGGTGAGGGAAGACCTAGCTTTGCTAGGGGCCGAATCAGAAGCCATAGAGAAGAAGATCATTGCTTGGGATGGTATAATGGATCTACAAGATCTTAGTAGACTAAAGCGATATGAGGCAAGCAATTCATTCTGCCAATACAAGCGCTGATGGGGTAACAGGTGAGATTTCGATCTGCGAAACTCAGACATTGGTACCTAAGATTTTGAATACAATGCCTTCCCAGCTTGGAATACTTGGGGCCAAAACAAGGAATACATAAGGACCTGAGAGTATGCAGAATGTGCGACACAGGAGACGCTGAAAATGTGCTTCATCTTGTGCGGAGTTACCCATGTTTCTTGTCTCCCCGAATTGAAAGCTTGGGCGGATTCGTAAATTCTACATCGCAGATCATAAGGCAGGATCTGTGGTCTAGATTAATGATGACACCTCAGATGTCATTGATTATTGCATTGGCTAAAATGCTAATAATTATTTTTTCAGAACTAGCAGGGGTATCCGAACAAGGGATCAGTGACTTGTTACGAATAGAGGTTTCCTTGCTTGAATAAAGGGATAAGGTCTGTTCAGAGACACCAAATTAAAGTGAACAACTAAAGAGTTTCTGGCACTATGGATGTTGCTACTATCTTCTTTTATTTTGTTGCTTTGTTCCCGGCAAGCATTTTCAGTATTTTTTTTATTGTGTTAGGTGCCGTATTTTCTATGTAATTGTTATGTTAGATTGCCCTTATTTCTTGTTTTATTTGAAAATATACTTTTGTATAGGAAAACACAAATATAAAAAAATTAAAAAAGAATCCACAATTACCAATATAAATCAGTTCCCCAATTTTGATGGCTCAAGTGGCCCAACTATGTCCATGACTATATGGGAAAAAGGTACATCAATAATTGGTAAAGGTTGCAGTGGAGCTGTAGGGGGCATCTGAAAACTGGTCTTTTGGCACAGGTAAGCACAAAGTTGTTCCATATTGGCATAGATTCCTGGCCAACAGAAACAGTTTAATATCTGTGCATGTGTTTTGGTTGTTCCTAAGTGACCGCCTGTCAAGTGAGAGTAAGCAATCTCGAACACCATTCTTTTATGGCTTTTGGGTACCATTATCTGTAATCTGGGTGTACCCTCAGGATTAAGATCTCCTCTATAGAGTACCCCAGTTTTTAGGAAAATAAATGGTTCTCCCTTTTGCCTACCTTCATCTTCAGGTAACACATGAGGAAAAGCTTCTGCAAGCAAAGGAATGCCAAGTCCGGAATAATTTCTGCTTCTTATCCAATGGCTTTAGGTGTTACTGCCTCAGATGTAGTTGGGATTTCTGCACCTGCCTCTCCAAAGCCTTTGCTTCCCCTCCCAGTTTCATCAGTTTTCTTAACTTGTTAGGCTTTGGGAAACACACCCCATTTAGAATTCCCTGGGCTATTCTCTCTGCCTTTACTTGATGCGCCTCCTTCCCACTGTTCTGAATCAAGATTTGTATGTCACCTCTATAATTCGGGACTACTACGTCTAGGCTAATCTGATGTAAGTGCATGCTGGGGGTATCAAGACCAAATCAGCAGGTATTAGTACTCAGTCTCCAGGTGGTATTAATTCTCCCCAGCTACTACATACGTTACATCCAATAGAATTTTCTGTAGCCGCTGATGGATCAGAAGCTCTGTTGCTATATTTTTCAAATCTGAGGGTCGCCCAGTTTGTGTCAACTGAGCACCAATCCCACTCCTGACACAATATATGAGGAGTCAGGAATAATACTCTGACACAAGTGAGTCATGGTTTTAGTAAAATACTTTTATTAAAATAAAAAGGGTTGGGGAAATGCCTCTCTGTCTCTGCTCTAGAGGTGTTCCCCTACCTAAATCCAGCACTAAGGGGCTGTCAATTTCAGAATGTTTAACGCAAAACTGTCCAGTGTCTAAAGTTCTATTTTCACCCTCACATTCTACTAAATTAACTCTAAGGTGAAAAGGGGTAATGTGCCTCATTACGAGGTTGGTGGTAACCCGCCGGTGCCACTGGCGGGTTGCTGCCAACCTCGGAACACTGTTTCCGCTGCCTGAGATCCCGGTGCCACCGGAACATTACAAGTCCCAGTGGTCCGGGATCTCAGACGGCGAATGGGAGCCAGTACGTTGCTACCAGCAACCTTAATTCCAGACCTCCAGACTTGTAACGAGGCCCAATGTCTTTGGCCTTGAGATTTGCATACGTGTTCAATAGAAAATACGTAACTCCAAAGCAAAGGTTCCATAAAGTCAGAGTTCCTTGTTTCAGAGGATGGCTCCCTTCCCCTGGATTTTTCTCCACTCTGTTTTATGTTCAAGGATGTCAGTTCCTGAGGTTTCTCTTTCCCAACAAGACAAATGGTACAAACAATGCCTTGTCTGCTGTTCGTGGTCTTGTCAGGATACCTGATGTACTCTCCTGCCAGGTTTTCTCTCTCTCTTAATATGTTTGCACAGTCTTTTTCCAGTCTCGATATATATCCTTCTCAGGAACTCCTTGAATGCTTGTATAATATACAGTGTTTAACTTAACACTGCCTGGTATGCTTTCCTGCCAGGGCATTCGGTTAAGAACACACTTGCAATTTTCATTCGGCTGGTATACTCTCCTGCCAGGGATTTTTCCTTGTGTATTTCGTTGTCCCTTAATTTGCCTGGTATACTCTCGTGACAGGACTTTTCCCTTGTGTGCTTTACGCACACCCACAAACCTTTATGCTTGTTTTAACCTCCTTAACTTGTCTGATGCACTATCCTGCCAGGACATTTCACACAGATGAACAAGTTACTTCTTACCTTGTAATGTTCTTTCGATGGGATGTTCCTCCGACGTATTCCTCATCTTAGATATCTCCTTCCAGCTCTGCTGGCCTCGGAAAATTTTTTCTCTAGAGGGCGCTGCGACAGCCGCCGTATCGACGTCCACGTCATCCCGCCTATAAAGGCCGCGCGCAGCGTCCGTTGCTCAGTTCCGTTTTGTAGCCCACAATAATACTTTCTGGACTAACTAATCACCCTGAAGGAGCGTAAGTTGCAACAACAAGGGAAGTAGAACTGCGGGGATGGATGGGAGGGTCGATGAGGAATACGTCGGAGGAACATCCCATCGAAACAACGTTACAAGGTAAGAAGTAACTTGTTCTTCGAAGGGATTGTGTCCTCCGACGTATTCCTCATCTTAGATAGGCTCCCATAGCAGTATTCTATTATCGGAGGAGGGAGTACTGACTTCACGCTGTCTTCTATTGATGAATAGAATGCAGTACAGCCCTTCCAAACCTAGTCTCTTGACTGGAGGAGGAATCCAGATTGTAAAAACGTGAAAAGGTATGGACAGACGACCATGTAGCGGCCGCACATATGTCTTTAACCGGCACGCCTCTTTTGAGGGCCGATGAAGCTGCAATACCTCTGGTCGAATGAGCCCTAAGGTTTTGAGGGGGCTCTTTCCCTGCCAGTTTATAACATTCCAGAATGGCTAGAATGATCCATCTGGAAATGGTCTGCTTAGTTATTGGTAACCCCAGCTTGTGACCTGTGTAACCTACAAACAGCTGGTCTGCCTGTCTTATCCTGGCTAGTCTACTAATGTAAAAACTTAAAGCCCTCCTAGGGTCTAGTCTGTGTAACCTCTCTTCCTCTTTCCCCGGGTGAGGAGGAGGATAGAAAGATGGTAGGGTAATCTTCTGAGTGATATGGAATTCAGAAACCACCTTTGGGAGGAAATTAGGCTTCACTTGCAGGACAACTTTGTCTTTGTGAAATATTGTATGAGGGGGTTTACAAGAAAGAGCTTGTAATTCGCTCACCCTTCTAGCAGATGTAAGTGCTATTAATAAAACAGTCTTAAGGGTAAGGAATCTTAACGAACAAGAATGGAGAGGTTCGAAAGGTGTACCCATCAGGAAAGTTAGTACTAAGTTTAAATCCCATAGGGGAACTTGGAATGGTCTTGGGGGATAAACATTGGTTAACCCCTTTAGAAACTGTATTACCAAGGGTAATTTGAAATAGGATGGTTCTTCCGCAGTACGCTTAAAGATGGATAGCGCTGCGAGATAGCCCTTAATGGTGCCAACTTGAAGGCCTGAATTTGCCAAATATAGTAGGAAGGACAAAACCATTGGTGTACCACATGAAAAAGGGTCGATATTCTGTTCTCTACACCAGCTGCAAAATCTGTTCCAACGGCAGCGGTATAAAGACTTTGTTGCTGGCCTCCTTGCCGAAAGCAACACCTCCATAACATCATTAGGGAGGTCCCAATCCTTGTACCTCAGCCTTTCAGAAGCCAAGCGTGAAGGTTGAGGGTTTTGATGTCTGGATGGAGAACCTGACCTCCCTTCTGTGAGAGTAGGTTCTCTCTGAGTGGAAGTCGAATTGGAGGGCAGATAGACAAGTCTAGAAGGTCCGGGTACCACGTTCTCCTGGCCCAATCCGGGGCAATTAGGATCATGGTTCGCCGGAATCTTCTCAACCTCCTGATTATTTGAGGAATGACAGGGACCGGTGGGAACGCGTACAGAAGCGGAAACTCCCAGTCCACTATGAACGCGTCTCCCAGAGCTCCTCTCGGGGGAAATTCCCTTGAGCAGAACAGGTCGCATTTCCTGTTTAGGCTGGTGGCGAACAGATCTACCTGAGGGGTTCCCCAAAGGGCGAAGATCTCTTGAAGGACTTCCTGAGCTAGCTCCCACTCGTGGGAGACTGTGTTCTGCCTGCTCAGAGCGTCCGCTGTCAAGTTCTTCTCTCCGGCTAGGTGAACTGCCGATAGAGAGATTCCTTCTTGGATTGCCCAAAACCAGAGCTGCATCGCCTCTCTGCACAGGGGTAGTGATCCTACGCCTCCTCTTTTGTTGAGGTAATGCATGGCCACCGTGTGGTCCGTCATTATCAGGACGTCCTTCCCTTGTACAGCTGGCAGGAACACCTTCAGCGCAAGTCTGATGGCTCTCAGCTCTAACAGGTTGATGTGTAGTCTGGACTCCGATGGAGACCAACGAACGCTGATGGTCAAGTCATTGGCGTGGGCTCCCCACCCCGTGAGTGTGAGGCATCCGTGACTACTGTCATCTCCGGCCAGGGTTGCCAAAACTGTTCTCCTTTCAGAATGTTCTCCTGACAGGCCCACCACTGAAGGTCTCGAGCCACCCTGCTGGGAACCTGAAGAAGATCTGTCATTCTCCTTGAGAATTGTGACCACTGAGTCCTCAGTGCCCACTGGAGGGATCTCATTCTCAGGCGAGCCTCTGGAACTAGGAAAATGCAGGATGCCATGAGGCCTAGCAACCACAAAAAGTCGAAGGCTGGGAGACGTTGGGCATGCTGGAACTTGGTAACCATCTGTAGAATATCTTGAGCCCTCACCTCTGGTGGCGAGGCTTTTCCCAGGGAAGTATCCAGGATCGCTCCTATGAACTGGAGTCTCTGCGATGGTATCATTTGTGACTTCTTTAAATTGAGGGAGAAGCCCAGTCTGTGAAGGAAGTGGCACACGTGATTTAGCTGGATCTGAGCTTGTTCGGGAGAAACAGCCCTGATCAACCAATCGTCCAGGTAGGGGTAGACGTGAATCCCTTCCCTCCTTAGACTTGCAGCCACTACCGACATTAACTTGGTGAAGACCCTCGGGGCGGAGGTCAGCCCAAATGGCAGCACTCGAAATTGATAGTGAGAGTTGCCAATTGCGAACCTCAGGTATTTCCTGTGTTTGAGATGGATAGGCACATGGAAATAAGCGTCCTGAAGGTCCAGAGATACCAACCAGTCCTGGAACTGAAGGGCCTGGAGGATCTGAGAAAGAGTGACCATCTTGAATTTGTCTTTTCTGAGGAATTTGTTCAATTCTCGCAAGTCCAAGATGGGTCTCAGTCCTCCGTCTTTCTTTGGAATGAGAAAGTAAGGGGAGTACCAGCCCTTCTTCCTCTCCGCTACAGGTATCGGTTCTATGGCACCTTTCTCTAGCAGGTTCCAAATTTCCTGCAAGAGGAGCGGATCTGGAGCTTTCTGAGAGCTGATCCCCGGTGGATGACTCTGAGGTATACGTAGGAAAGGCAGGCAGTAACCTTGGGCAACTGTTTCCAATGCCCAAGCATCTGACGTGATAGCCTGCCATACCGCCAGATGTTGAGTCAACCTGCCTCCTACAGGTGTCCTGTGAGGGAAGTCCTCAGAGTGGTTTTGGGGCGGCTGATGCAGATGCCGATGGTAAAGAGGCACCTGCTGTTGCTGCGGCTTTTGAATATCTACCCCGTCCACCTCGGGTAGTTCTTCTTTGACCCCTTTGAGCCGGTCGTCCTCTACCTCTTCCGAATGCGGAGTAGAAGCGAAAGGACTTGCCCCTCGCAGAGGTTCCTGTGGGACGAAAAGGAGTCTGACGGATTGCAGCTCCTAGGGATTTTGCTGCTGCTTTTGAAGTTTGCAGTTTCTCTAAACTGTCATCCGCCTTTTTCCCGAACAAAGAAGAGCCATCGAATGGCATGTTCAAGAGCCTGGCTTGCACATCTGGGGCAAAACCAGACTTTCTCAACCAAGCGAATCTCCTGGTTGATGTACTTGCCGCCATTGCTCTGCTGATACTGTCAGCCGAATCAATGCCCGTCTGGAGGGATTCGCACATAGCGTCTTTACCGTCCTGTATAATATTCAGGAACGCATCCCTTTCTTCTCCCTCCGGGATACAGTCAGCCGCTGTAGAAGCACACTCCCAAAGTGTATGGCTGAACCTAGCAAGGGTGCAAGTAGCATTAACAGATTTTAACGCCATGCTACATGCTGAAAAGACTTTCTTTGCCATAGCATCATATTTTTTATCGTCCCTGTCCTGTGGGACAGTAGGATAAGCCGTCTTGACATCGGTAGAGGATGCTGCCTGTACCACCAGACTTTCTGGGGATGGGTGTTTAGACAAAAACTCTGGGTCTGTAGAAGATACCCTGTACTTTGTAGACAGTTTTTTATTTACTGCTGGTACTACATCTGGGGTTTCCCAGTTTGTCATGATCTTTTTCTGAAGAGCTTTATGAAAAGGCACCACAGGATCCTCCTGTGGGCCTTTGTCAAGAATATCCGTGAGGTCATCTTGTTGGAAAGATTGTGAAGGTGCAGACCACCCCATGAACTCTGTGATCCTGGCCATTAAGGCTCTGTAGGGGGTTTCAGCATGCTCCCCTGGGTCTGGCTTAGCAAACTCTACCTCGGGGGAAGTGTCTAACCCACTTGCCTCATGTAAGGAATCATGAAGATCCTTTAACCTGCGCTCTTCAGAGGAAAATTCCTCTCTAACGGGGTTACAGGTCCCTGTAACTCAAATGTGTCTTCCTGTTCAGACAATTCACTCTCTTCTAAAATTGAGGATATAGTTCTCAATTGTTCTGAACTCATAAAGGGAGTAAATCCCATTTCCAAGGCAGAGGGTGCCGAACTTGTCATTATCGGCGTCGAAAACGTCGTGTTACGCCTCGGCAGGCACGGAGGAGGATTATTGCCCTTCGGAAGGGCATGCGTCACATTGCAAATCCATTCTACGCCCACTGGCAACTGCCCTGGAAAATAGTGGCTTCGGCTCACTCCGCGGCGCCCTGCGGCAAGTTGAACTACGATTCCCAGCCTTCCGCCTCCCGCTCTCAGCAGATGGGCGATGATGCGTGAACCTCGGTTTCGTCCGGTTCCGCCTTTCCCCTTCCCGATTTAAACCGCACAACCGGGAAAGACGCTGCTTCTGATTAAAGTTGCATCCCGGTGTTTAGAAGTTCCATCTTCGATCCTACTATACTTACCTGTGTACCAGACCTAATTTCTCCTTCACGGACTGCCTCTGCCTGCCGCTTTTGGAAATCTACTTACCTGTGTACCAGACCTAATTTCTCCATCACGGACTGCCTTTGCCTGCCACCGAAACCATCACCTACAATTCTCCACTTCCATTGTGTCTCTTATGGTTGTCGTTCCCATCATCTCCACAATCAGACTTCCGTTGGACATTCTTCAATAGTGCACAGGGACGCCTTACAGATAGTGCACCCACTCGACTCTAGCGCGGCCCTCGTTCCGCCCGGGTTTAGTTCCCTAACTAACCTACCCATTTCTTATTTTGCACTTCCGTTTTTGAACTCCTTTGGGACAACTCAGACTCAACAGCACAGCCGTGGTAAGGGTTCTCTAATTTATGATTCCATACCTCGTAGCTAAGCGACCACTATCATTAGTATAGGTTACATTCTCCTTTCTTACTTGTAGGTGGTTCCGGTTGCCTTAAACAAGGGGAGGGCATAGCTCAGGTACTACTAGAAAGAAGTATCAAGGGAAAGTATTCTTCTTACCGTTCCAATTGCTCACCTCTGTTTTTTCCTTTACAGCTGGGTTATTGGCGGCGTGTCCTCCCCGCCCTTTTGAGCGATCAGTCCATCTGCCTGGTCCTACCCAGCAGAGGGTCATATCGTTAAAAAGGTCTTGTGCCCTCACAGAGAGGAGGCTAGATTGGAGGCCCCGACCTAGCTCTTCAATCAATAGTGGAGTCCTGTGTCTTCCGGCCACCGATTGGTTTACTTCCCGTCCGGAGAGTAACAAAATCAGAAGCCATGGAAGAAGCGGATCCGTTGGCCACTCTAGTTCATTTGGTATCCGAACTACGGGCAGACATGTCTGCCGCACATGATGCCTTACACCAACGGATTGACAACATAAGGCCCTTTCCTGCACCCCAGACACTGGGAATTGATCCGTCCGGTGCTACTGCCTCAGGTTCTGGAGCCCATTCAGCCTCCGCCTCTGGGTTTACTTCGGGCCCCGTTCTGATGGCCACCCAATTCCCGTTGGCTCCGCCAGAACGCTTTACGGGTGACCCAAAGCAGTACCGGACATTTATCAACCAATGCAAATTGCATTTTCTTTGCCGCCCCTCGGCCTTTCCCAATCCCACCACAAAGGCGGCCTTTATCCTTTCGCACCTCGGAGGGACGGCGGCAGCTTGGGCTAATCCCTTGCTTGAATCCAATAGCTATGTTTTGTATGACTGTGATGCTCTTATCACAGCCATGAATAGGGTATTCGATACCCGGTACAAGTCACAAGCCACGGATCTAGAATTCTTAAATTTACGTCAGGGTACGTCTTCCCTGTTTACATACCTCACTAGGTTCAATCAGTTGGCAGCCGAGACGGATTGGCCGGAAGAAAAGAAATCTGCGGTATTTTACAAAGGATTGTCTGAGGAGTTAAAAGACGTCCTTGCTACTGTGCCGGTGATTCCTACTACATTCGGGGAGTTACTTGATTTAGTACTACAAATAGATGCTAGAAGATCTGAACGGAAGGGAGAACGGAAAAATACGACTCCAGTTCCCCTTCCCCTTGATTCTGTTAACCCTCCTTCCTCTGCTTCTTCTGAGCCTATGCAGATAGGGGCGGTACGTGGTCCGTTGTCTCCTGCACAACGTGAACACCGTCGAGCCAACAATTTATGCATGTACTGTGGTTCGTCGGAGCACCACCTCAAGGATTGTCCAAAGAGACCCGTTAAGAAGGCGGGAAACGCCAGAACCCGGCGATAGCAGGAGTCCCTATGCCGGGGGTATTATCTTTGGACTCGAATATGGCAGTTACCGTACCTGTCAGTCTGCCAGTGGTATTTACCACTTCAACTGACTGTTCTTTCTCTTCTCAGGCTATAATTGATTCCGGTGCTACTGGGAATTATATGGATTACGATTATGCCCTGAGCAATAACGTTCCTGTGGTTTCTAAACCACAACCTGAAGCCGTACATGCGGTAGACGGCTCTTCTCTGGACTCGGGTCTGGTTACTCAAAGTATGTCCCTCGTCCGTACGCAGACGAACGATGGACATACCGAAACACTCACATTCGACCTAATTAAGGCCCCCCAGCTTCGTGTAATTTTGGGCATTCCGTGGTTACAACATCACAATCCTGACATTGACTGGGCCAGGAAGGTGGTACAGTTTCCTTCCTCCGTCTGTAACGAAAGCTGTTTTCAGACTAGTAGCATTTCCGGCACTTCCTGTCAAGCCCTGGTGGCCTCAATGGCCTGGATTGGTGCCATTACCAATGCCCTTGAGCCTAGCATCCCTGTGGAATACGCTTCTTTTCGGGACGTCTTCGATAAAGGTGGAGCAGAACAGTTGCCCCCACATAGGCCGTACGATTGTCCTATCGACCTGGTACCGGGGGCTAAAATACCTGCCGGCAGGGTTTATTCGCTCACACTGCCAGAAGACAAAGTGCTAAAAGAGTATATCGACAAGGCATTGGCTACAGGGTTCATCAGACCATCGAGATCACCGGCAGCGTCTCCGCTGTTTTTTGTTCCTAAAAAAGAGGGTGACCTTCGCCCTTGTATTGATTATAGGGCATTAAACACCATCACAGTCAAGAACCAGTACCCTCTTCCCCTGATCTCTGTACTCTTGGATCAGCTGGGTTCCTCTGTGATCTTTACCAAACTTGATCTGCGGGGTGCTTACAACCTAGTCCGCATAAGAGAAGGGGACGAGTGGAAAACCGCCTTCAAGACCCGGTATGGGTTATTTGAATACCTAGTGATGCCCTTCGGGTTGTGTAACGCCCCGGCCACCTTTCAAGCCTTCATGAATGATGTTTTTCACGATTGTCTGGACCGGTTTGTTGTGGTCTATCTAGACGATATAATGATATACTCCTCATCCAAGAGTGAACACACTCGACATGTGAGATTCGTCTTACAAAGGCTGAGAGAGAACCATCTCTTCGTCAAAGCCGAGAAGTGTATCTTCAATTCATCGGAGGTTGAGTTTCTAGGTTATGACCTTACCAACCGGGGTATACGGATGAGCCAGTCCAAGGTTAAGGCCGTTTTGGATTGGCCTGTCCCTGCTACAACCAAAGCCCTACAGTCATTCCTGGGGTTCTCGAACTTTTACAGGCGCTTTATCTTTTCATTTTCTACCATCTCAGCTCCTTTGACGGCTTTAACTAGCTCAAAAAAGCCATACCGATGGACACCAGAGGCGCAATCCGCCTTCGAGGCCTTGAAAGCGGCTTTTTCTTCAGCGCCAGTGCTGCAACATCCCGATCTGCTCCTGCCATTTTTTGTGGAAGCTGATGCTTCTGGGATGGCCATCGGGGCTATTCTGTCGCAACCCTGTCAGGATTCGGGTGAGATCCATCCGGTGGCGTTCTTTTCGAGGAAACTGACACCATACGAACGCAACTATCCTATCACGGAAAGAGAATTGCTGGCAGTCAAGGACGCTTTCGCCGAATGGCGACATCATCTATTGGGGGCACGTCATCCGGTTACTGTCTTCTCTGATCACCGGAGTCTATTGGCATTCAAGTCAATGAAGTGTCTCACTGCCCGGCAGGCCCGTTGGCACCTCTTCTTTTCCCAGTTCAATTTCACCATCACGTATAGGCCAGCCCGTCTCAATGTTTGTGCCGACGCCTTGTCTCGCCTGCCCTCTCACTCGGAGCAAAGCAAACCCGAATGCCCTCTTCTACTGCCTTCTAGGGTCGTATGTGCATGTACTCCACGTCCTTTGCTCCGTTCTTTAATCTCGGACTGGGTGAATACACATAAAGATGAATGTGTAGTCCTAAACCTTGATGTGGTACGAGGACTTCCTTATATTCAGGGCCGCCTGTTTGTGCCCCCGGGTAAAGCACGTCTCCAAGCCCTTGCTTTATCCCATGACTCCTTGATAGCGGCTCATCCAGGCCAGAAGAAGACTCTGGACTTGCTTCGGCGTTGGGCCTGGTGGCCGTCTATGTCGCAGGACGTGGTTCGCTATCTGGCCTCCTGTTCTGTGTGTGCTCAATGTAAGGTCTCCCGGTCTAAACCTATGGGTTTGTTACAGTCACTCCCGGTTCCTCACAAACCATGGTACATGGTCTCTATGGATTTCATCGTAGACCTGCCACCGGTGGACGGTTTTGATACCATCTGGGTGGTAATAGATTATTTCACAAAAATGGCACTCTTCGTTCCTTGTGTGGGTTTGCCCTCTGCTCCGACTTTGGCCTCATTGTTCCTTAGGAACGTATTTCGTTTCTTTGGTCTGCCCTCTATTGTGGTTTCGGATCGCGGACCGCAGTTTACATCGCGTTTCTGGAGGGCTCTGACGGCATCTGTGGGCATTGATGACAGGTTCAGCTCTGCCTTCCATCCACAAACTGATGGGCAGACTGAACAGCTCAACGCTACTCTCGAGCAATACCTGCGCTGCCTCACACTTCGTTTCCAGTCGTCTTGGTTGGCATTGTTACCACCTGCGGAATTCGCTTATAACAACTCTCTGCATGCCGCTTCTGGTGTATCTCCCTTTTTTGCACTATACGGACACCATCCACGGTCCTTGCCCCTGGATCCTGATCTTCCAATTGACAATCCAGCGGCTCATGCGTGTGTTCGGGACCTCAAGTCCATTCATGAGGTCGTTCGTCAACACCTGCTGCATGCTCAGGCCAAAGCTAAGAAATTCGCTGACAAGCATCGGGCACCGGCACCCGACTACCGTGTAGGTATGAAGGTTTGGCTGTCATCACGCAACCTGAGAATGCCTGGAAAACGGATGCTCTTACCCAAGTTCGTAGGACCTTTTTCTGTCACTAAGGTTTTGAATCCAGTTGCTGTACGTCTTTCATTGCCCTCGTCCTGGAAACAGCATCCTGTGTTTCATGTCAGCTTGCTGAAGCCTTGTCCGGCCAACATGCGATTGCCGATACGCCCGGCCCCGGTACGGGTGGATGGTAATGATGAGTACGAGGTGGCCGATATCCTGGATTTCCGACTTCGGAGGGGTCGTCCTTTTTACCTGGTTGACTGGAATGGTTTTGGCCCTGAGGATAGATCTTGGGAGCCTTTATCTAATATACATGCTCAGGCCCTGCTTCGCCGCTTTCATGCCCGTAGGGGGGTGGTGCCGCCTTTGGGGGTGGATGCTGTTACGCCTCGGCAGGCACGGAGGAGGATTATTGCCCTTCGGAAGGGCATGCGTCACATTGCAAATCCATTCTACGCCCACTGGCAACTGCCCTGGAAAATAGTGGCTTTGGCTCACTCCGCGGCGCCCTGCGGCAAGTTGAACTACGATTCCCAGCCTTCCGCCTCCCGCTCTCAGCAGATGGGCGATGATGCGTGAACCTCGGTTTCGTCCGGTTCCGCCTTTCCCCTTCCCGATTTAAACCGCACAACCGGGAAAGACGCTGCTTCTGATTAAAGTTGCATCCCGGTGTTTAGAAGTTCCGTCTTCGATCCTACTATACTTACTTGTGTACCAGACCTAATTTCTCCTTCACGGACTGCCTCTGCCTGCTGCTTTTGGAAATCTACTTACCTGTGTACCAGACCTAATTTCTCCATCACGGACTGCCTTTGCCTGCCACCGAAACCATCACCTACAATTCTCCACTTCCATTGTGTCTCTTATGGTTGTCGTTCCCATCATCTCCACAATCAGACTTCCGTTGGACATTCTTCAATAGTGCACAGGGACGCCTTGCAGATAGTGCACCCACTCGACTCTAGCGCGGCCCTCGTTCCGCCCGGGTTTAGTTCCCTAACTAACCTACCCATTTCTTATTTTGCACTTCCATTTTTGAACTCCTTTGGGACAACTCAGACTCAACAGCACAGCCGTGGTAAGGGTTCTCTAATTTATGATTCCATACCTCGTAGCTAAGCGACCACTATCATTAGTATAGGTTACATTCTCCTTTCTTACTTGTAGGTGGTTCCGGTTGCCTTAAACAAGGGGAGGGCATAGCTCAGGTACTACTAGAAAGAAGTATCAAGGGAAAGTATTCTTCTTACCGTTCCAATTGCTCACCTCTGTTTTTTCCTTTACAGCTGGGTTATTGGCGGCGTGTCCTCCCCGCCCTTTTGAGCGATCAGTCCATCTGCCTGGTCCTACCCAGCAGAGGGTCATATCGTTAAAAAGGTCTTGTGCCCTCACAGAGAGGAGGCTAGGTTGGAGGCCCCGACCTAGCTCTTCAATCAATAGTGGAGTCCTGTGTCTTCCGGCCACCGATTGGTTTACTTCCCGTCCGGTGAGTAACAGTCGATGTCGTCGACGCCGACGTCGAAGGCTTCGAGCGTGGCGTCGAAAACAAAGGCGGAGGCCTCGAAGACCTCGACAGAATTGGAATTCTACTCGACAATCTCGAAGTCATCGACGTCGAGGACCTAGGGATAGTCACTGGATGTGTGGTAACCGTGACTTTTCTTGGCGTCAATGCAGAAGGTGGCGTCGAGTCGACAGACCCGTGTCGAAGGTCCCTTCGACAATGGCGTCGAAGACATCGACCTCGATGTCGACGGAACCTTCGTCGACAGCGTCGACGGAACCTTCGAGGAAGGTTTGGAGGTCATAGTCCTACTCGAGGGTTCGAGACGCGCTCGAGAGGTTTCCTTCGCCGGGTACTGCGACTCGCAGCGTTTTTGACCTTCGGGTCTTTCGACCAGAGCATCGCTCTCGGCAGTCTTCGAGGGGGTCGAGGCCGCTTTCTGGAAGACGCTCATCATATTTTTTCGGAATTCCTCCCATTCAGCCCGGGAACTATGTTTCGTGGGGCAAGGGATTCTTTTTGGCGAAACAGAGGAAGAGGAAGACGGAGAAGGGGATCTTCGACGTCTCCTCTTCGAGTGCTTCGATCTCGAGGAGTGATGAGACCCACTCCGAGACCTGGAGCGCGAATGGTGACGAGGAGACGAATGTCTCGACTTTGTCGACGAAGAAGAAGCTTTAAAAGTCTTACCTTTCTCCAGCTTCCCCCTACGCTCCTTCAGGGCCTTAGCTGTCATGGACATACAGTCCTCGCATTCCGGACAATGGTGTTCAGCTCCCAAAAACCAGAGACAAACTCTGTGAGGATCGGTCAACGACATCTTTTTCCCACAATCTCGACATTTCTTGAAGCCGGATCGAGGAGTTGTCGGTTCCGACAAGGAAGCCATCGAGTATGGATCGAATAACTCGAGGTAAATAGGATTAATCTGACTAAGAACTGAGCAACGGTATTCCGAGGCACTGAGTAAGCGCGGAAAAACGGAACTGAGCAACGGATGCTGCGCGCGGCCTTTATAGGCGGGATGACGTCGACGTCGATACGGCGGCTGTCGAGGGACATCGACTCGGAGGACGTCGACGCGCAGCGCCCTCTAGAGAAAAATTTTTCCGAGGCCAGCAGAGCTAGAAGGAGATATCTAAGATGAGGAATACGTCGGAGGACACAATCCCTTCGAAGTAATAATTGCATTCACAAACTTGTTAGCTTCTTTTGCATACTTCAGTATGCCTTCTTACGAGTATTTCCCTTGCTCGTTCTTTCTAATTTACTTTAATTATGTTGGTTGTACTTTGACAGGCTTTCCGACATGCCCCAGGGACCCTGTGTCCCTTGGGTGGACTTACCGGCTTTTGCTGGCATATGTCAGTTCTCCTGCTGCAAGCCTATGGTGGTTGTGCAGCGTTTTGCCTTCTCTCGTCGCCTCTGTACAGTTTCATGGCTTCTCGCGGCATCTGCCATTTAGTTTCACGTTTAAACCGGGCTTCGGTTAGGTGGAGGCTGCCTTGTAGTACCAGCCTACTCCCAGAAGCTCACAGACTGCTTCTGGCATCCCTGCCAGATATGTTCATCTGCAGTCTGCTTTCTTTCTCCTCCACAGACTCTGTTCCAGGCCTCCGGTCTCTTGCTCCACATCAAGACGCGGTGTTCTTCAGCCAGCAAGGTTGACTCTTCACAGCTGTTTCTCCAGTTTAAATCTCCCGGCTTCAGGTCAACTTTTCCAAACACTAGAGCGCAGCATGTGCTTTGAACTCTCAATAATCCTCATTATTATGTGCATCTTTCTTGTCCCTGTATACTTGAGTTCATGGTACTGGTAGTTTGGTTTTGACAATTCAGATTTAAAGTCTAGCAGAGTGTTTCTAATGGTGTTAAAAAGGACCCTCCACATTTGATGAATGTACAGAGTCAAAGAAAATGTCCTCGGTGTCTTTCCTAAGTGGGTCAGGGGAGATGTGACAACAAGCAATCAATACTTGGGAATGGTTGGGGCATTCTCAAACGAAACAAGAGGATACCATGTATCATCCAATGATTCAGGACACCCTCCATGGGCTGCCTCCCCCAGGTGATCCTCCTTCATATATAGACACCCACAGGGTCAGGATCAGTGCGAGCCAGCATCCTGAAGGTGAGTTTGCTGCTGCTCGAATGCCATCAGCCCCACTTCTCTCTCCACGAGTTTCCTGCAGATAATGTGGAGAACTCTGAATTCTATACTCATGGCTATCCCCCGGATGCATACTTTCAATGTCTGCCATAGTGACCCCACTGTAGACAAAGTTCCCCGATTAGTCTCAAAGAAAATATGTTTATGTTCAAGAATATTAGTCCCAAAAGCCACATCCAGCAGGGCCTGAGGTCAGAATTACCATGGCAGTTTAGTGGATACATCATGCCTTAGTCTCACTTCAAGCTGAAACGGTTGGTAGTCTGAAAATGAATGCAGCAGTATACTACACTCTCTAAAATCCCCCACTAGGATCCTGGAGATCACCCAGTAGTAAATGCGTGACAGCATATTGTGGACCAACGAGTAAAAGGTATATTCATGCTCACTACTGTGCATGGATCTCTCTCCGCGGCAGGGGCCTCCCTCTGGAACAGCCTTCCTGCCTCCCTGAAACTTCAGGAGAACCATCTCTGGTTCCGGAAGCACCTCAAAACCTTCCTCTTTGCTTCTGCTTTCTCTCTCCCTCTACCCAGCTAAATTCTTCACTGAAACTGCACTGAATCTGCAACTGGGCCACTCTCAGCGACCTCGGTCCTGGGCCCAGCCACTCTCCACTTGCACTGCCTCCCTGGCAACCCCTGCACTGCGGGACTGTCTCTGTATCCCTACAGCCCCCCCTTCCCAGCTCTTGTCTGCACTTACTTGCACTTGCCACCAGCTGGCCCTATTTATTTATTTTTATTCTACTTACTTTGTACTGCACTTCCCCCCTCCCCTTCCCCCTGCACTTCTTCCCTTCCCCCTACCCCTGCACTTGCGATCTGAATGACACCTGGCCTAGTAAGATCGTTGTCTGTCTTCCCCTTGTTCCCCCCTCCCTGCCTCGTCGCGCCTTGAAACACTTGTGTATAGGCACGTTACAAATGCCATATCATATCATATATCATATCATACATCTCCAGGCATCCACACATCCCCTATCCTTCCAGCAGCTTATCACCTTTCCGGAATGTATAGTTGTATTAGTCTGGGTTATCTATATTTGGCCCATTCACACTGACCAACTGTACTGTTTATTCTACAGTGTACAATAACATACCTCCCCTGGCGATCACATAATGCTGAAATGCACTGGAAACTCAGTAACCTATGAAATAGTGTAAGCACTCTCCTTGATTGTGTGGAGTATAATACCAATGCGGCTCCCCATCTCTTAGCACACAGCTCATGCACTCTTCTAGTGGTGTGTGTCTCCTGGAGCAACAGCACTTCAGCCCTATGCCTCTCCATATATGCCAGAAACATTCAGCCCTTGACCGGGTTATTCAGGCCCCTGATGTTGTAGCTCAGAAACCCCACTGTGGCCAATCTTATTGCCCCTCTAGCCCCCATTCCCAGCATGCAGCTCATCTTGCAATCCTCCTGTGCACATGTGCAAAGGATACCATGATTGCAGAATCAAACAACCAAATAGCGAAGTGATTTTAAACAAACATCCCACACCACCACTGAGCCGTCCCCCTACCTCATCACAACCCAAACAATTGTGATGTATCCTCAATACATTCCAATTCCACAACGAAACACACAACTGCAACCTTGCAACCGGGGGAGGGGAGTGCGGGGGGAGTGCTTACTGGAGTCCGCTGACGCACCGTTAACCAGTAGGACTCACAACTAATAGACTAATGCAAGCTTATATACATTTTGGTCCATGATGGAAAAATAGAGGTATCAGAAGATTCTTTTTGACTCATACCGCAGCTTGTCCTTTTCCCAGGCCAGTCTCAACAGTTGATCCCTATCCCTAAAGTTCAAGATGCAAGCAATGATTGGCTTGGGGGTGAGGGGAGGCATCTGGCTTAGATTTTGGTGCCAATTAACGGTGCGCTCTCTACATCACAAACTGTGGCGACAGGTCAGGGCGATCCAGAATGTTCTTCAAAAGCTCCTCAACAAAGCATTCCATCGTACCCTGGAACCCTGTTTCACGGACCCCCACAATGCGAGAGTTGTTGTGCCATGAGCACGATTCCAGGTCATCATAATTAGATTATACCCCTTTCAGCTCCTTATGTAGCGAAGATATGGTTGAGCGCAACTCCACCATGTCATCTTCCACCTTGCCAATTCTCTCTTCAGTCTCCATGATATGTGCGCTTTATCCCTCCGCATTCATCTTCAATGCACTCAAATTGATGTTGATATCATCAAGTTTGGGGTTGAGGGATGTAAACCCCTTGCGCAAACCTTAGTACAGCTGGGCCATGTTAGGAGCTCCCTCTTCCTCCAGCGCAGGACCTCCCACTGGGCCAGCTACTTCTGATTGCATCTTCATGCTGGGCACCGATTTCGTGAAGGCGTCCAAGCTGCCTTGCTTTTTGTGCCCATTGCGAACTATGGCAGGCATAGTGACAGCAGTGCAGCCACACCAAGTCAGCCCACCTGTACTGCAGCAGCGAGTGTGTCCTGCGCCCCTGAAATCACACACCTCCTCAATGCCCAAGATGCGCAAGTCAAGTGTCCCCAGGGGGAGACTGCTCGTAGCGCAACGGCACGCCGCCCAGCAACCCGTAGATGCCTGGGCCACCACGGTGCACGCCAGCGGGCCACTTCTCGGCAGCACCCAACTCCTGCCCGATCTCACCTCTCAGGCCGGCCTAGAGTCCCAGAGCTACACCAGTTCACCCGCAAGGCCAATCGGATCTCGCCACCGTCCCAGGCACTTATATGGACCCTGCTACAAATGTCAATTGCAGGATAAAACAGCGTATTGTGAAGCTCCTCAACTATGCGCCTGCCATGACGGTCGCTCCACAGCGTCCCCGCTACTAAACTACATATACAAGGAGTTCTGGCCTATGCAGTAGTTTATATTATAATAAAATCATGTTGTTTGCTGAAAATGGAGTATAATACTCATCTCTATGTCTTTTATAGACTTAAGACTCTTTGTGCTACTAGTGTGGAGAAGCTGCATTGTGCACAATATTTCATGGCCACCGACTGCCCAAAAAATCTAAGATGCAACCCAATATAGCATTTTGTCAAATGTAGATTAATGTTTTCTCCCTTCACATTTCGCCCTCACTTTTCCAAACCACTCCCCAAAAGGTAGCAGGTCATTCTGTTGTTGGATGGTGGCTAAGCAGTTTCAGCATGTGGCATTTAAGCCCTTTCAGCTCCAATCCCTTTAATTTCCCTCTTCCTCTCTCATCCTCCTGTACTCCCTTTTTTCTACTCTGCCACCTCTTTACACTCTCTTTGCTGACAGCCTTCCTGTTTCTCGTCTTACTTAAAGTCAGTTTTAATGCTTCAATCCGTCTTTTGTATCTGCTTTCTCCTATCTGAATCCTCTCGCGATTCTACTTCTTCCTCCCCATCCTCTCTTGGATGGTTATCTTACCACTCTCTGCTTAAATTTAACTTTTAGTATTGTGTTTAAATCTCTTTATGGTCCTGCACCTTTCATCTTATATCCCTTGTTTATTTCTATGTTCCTTCTCATGTCCTTCGTTCACAATCTCATTTGCTATTATCAGTTCCTCGTCCTCCCTGTGCGCAATCACGTTTTCATTCTTTTTCTTTGCTTGTGTCAGACTTTGGGCTCATTTTAGGTTTCCTGCAAGGCTGATCAGTCAGAAATTCATGACAGTATGCCTCCTCCGGACTCTTGATCCTCCGGGTTTGGCAGGGTGCAGAAAATGGAACCGACGTAAAAGAACTTGAGAGTGGATGTTCGATAGTGGTTCCCAAGTCCGTTCACTGGGTGGATACTCTTTCCATTCCACTAAATACATGATTCGTCCATGCCTGAAACGGGAATCACAAATATGGGAGACCTTGTAATCCAGTTGCAGGTCTTTGCATAAGACTGGAGGAGTAGGAACATGATGGAGAGTGGATGAAGATAAATAAGGTTTGAGGAGAGAAATGTGAAAAACAGCATGGCTCATTTTCCAAGAGGGAGGTGTGGATAAACTGAAGGCAACACAATTAATGATCCGTTGAATGGTAAACGGTCCAATAAAATGAGGAGACAGCTTTGAAGGGCATAGATGCTTTGGTAGGTATCTAGAAGAAAGCCAAACTTGATCTCTGACAGAGTAAGGTGGGGCTGGCATACTTCCCTTGTCAGCAAAGCGTTTAGTGGTTATTCAGTGAAGCATGGGTGGAATTATTATAGGCACATTCTGCAACCGGTAGGAGAGATTGTCATGTGCCCGACTGTCGCTAATGCAGGAGGTAGAGGCTGTTCTGCCATTGCTCCCAGCGCACGGCACACTACGGTCCAGTTCTTTTTTCACCCAGGCGACCGCCGGACCTACATAGAAGGCCTCTTCATGCCGCCTCCCACGTTGCAACCCACTAGCTAATTTGGTTTGCAACCGCTAGGTTTTCTTCTGTGCTTTGTTCAGCTTTCCGAACGTTCTGTGCCCTCTTCTCTCCACCTTCCTGACTTCGCTGCTGTATCTCTGCTTCGTGGTCCTCCGACGGCTCCCGCTCCCTCCTTCTCAGAGCTACTGCTCGATCAGCTGTTTTTACATCTCCTCCCGGTCTCTTCCCCGGAGGTTCCTTGTTCTCGCCTCAGCGCTCTCTCTTTCCTGAGGTTTCTCTCTCCCCTCATTTGGCTCTCTTGTGGACTCGTTATTTTTCCTGGGACTTCACTCCGGCCTCGTTGGTTGACACCTACGTCCCTCTGAAACCGCTGGGCTTCATCGTCCGTCTCCCCGTCTCTCTCTCTCGCCGGTGTTGTTCCTCGCTGCCGGCCCCTCTGGAATTTGCCTTAAGGTCCAGATACACAGAGGATTCATTTCATCCTCACGCTACTGGAACTGGATTTCGCCCTCTTGCATTCAAGGTTTTTTTTTTTTAAGCCTACAGTGGCTTTTTCTCCTTCTCTGGTTATTTCGGGGAAGGAGTCTCTTGCCTTCTGGTTGGAATCACAGGCATAGTGGCTTCCCTCAGAGGTAGACCCTACCTCCACAAAAAAAAGGATTACCGCAGACGGGGACGCAAGAAGGAGCCTTCCAGCAGTACCAGAGCTTCAGGTGAGGAGGAGGTAGTGAGAACAGAATCCGAAGAAGAGGTCAAGGAGGTTGACAGAGATACCCAATCTTGCACTTGGTTAGATCTGTGAACATTAGCCTGCGCCAGATCCTGTCAGGACTGTGAATGTTAGCAATGCCACACCTAGTTAGAATTGTGAACATTAGCCTGCCACAGACTAGGGGTGTCACGGTATTAGTTTTATGGCGGTACGATAACCTTCTTGCCAAATGACGGTATATCATGGTTATCGCGGTATAGCAGGTGGAGTTAACCAATCTTAGCAAATATTTTCTAAAAGGTCATATTTTGTCAGATTTATCATCACAAACAAAACCAGTCACCCAGGGACAGAAGGGGGCTTTTCAACATTCTTTCCACTGAAATGCCACCTCTTGCTTCCACCAAACACACGTGTGGAGAGGAGGAGGGGGGGCCTGCTGCGACTGGTAATGCAAACTGGATAGCTTTTCTTAAGTGGTCATTTAGGCTTTTAGCTCCCCACTGGCTACTAGTGAAGATGAACATGTTGCCATCTTTATAACCTGCATGCCACAGATCAGTGGGTGCTGATGGTAGTATACGCTTGTGTGCATACACACGCACACTCTTTACGTTACAGCCTTTAGTTTACTTGCGGGCCAAAAGGTGTTCAGTAATTACGGCCATCTTCCCCTTTGGTATAGCAGCAGGGAATAACCGCAGAGATGAGTGAATTTCGCAGTGTGACTTATTATATGTAAATTCAATGATGGAACCAGGGAAATCCCCCATTGTCATATGTTTAGCAAACATTATCCATTATAAATATATAAAGCCCAAAGCCACCAACCCAAAGTAAACCCTTTTTCCTTCTTGGCACTGTATTTATTCTTCCTATTGCTAACATACTGATTTTGTGTCTGGTCAGACACGTGTGGTTTATGGAATGGCATTAAAAACTGCTCCAACTGAAACTACTTGGCAGATGGCACATCCAACAGTGCAAGACCAAGACTGCGCAGCAATTGCTTACTGCAGCCTTTCCAAATCAGATTGTAAAGCACAGTTAACGGTATAAACGGTATACCGGTATAAACAGTGTGACGGTTATTATTGTTCAATTAAGTGGTTCACGGTATCTTTAACGGTATACCGTTACATCCCTACCACAGACCCAGACACGATAAAACTTCACTATATATTATGTCATCAAGATCAATACTGAGATGAGCTTCCTGAGTCATACCTCTACTAATGTGGGACTTAGTCTGCATCTGATCTAATGTCTCCCTTCCCAGGTGCTTCCATTACACTTCATTCACACTTTGATGAAATCATGAGCATTAGCCTGAGTCACAGCTGGATAGAAATGTGAATGTCAGCAGGTCCCAGCATGTCCCACCCTTAGACGGAACCGTGAATGCCGGCATGTCCCACACTCAATGGACTTCTGGATGGAAGCAGGTGCCCCACTTAGATGAAATCCCGAACATTGGCCTGAGTCACTTCTAGATAGAAATGCAAATGTTAGCTTGTCCCACACTTGGGTGGAGTTGTGAACATTAACTTGAATCGCATCTAGAGCGATTTGCGAATGTAATGCATGCCCCAAACATGTTTGACTGTGAACCAGTTTTCCTGTTTTCCCATGCTCTTGCTATATAGCCGTATCCCCCCTCCTGTCACTGTAAACCCAGCCCCTGTCTCTATGTGTCCGTGTGTCCCCTAACATCCTGTTCTTGTGCCTGGTCTCGGGAGTTTTAAAGATAACCATCATATCACGCTTACTCTCTACTATACACCATCATACAACTAGAGCACAGCTATACCCTCGATTAATTCGGCTTAGCTGTTCACATACGACCACAACGCCATGAACCCCTCATCACCCAAATTAAAACGCAGCTAGCCGAGCACATTCTGGCCTAGTTGCTTGCATATGCGTACCTCAGGCCTAACGCAGCCAGAGCCCAGTCTGGGTGTCCACCCACCAGACTGCACACATCCAACTGATATCTTCAGCACTACACCTAACGCTAGGTTGCATCTACCATTTGGCAATTACATCAGCTGCACACATATCTGGTGCACCCACTCACCCTACAACACTATCTCTCTCTACTTACCTGAACTAAGGTTTACCCGAGGGCGTTCAACCTACCAGCACTTTGAGGTCATACCAATGATATATAGAGCACTATATAAATGCAAAGTAAAATAACATAACATGTACCTGAGTTGAGAAGCAACAAAGGAAGTGTTCTAAAGTATGGTTTACTCTCTTCGTGATCCCATTCATCTGAGGAAGGTAGCCAGAAGAAAAGGCGCATTGTATACCCAAGAGTTTGCATTACTGAGTCCATAATTCAGACACATATTGACTTCCACGGTCAGAAATGATGGTGGTAGGTTGCCTAAGCAAGCAAAATATATCTGTAAAAAGAACTACAGTCATTTCAGTGGCGGTTGGAAGTTTTGCTAGTGAAGTGAAGTGTACCAGCATAGAGAATATGTCTATGGTTACCATGATTGTGGTACAACCCCTGGAGGGTGGCAGCTCCACTATGAAATCCGTCACCATAATCTCCCACAGTATGGAAGGGAGAGACGGTTGATGGAGTAATCCCATAGGTTTTTCATTGGAAGATTTATGTTGGGCACAAATACCACATGTTTTAACATGATTCTTAGTATCTTAAGTCATACTTGGTCACCCGATGTGTCTGCAGATTTCTTAATGTTGTGGAAATGCCTCGATGACCCGCAGGCAGTGAATCATGACAATTCCTAAGCGCAACATCTTGGGTCACTTTAGAAGATAAGTACAGACATTGACCTTTAAACAAATAATCCTTATATTTGCTCAAATACCATGGGTTGGAGGTCTGAGGACAATGCCATACCGGGGGCTCAAGGGTGTTGTTGTACTTGTTCCAAAAACAAGTCTACATAACAAAGAAACACTTTCTCCTGGAATTTCTTTTGTAGAGGAACCTGTGTACAAATACACATGTCTGGTCTCCTTGAAAGGGCATCTGCTATGATATTTTGAGTTCCAGGGATATAAGTGAGAACAAACTGATATTGCGCAAAAAAGTAGGCCCACCTCGCTTGTCTACTGTTGCAACACTCTAGGGATTGTTAGACATGTAGATTGCAGTGATCAGTCCTTTTAATTACAGCATGAGTAGATCCTAAAAGCAGATGATGCCAGTCACGAAAGGCCTGTGGTATAGCTAGGAGTTACTTTCTCAAGAACAGAGTAGTGCCTTTCGCTATCTGTTAAGAGTCCTGAAGAGCTAGGCCAATGGATGTTCTTCTCCATCTTTTTGTGACTGTTTTAATACGGCTAGCAATGCGGCATCTGAGGCATCCGTTTCAACAAAAAGTCTTTGAAGTATCGGGTTGACATAGTATGGGAGCTTGGGTGAACAGATTCTTCAAGGATTAGAAAGCTGTCTCTTGTTCTAAACGCCATATTAAAGGAACTGCTTTTTGCAATAAGTAGGCGATTGGCAGGACTCTTTTGGAGAAACTGGACATGAATTGTCAGTAAAAATGGGTCAATCCCAAGAAAGACTAGACTTGTTTTACGGAGGTAGGTTGAGGCCAATTCAGAATGGCTGAAACTTTCCGTGGCTCCATAGAAATGCTGGTGCTGGTGATAACATAGCCTAGCTATTGGCAACAATTGAACTGGCACTTTTCCGATTTGGCCAAAAGATGGTTCTGTCGTAGACGAGAAAGTACCTTTTGAACATGGCCTGGATGGTCTTTTGGAGTACTGGAGAAGATTAAAATATCGTCCAGATAAACAATGACGAACTGGAATAGAATAACCTATCCATAAACCGTTGGAAAATGGGAGGGGCATTCATCAGACCAAAAGGCATAACCATGAACTCAAAGTGCCTAAAAGGTGTTCTGAATGCAGTTTTCCACTCGTCGCCTGCGTGGATCAGGATGAGATGGTAGGCACCCCTGAGATCTAATTTGGAGAAAATCACAGCACTCTGTAGGACCTCCAGAATATCATTGATAAGAGGTAGCGGATATTTATTCTCCTAGGTAAATTGATTTAGACCTCTATAATCGAGCAGGGACGTAATTCTGAGGTGTCTGTTTTGGGTACAAAAAACAAGGAAGCCCAAGTGGGAGACTTTGATGTTCTTATGAGCCCGTTCCTCAAATGTACCTCTAGATATTCTTTTAGGGCTGTCTTTTCCGGTGCAGACAGAATAAACATTCTGCCAAAAGGTCGGATTGCGTCTGGCAAGGTTTCATTAGAATAATCTTCAGGCTGGTGTGGAGGGAATATCTTTTCTTGTGAAGAAGAAAACATGTCCAGAAAGTCGTGCAATTCTATGGGTATTTGTCGAATATGGGACACCGATTTAGTAAGTGATTCTGTGGTCTCAGGAGAGCCTTCAGTTACCATTTCCTTATTTTCAATGATGCAGTGAGCAACACAAAATTCTGAGCCTAAAAACAAAGTTCCTGCTGACAGTATATTTATCGGCTGTGACCTTGTATCCACGGTATGCCCAGAATCACTGGGAATGTGCTGCTTTTGTGATATCGAAGTACACATTCTCAAGATGATGATCAATCTCAACGGTCAATGAGGCACTTTGTTTGATAATCTGTCCGGATGACAGTGTTTGACCGTCAATTCCTTCCACCTTTTGAACTGATTCCTTGCCTTGACAAGGTATACCATTGCTAAGTGCCCATTCGTTATCCATAAACATCACTATAGCTCCTGTGAGAATGGCCCATTCTCCACTAGTCTGGATTAGCCAACTAAAAGACTCTAACCCTCGAGCCATGCAATGGTTCATAGACCTACAACCCTACTGTTTTACTGTGGAGCACCAAAAAGGTAAAGACCAAGGGAACATTGATTTCATTTCGGTTTCCCTGTGAAACAGATGCAGCTACATTGCATAGGGGAACGGAATGTGAGAAACCTGAAGGTGTCTCAACTGCTAGTCCCTGGGGATCTGTCATTCAGGTGGCCAGGACACAGCCATCGCTTTTGGATCCAGTTCCTGGGGGTGGACCAGTCTGGAAGGATCACCTGAATGAGAGGTCTTCAGGGAGTCAAAGGGGGACACCGGATGGTGAGACACAGTATCCCCTTCCCTGTAACACCTTTTCCTCATCCTACCAGGTATGATACCTAGGAACTCAACTCCCCACTTTCCCGACTCAAACACTTTCTATGGGACAGCTCACTGTGAGCGACGACAGATTGACACCAGAGCTGTGTACCTGACGTGTCCAATACAATGGTCAGGCAAAGTCAGACAATTACTGATCATTACACACATCTGACTTCCATCCCACTTCCCCACACGGATAAAAAACGGATCAAGAAAGCACACTATGAGGGTGGCACAAAAGATGGCAGTTTAATACGAGGAGAAAGACGGCGAGACCAGAGGGTTGCAACGAGGGAAGTGCCCTTGACCTTTAAAGACTGTTACTTTCGTGAACCTTGGAAAGTAAGAAACCTAAGACCAGGAACTAAAGCTGATCAAACCTGCACGGTGTGTCAGAGGTACCTGGGGCTCTCACATGTCGAAAACCAAGGCGGGGAGGACTGATTGCAGCTGTGGTACTGTCCTTGGCTCCTACAACAAAGCAGCATCAGTAAAGACAGCACAGCTGATGAGTCAGAGAGACTGATAATAAAACCAGCATGTGTTTTGAACAAAGGTTGCAAGCAACAACATTGTATAAAGATATCTAAAGAAAACCATTTGTGAGATGTGACGAGCAACGCAAATATAATTGGAAACTAAATGAGTAACTGAACTTTGGGAGGCCCTGAAAAGAAACCGTAGAGAGGAATGATTTCCACAGACATGGTTTTGATACCCCCTCCTGAGTGTTATATAAGATTGTCCCCAAAATCTGGCCTGGCTTGGAAGTTCGTGATAGACGTTATAGCAGGCGTCATCGATCCCGACTTCTGGGGAGACAAAGGTTCTCTTACAAGACCATGGTGAGATCCCATTTGAAGTACATCGTGGGGAAAAATTGCCCAAGGGATTCTTGAAAAAGCTCTATTTCCTAATTTTAGAGAAAGAGAACCAGAAGAAACATAGAGATACCTTAGGCTTTGGGCAAGCCGATGAACCACCTAACACTGAAGAGAAAAAGGGAGAAGCGCCTACAATCTATTCCGACCTAGCTTCGCCCAGCAAAAAGACCCAGCCCTCGATGAGGGTTTTTTTTTTTTTTACAAGAAATTACCGAAGGAGAGGGTGTAAAAGAAGGGAAGTCCTTTCTTCTTCTTAAAGCAAGGATTGCTATATAGAAAAGAAACATCAACAGAAGGCTTAAGTAAAACTAATTTAGTAATCCCCAAAACCCACTGAAAGATTGTGCTGGAGATTGGCATTCCCATCTGACCGGGGGACATCCCACAGCTTTCGGGCTGGTCTAGGGCCATAACCAGTAAACTGGGTCATGATTAGGTGTTCCAAGATTACATTTTAGGTTTCATTTGAAAGTGGTCAGAGAAGGACTACGATACTAAGAGACAATTTGTAAACTTGTTAGCAATTGAGTCTTATCTAAAACCTTTTGTCCTCTGTACTTTCATTTCTATCCATTTCCTTCTTTTTGAATCAAGTACAAAGAACCAATCATGGCCGATTGCATGTACTGTATGTTGTATTGAATGTATGTATTAACTTTTTTGCACTGATTTGTCTGTTGATTACTGAATTGGTGACAAGATAGGAAAGTGTTTTTACCTTTTGTAAAATAAAATACGATACCTAATTGATACAAGTTGTCTTTAAAAAAGCAAACCTATTTGTGAGTTGCATATGATTTTCTGAACAAATCAGTTCAATTTTGGAGTCAGTCTACCCCCTACACTGATTGAGGTATCCTACAGCAGGGTGGCATTAAATGCACCAGCCGCCATCAAACCTAAAACAAAGATAAGAATTTGTTTCTGTTTATTTAAATCTTTCCTGGCGGGAGCACTCTTTCCTTGAGTTCTAAATCCAAAACCCAGGCACACATCAGCGGGAAGTTTTACTGGTCTTGCATCCATGCCAATATAAAAATCTTTATTCAGACATGTGAAATATGTCAAAAACCCAGTACTCGCATCCCATTGCCTGCTCCTCTGAATCCTTTGCCAATCATAGAAGTCCCTTTTTCAAGAATTGGATGGACATCATTGGACGTTTAGAAACATCTAGACTGGGCAACCAATATGTCCTGTCTTTGTTGACTACGCGACCCGATACCCAGGGGCATTCCCTATGAGGAACACCACCACCCAGCAAATTCTAAAACACCTCCTACGGTATTGTTCCAGGGTTGGCTTTCCTAAGAAAATCCTGCCATATAAAGGTTCAAATTTTATTAGCAAGCTCATGGGGTTGCTAGGGTTAAAATGACACAAACACAGAGGAAGAGGATAAATTCCTATTCCAACAACACAAAGACAATACAGTCACTACTTCCCATCCAGAACTTGTTTTTACTAACGGGAAGTAGGACAATATAAAACGGTTTGCTCAAGCCATCAAAAATAGGCAGATTGGTGCCTTTTTAGATGTAGCAAACGCCGTCGACCGGTTTCAGTAGCCTAATTTTGATAAAGCCACATTCAGCAGGACAGTCCAAGATTCCTCAAAACTGGTGTATTTCGTACTTCGGAGACCAGTTTGTGAGAAACAAAAAACAGTAGCTGGAGTTGTACGTTACCACCTTGCCGTTGGTGTCCTAGGACTGGAACAGTCTGGGAAGAAGCCCTATATTTCCTTCCCTTCAGGTTGAGAGCAGAATATGCCTCAAAAAGTGGCACAGCTTAACTGACCAGTCCACGTGCTGTTCATTTGTCAGCACCTTCCTTAGTTGCCTCATAGATTTCAGCAAATGCGCCCGATGCGTGAAATCCATGAGGCAACTAAGGAAGGTGCTGACAAATGAGCAGCACGTGGACTGGTCAGTTAAGCTGTGCCACTTTTTGAGGCATATTCTTTGGTTTTACCAACTGGACCTCTTTTGGGTCCTTTTCCGGCTGCGAATAGCCTATAACACAGATGTGTGTTGCCTACTCTTTTGTGTGAACATCACAAGAACCTCACCTGGTTGGCCACTTCTTGGCCAGCATCGTTCCGGAAAATACCACGCTCACCGGAGAAGACCATCGCGACCGGAGAGAAGAAACACAGGTTAGCAAGCACAAGGCGAAGCAGCGCCGCGCTTAGTGCGTTACTTACCAAATCGTAGTGCGCTTCTTGCGCCATCCATTACCGGCAGGAGCTCAATCCAACCAGCACGACACGCTGAATCTTCCGCTCACCTAGAGGGGGAAGAAAAGACATTGGCCATCATTACGACCCTGGCGGAAATCGAAAAACGATGGCGGAAATGCAATACCGCCATCGAATACCGCTCGTTGCGACTATGACCCGTCACCGTAAAGTACGATGCCATTAGCGACACCGTAGTGAACGCCAACGCTAACTGCACCAAGTACGCGCACGCGCGCCATGCAAAACCGTAATTACCACCATGGCGCAACGGTACGCGAATGCTGACCCTAGCGGACATTTACATTACGCCATCAAGCATGGCGGAAAGTACCAATCCGCCATGGCGAGAAATACGGCATCGTGAACCAACCGTAAATGGCCCAACTGAGTGCCTGTACACCACTCCCTGGCCACATTGCACAACACCTCGTAGGTGCAATGAAGTAAAATGCAACCAGTGAAATGCACAAGTCACCCACGCATGCCAACGAACAAATGAATGTAGGGGCTCCAAGTGCCTTGTGAGTGGCCATCCATATTTGGCATGTCACCATTGCCGTACTGATGCAGCACAGGCATGCGAAGGTTCAAGTACAGCAAAATGAACTGAAAGATGAGACAAAACAACAACAGGCCCCCATCGCCTGCCACCAGTGTAAGGCAACATTCAAAGCAGCATCCTTAGGGAGACTGCACCAGCCCTGTACACATGCCAGTAAACAAACCAACCATCAGCATAAGCATGTACCACACAAGTTGGCAGAGTGACTGAGCAGCCAGGCTCATCTCAAGAGGGGCCAATGGGAGCTGCAGGGCACAGATGGCACGAATACAGAAGCTATTCCAATGGACATGACCTCAGTCTCCCTCCAAGAAACGCACGCAAACACAGGCACCTGTGACCAGCCATTATCTGATAATCACATCATTCCACCAATCCACCTGGCTGACCGGCATCTGTTACACAAAAGCTAAACCCCCGCCCCTAAGCATGACATCATTAAAACAGTCATGATGGCAGCCCCTATCCCTGACCTCACTGGGCTTCGTAGGCAAACGCGGCCAGTACAGTACCACGCAACTATACTCAGAAGCCGGAACCCAATGCAGATCTACTCACAATACATCGCTCCACAAATAGGAATATGCTACATTACTTCCAAAGAATAACGCTACACGGTAAACATCAGACTAAAGTTTTAATGCACATCAAATTCACCAAGCCCATACAGCTATTAGGTCATGAACCCCAAAACATCTACATTACTGTGGGCTGCATCCGCAATAAATGACCAGCTACTCCTTGTGTGACGCCCTGTTCCTTCATGGTACACAGGGGCTACATTCACGTCCAAAAAGGCAACATGGAAGCGCCTAGAACCGCAGGCCCGTCCCATTAGGTAGGCACTAGTCCAGCTGAAAGGTAGATATGTTGCTCCTAGACACTAGTACTGCGTAAGGGCATGTGGCCCATTGGCGATCGTCCCATAAGATCGTAATGGTGCTCCACTGATGAACTCGAAGCAGCAGGTGTCGGGAGTAAAAGCCATCTGCAGGAGTGGCATACAGATGGCAGCGGCAAAAGGGGAGGAGATACCTGTCACCCAAATGAAATGAAAAACAATAGTATGGCCATCAGAACTTCATTTGAATCACTCACTTCAATGATTACACCAAATCTACAGCCATATGCATGCTAGCCCACTCAAAAGGATTATTTCCACCCATGAATCACTTGCCAATCATAACAATATAAATCGAGGTGAAAACACTATTACAAACGAGTGTTTGTGTGCATGCGTCTGTTAAAACAGAATCCATGAGATGGGATTAGTAACGTGCATAGACACAAGTGTTGGAAGGCGCGTCGAGACAGGGAGGGTTCAACAAGGGCAGATAGACGATGGTCCCACTATGGCAGCTCTGCATCACATAGCGCAGGGGAAGGGGATAGATACCAAAAAGCCATGTACATGGCAAACTCTCTATTAAATCATCTGTCCATGCATCCATACATCATTCCCTCATCCCGGTATAAAAACGCATGATTATTAACTCACATTACATTTGAAATCTCCATTGAGTCTGTGCGTAATGCAGCCTGCAAAATCCACTGTGCTCCAGCCCGGAATTCTAGTGATGTGAAGTAACATGTATTTGGGAACGTCCTGCCTTATCGTCCACTACGCTATTGCGCATCCCATACTATTCATATCAATCATTGCATTCTCGCCATGGCCCCTGTCCCAAGGACATTAAACAATAGAACGTTATATTTGCAGTCAGACCTGTGGGCGTCTCCTCGCCGCTAGCTGAAAACCGAAAGCGCTGTCCTTCGAATTCCTCATTTGCAACATCACGTCGAAAAGGCATCCGTGGGCGCTCGAAATCACAAAATCATCCATGTAGTGCGGCAGTGTGTGAAAATGGCAACTGGCTTCACTCACAAATGGGACGCCCCGCCCGTCGGTGAACCTCGGTACAGTGCTCGCCCAAAGGGGATTGCAGCTGGCACAGGTGGAATGAATCACCACAGGTGGAGGCTATACAGCCTGAAAACACATAAATTGCACACCCAACCCCCTCCCACAACCACACCCACTCCAAAATGCTACCGGCAGGACTAGCGATGTTGGGCCTGGGGGACCTGATAGCACTGCAAGTACTCCAACTTCAAGAACAAGACGAACACCAACTACTACAACAACCGGCCGCACAGAGGAGACGCAGGAGGAGGAGGAGGGCAAGGCAGGGCCAGCAAGGCCCACCAGCACAGCCACTACCACCACGCAGGCAGCCCGCAATCCCACGCCTCCGAGCTCATCCGTTCAACCTCACTGATGAGCAGATCCACACCCTCTACCGTTTGGACCGGGACACCATAATCTCCATTGTGGACATGACACACGCTGACCTTGTCAGCATGATAGATAGCCCAACCGCCATCCCACCCCTACTGAAGGTGGTGTCTGTACTCCACTTCCTGGCCACAGGCACCTACCAGCACACAGTCGGACAGTTGCATGGCATTTCACAGCCACTGTTCTCACGGACACTATTGCAAGTGCTCGATGCCCTCCTGAAGCACGCAGACGACTACATCTCTTTACCACGCTCGGAGCAGGAGATTACAAACACAAAAGTTGGATTCCATGCACTGGCCGGCATACCGGGTTGCATTGGTGCCATCGACTGCACCCATGTGGAATTGGTTGTCCCACATGCCATGGAGGCCCAGTACCGCAACCGGAAGCAATATCATTCTCTTAATGTACAGATGGTGTGTGACTCCAACAGGATCTTTACACATTGTTGTGCCCGATTTCCTGGATCAACCCATGATTCTATGGTCTTGAGGAACTCTACAATACCACGCTACATGGAGCGACACGCAGGGAACAGATCCTGGCTACTCGGTGAGTCTCATTCCATGCATGATAATGTGGGGTATGTGATGCGGCAATGACCTGGCAGGAAGGGGGGGGATGCGTACGTAGCAATGTCATTCCACAAACATCCTTTCTTGTCCACATACAGGTGATGCCGGGTATCCACTGAAGAGATGGCTCCTTACACCACTCCGGAACCCACAGGACCAGCATGAGGAGGACTACAACCATGCCCACTCACGTACCTGTGTAGTCATAGAACAGGCATTCGGCCTACTGAAGGCTCGTTTCCGCTGCCTCAGCAGGTCTGGCGGGGCACTCCTGTACCGCCATGAGAAGGTTGCAAAGATAGTCATGGCATGTGTCATGCTACACAACATGTGCGTACGTAGAAATGTGCCCATGCCCCCTGACGCAGAACTGCACGCACCTGAAGATGGTCATGATGAGGCTGGGGATGTGGCAGCACCTCAGGGAGTCCGCGAGGCACAGGAGGCCCGTGAAATTCGTCAGAGTATCATAGATTCATGCTTCTAGCACTCACGCCTGGTGGCTGATACATGGACACGGGACTTGTGGCACTGTGTGTGTCTGGAACATGCAGAATGTGGACTGTACGCCTATAAAGGCCTCGCACACAAAGATCAATGTCCACACGTCTCATTGGATGATTATGACATGTTTATAGCATATGTGAAGTTATGTTACACACCCCATCGACCCGCCACCCAAGTAAGCCCAACACCCCCCCTCCACCCTCACACCTCCCCCCCGAACACCAGTGTCCAAAGATGCTCATTGTCAGTGGGCAGACGCTATTGCAAGCCCCCTCTCCGGGTATCAGGGGCACCCCTGCCTGTGGAGCGCAGGTTCCTCCCAGATCTACGTTGGGGGCTGCCCTGGACGGAACTTGCAACGGATGATGTCTCTGCCTGCTCACGTCCATGCATGTCCCTAAGGGTTTGTGAGAGCTCAGTGAGCACACGGCGCACAGCGGCAAGTTCAGCACATACGTCTTTGGACGTCGCATGCAGTTCCCCCCTCAGGCTCTCGGTGCTTCTCTCCATTTGTACCCTCAGGCTCTCGGTGCTTCTCTCCATTTGTGCCCTAAGTGTCTCAGTAGATGTTTCTATGGCTGCCTTAGTACCCCCACATTCATCAGCATGGTCCTTGAGGAGCGTGGCCAGTTGCTGCTGTTGCACGATCACCTGGTCGAGGGACTGTTGCCTCTGCTGTGCCATGGCCATTTGCGGTGGTGTCACAGAGGGGCTGATCACCTCATGTTGCCTTGCCACAGGGCTTGTGGGGGATGGCCAGTCGTCTTGTGGGTGCCCCTGTGTGGTATCCTCATGGTGTAGGGGATGAAACAAACAGGGGGATTGAGACAGGTCATGGATGGGTCCTACATCGACAGCACCGTTGTCTGTGTCGGAGCATGCTGGCATCAATGCAGTGTCACCTATGGTGCTGCTGCCATCAGAAGCAGTGCCTTCTGTGGCATCCATTGGGGGGACCTGTGGTGCTGCTGGTGTGGGCATGCTGGCTGCTGGGGTGCCTGTTGAAGTCCCCTCCTGTGTGCTGCCACTTGATTTGGGCTGCTGCCGTGTCTTGATCCGTGCAGCTGAGGTGGTGGGTCTTTGGCCGTTGGTCTTGGCCCTCTTTGCAGGTGTGCTGGTAGGGGTGTCCTGCAGCTCGTCGTTTGACTCGGACCCTGTGGTGGAGTAAAGGAGGGCGAGCGTTATTTATGGGTCTGTGGAAATTGGAATGGCAATGTATCACATGCATTGGGGTGGTACCTGAGGGTGATTTGGGTCAGGGCCTTGGAGGTGGTTTCATTTCTGTGTGGATTGAGGATGCAGTTGTTTTGCAGCCTGCAGTTAGGGTGTGCATGCTGCACGTGTAGAGGGTGTTTTTAGGATTTTTAATTATTTATGTATTTAATGTGACTTTTAAAGTGCGCTATCAGGCCAATGTATGTGGCCGTTCTCCTGGACATGTGTTTCTGTTGCACTATGTGGCCACATGGTACTTCACATGATTGGACATTGTGGATTTAGCATTGTTTTATTTGGCCCACCTACCTGATTCTTCGGATGTCTGCACTCCTTTCTCCATCCCTCCGACTCCCTCTATGCTCTCCATTCCAATGGTGGAGGCACAGATTTCTTCCCAGGGGGTCAACTTGATGGGTGATTCCGATCCTCCCCCGGTAGCTGTGGCAATGTTACGGTTGGCTGATAGTATGCTCCGTACGCGTATCCGCAAGTCGTCCCATCGCTTTCTGCATTGCTGTGGGTTGCGGGGTGCGGTCCCCACCGCACTTAGCCGCTGTGCCACCAGGGCCCATGTGGCCTTCTTGTTCGCAAGTGCCGTCCTGGTCATTTGCGTCGAGAAGACGACGGCAGCATTCTCCTGGAGGGTCTCTGTGAGCACGGTGAGTTCCTCATGGGAGAAGTGGACCTGCCGCTTGCGGTCGCACGCTTTTTTTGCTACTTTTCCCATTTTGTTTGTTTTAACTAGGGTGGCTGTCGGGTTGGGATGTGTCTCAGGGTCGGATTTTTAATGGTTGTGTTGGGATTCTGATTTTATAGGTGTGCGGCGTGCTGTTTCCCGTTCCGGCCCCATGTTTTTACTTCCGTTTCCGTATATTTACGGTCACCGTATTTTGCGATTGGCGCTCATTACGGTGACCGCTATGATGGGTGGCGGAATTGCACCTAGGGCGCCGTACGACGGCGGAGAGGGGCGTTTTGGGGACATTTCCGCCATCGCGGACTTTGCACTTCCGCCATGGCGTAATGCTCGTGCCCGATGGGTCATAATTGGCCGCACTTTACTCCATCGTGCAATGGCGGAAACGCTATTTACGCTATGGCGGTCGGGTCTGTTACTTTCCGCCAGGGTCGTAATGAGGGCCATTAACCACAAAGAAAGGAAGGCAAGGACAGTAACATACAAAGACTTCTGCAATAAGACCTACCTTAAAGACACTTGAATGGGCTCGCACCAGTGAAGTAACTCGGACGGCCAAGCCCACTGAAGACTACGCACCGCTGCAAAGAGGTAGAACGGAGAGCATGTCAAATATTACAATAAGGTGAGGAGAGGGCCAAAGGGTTGAACCCAGGGGCGGTGGGAGAAGACCTTATTTGATCTTGAATCCAGTTCTCGGGTGCTTTCAGACCCGACTTCCATCGTAGGCACCACCCTGGATCGGGAAGACGGTTCCAGGCGCAAATCAATCAACCAGGGCTGAGTGGCGACCCGTGGATACCAAGTGAGCGAACAGAAACCCGAAGCCTCTATAACATAATCCACCTGGGCGCCATGGAGACATCAGAAATGGACCAATTGGCTTAATTATTAGGACAGTTACGCGCCGAAGTTCATTCAGCCAGGCAAGAGACTAATGCTCTACAGAGGGACCTAGTAGCAACCAAGGATCGCACCGAGGAAATCAGCAAGCAGTTACTACAATCACAGGCCGGACAAACTCCATTGCCTGGAAATAACCCACCGGCACAAGCACTCGCATTATCCACCGCTCCAGTACAGATTACTCTACCCGGAGAAGTCCCTTTAGCGTCACCGGAACGATTCTCAGGCGACCCCAGGAAGTATGTTGCATTCATGAATCAATGTTGTCTTCATTTCCTCTGCAGACCAGGTGCATTTCCCAACGATCAGGCACGGGTAGCTTTTGTTTTGTCATACCTGAGCAGAAGTGCAGTGGATTAGTCGGTGCCACTTGTGAGCCATGATGATCCATTACTACATGACTTTGGGGGGTTCCAGAGAGAAATGGAGAAGCTCTTTGCTCGTCATACCCGAAAGCAAGCAGTAGACAATGAACTCTTGTCACTCCGGCAGGGGAATCAAGACTTATTAACATACATTGCAACCTTCAATAGGTTAGTTTCTGAAACGAGGTGGCTCGAAGACAAAATAACCACATTGTTTCACCGAGCCCTATGAGGAGAGTTGAAGGGCGTGCTGGCCCAGGTGGTTCATCCACTTAGAGACTGTAGCGAATTTATTAACCTGGCTGTGCAACTAGATCACCGATTACAAGACCGGAAGGCAGATCGGTCTAGGTCAGACACTCGGGCCGTGTATGTGCGGCCTAGGGACAGTGCTTCACGCATGTCTGAAAACACTGTAGAACCTATGCATATTGGAGGTATACGACCACCGTTAACAAAAGCAGAAAGGGACAAGAGAAGGCAACAGCAGTTATGTTTGTACTGCGGAAAACCAGGACACTTCCTCAAGTACTGCCCAGTGAAGCCTCCAAGAAGAGCCGTAGGGGCCACAGAGAAGGACGAGAGTAAGGAGTCGGAAAACTACCCAGCTCGACAAATGTAGAGGTCAGTTTGTCGAGTGAGAAGAAAGAGCCACCGACCTCACACTTTGCAATACCAGTGATCCTAATCAATCATCAACAACCGTCTAGGATGCACGCCGTTGAGGCATACATAGACAGCAGAGCAGTTGGGAACTATATTGATCAAGAACTGGCAGCAGAGATGGGGCTTCCCTTATGTTTCAAGCCGACCACTGAAAAGGTAACCACCGTGGATGGGACAGAAATTGCTTCCGGACCAGTAACCCAATGTACAGCAGGAGTAACCCTGATGTGCCAGGATGGACACCGGGAATCCATTTCCTACGATCTCATCAAGGCGCCTCTGTTCCGGCTAATATTAGGAATGCCATGGTTAGTTGCTCACAATCCTCAGATAGATTGGCGTGCAAGGAAATTGACCTTGCCGATAGACTGCACTCCTACATGTTACTATCATGAAGAGAAACCTAATTTCTGTGTCCCAGAGATTCCTTCAACAGCGGCATCAACACTTGGTGTGACTAGTACTCTCCTGAGAGAATACCAAGATTTCCAGGACATGTTCCAGAAAGAGCAAGCTAACACACTACCGCGGCACAGGCCCTATGACTGCCAGATTGACCTCATACCTGGTGCGCAAATTCCTTGTGGCAGAATCTATGCACTCACAGAACCAGAAAACCAGCATTTGAAATCCTATCTAGACCAATGCTTGGCAAACGGATTTATCCGCCCATCTAAATCACCGGCAGCCAGTCCCTAATTCTTCGTACCAGAAGGAAGGGGACTTGAGGACCTGCATCGACTACCACGCATTAAACCGGATCACTGTAAAGAATCGTTACCCCCTGCCACTCATTCCCGAAATGTTAGACCAAGTCAAGGATGCCCAGATTTATACCAAGCTAGACCTTAGAGGAGCGTACCACCTGGTCCGAGTTAAAACGGGAGATGAATGGAAAACCGCCTTCCATACCAAATATGGCTTGTATGAGTACCAGGTAATGCCTTTTGGACTTTGCGACGCTCCCGCAGCGTTCCAATACTTCGTGAACGATGTCCTGCGGGAATTAATCAATGTTTGTGCCTTGGTCTACATAGATGACATCCTAGTGTACTCAGCCTCGAGACAAGATCATGTCAAGCACGTCTGCTCTGTTCTCACCAAACTCCAACATCGACTATATGCGAAACTTAAAAAATGCTTTTTTCACGTAACCGAAGAGGAATTCCTTGATTTCATCCTCACTCCGAAAGGCATCAGGATGGATGTACACAAAGTGGATGCAATTCTTAAGTGGCCTTCTTCAACTTCGTTAAAAGGGGTCCAGAGCATGCTGGGTTTTGCGAACTTCTACCGCCGGTTCATCCAAGACTTCTCTCAAATTGTACACCCGATTACGTCACTACTATGAAAAAAACAATAAAAAATTAATGTGGACAGAAGGGGCAGAAAAAGCCTTTCAAGAGCTTAAGAGAAGATTCACTTCCGCTCCCATCCTACAACACCCTCGTCCAGACCTCCCTTATATCGTGGAAACCGATGCCTCCAGCATGGCTATGGGGCTGTTCTTTCACAAAAAGACCCTGAAACCGGCCAGTTACACCCTGTGGCCTTCTGGTTGCGAACGTTTTCACCTCCTGAACTCAATTATGCCATCCCCGACAAGGAGCTCCTGGCCATTAAATCCGCTTTCAAAGCATGGCGACATTATCTCTTAGGGGCCAGACATACAGTCACAGTAATCACTGACCATCGGAACCTGCAATAATTGAAAACAGCAAAGGCTCAATCCTCGCATCAACTACGGTGGGCCCTTTTCTTCGCCGAGTATGATTATGTAATCACATATCGACCAGGAGTAAGGAATGGGAAGGCTGATGCCTTATCTCGCATGGGCATTGACGAAGAGGTGTATGCAACTCCATAGCCGGTAGCCATCATTCCTGAGGACAAGCTCTTAGGCCTCACGACAGCCTCGACACAAACCAAACTCTGAAACAAGATCCAACGTGTAATAAGTCCTAATACCTTGCTGGAATGGCATACTCGAGGAGAACAATACACCATTAAGGACCAGTTGCCATATTTTGGAGAACGTCTATATGTGCCCAAAAGGAGCTACAACAGCAAATCATTTCGGATTACCACGATTCCCTGATAGAGGGTCACCCCGGAATAACCAAAACCCTAGCCAGAGTAAAACGCAACTATTGGTGGCGTACTTGGCGTAAAGACATCATCCAGTATGTCCAGTCATGCAGTGTGTGTGCACAAAACAAATCGCAAAAGCAGAAACCAGCTGGCCTTCTTCAACCATTGGAAATTCCTCCCACACCATGGCACACACTTTCTCTCGACTTCATTACAGACTTGCCTCCCAGTCAAGGATTCAACATTATTTTGGTAGTCGTAGACTTATTTTCAAAAATGGCACACTCTATCCTTTTCAAAGGCCTGCCTGATGCATCCAGTTTAGCAAAAGTGTTCCTGGAAAATATTATTAGGCTACCTGGTTTCTCATCGGTCCTGGCGTCTGATCGAGGCAGCCAGTTCGTGTCCAACTTCTGGAAAATATGCTGTTCTATGACTCAAATCAACATGCGATTATCCACCAGCCACCACCCCCAAACGGATGGCCAAACAGAAAGAACCAATCAGACCCTTGAGCAATACTTTCGGTGCATGCTGCATCAGGTGGAAGGGACTTGGAGAGATTTATTATGGATAGTAGTATATGCTTACAACAATTCGTTGCATTCCAGCACGGGATAAACCACTTTCTACACCCTCTAAGGCAGCCACCCACGTACTTCCGAACTAGACCTTCCTCCCAGTTTGGAAATGCCAGCAGAAAAAACTCTTCATACAATCATCGCTCAGGCCTTTAAAAAGGCAACAGAACATCTAATCCAAGCCAAGCACAAACAAAAGACATTTGCTGACCAACACCGAAAAAAGGCCCCCGATTATCAAGTAGGAGACAAGGTGTGGCTAGCAGCAAAGTACATACCCATAAAAGGAACCCGGACCTTTGGTCCTCGCTATCTGGGACCTTATTCCATCAAATCTATCATCAGCCCAGTAGCTGTCAAGTTAGCATTACCAGCCAATATGTGAATCCACCCGGTGTTGCACGTCTCACTCCTGAAACCGGTACACGGGTTATGACACCACCAGAACCCGTGATAGTTGATGGGGAACCAGAGTTCGAAGTAAAGGGAATCTTGGATTCTAAATTTACCAGGTCCAAATTATATTACTTAGTCGATTGGAAAGGTTACAGATCTCAAGACAGATCCTGGGAACCCAGAGAGAATATCCATGCACCACGTTTGATTAAGGCATTTCATCAAAACTTTCAAACCAAGGCAGGAGCGGACAGAAGAACCACCATGGGAGGGGCCTTGGGGGGTTTAGGGGAGTGTTGCCCACATGCCAGGTAAGGTCAGGGTTTGGGGTTCCATTAGGGCCTCGGAGGCCTTGTACCACACTCCAAGACTCTCTTGGAGTCAGTCCTGGTGCCTTTGGCACCAGGCTTATATTCAGTATGAGGAACATCTTTGAAGGGGACTACATTTCCTTTGGCCTGCAGTCAACATGGAGGCACTCACACAGTCTAGTTCCTAGAACTAGACTATGCGGTATAGTGTTTAGGGTGTGGTAGCCTGGGACTACTTTACCTGGACTACTTTGCTGGGAGGCGATTTAAACCACACCCAAGCAATAGAACATGCTTCGCGTTATTCTGCAGCCTAACGCTCACCGTGTCCAGTGTCCTTGATGCCGGCAATCATCAGAGCAACGAGCCTGCAGAGGAGAAAAAGAACATCATTAATAGACTCTTACCTGCGGAACTCCATACTATATCCGCCCGACGCTCGTCCATGCTTCTGCTTACTCACGTCGCCCATCCAGCAATCTGCATCTTCTGGACACCGCGTGCTCACCGGAACGAAGCAACCTGAAAGGAGAAGGAGAAAGACAACATTAGAAATGGTTACTTACGGCATATGCCTCAGGCATCACGAGAACCTCACCTGGTTGGCCACTTCTTGGCCGGCATCGTTCAATCGCGACCAGTAAGGAACAAGTTACTTACCTGTAACTGTTGTTCTCCAGCATGGGTCTGGCATGGATTCACATGCTCATGAATATTCCCCGTCGTCAGGCTGGGAATCCTCGGTAAAGAAAAAACCAGTATCAGTTTCGTTTCTGATCTGTCTTTCGTAGTAATATCCAATCACTGGTCCCTGCGTCATACTGACCACAGCCAATGACTGCCCTCTACCTAAGCACCGCCTCTGGCAGCCATCTTCAGATTTGGAAGCACGTGAAGTGGCAGTATGACCAAGTGAAGAGCCGCAGAGGGGTAGGCGGGAGGGTTCGCATGTGAATCCATGCCAGACCCATGCTGGAGAACAACAGTTACAGGTAAGTAACTTGTTCCTTCTCCAGCATGGGGTCTGGCATGGATTCACATGCTCATGAATAAAGAATACATAGCAGTACACACATGCACAACCACGGGAGGTGGCAAAGGCTCAACATTAAGCAGTACATCAAACTCAACATTAAGCATCTTACCTCCTCACCAGGCTCACCTCAGGCGAACAGGTTGCGCAGCACTGCTTGGCCGACCCTGGACTCCTCCCTGGAATCCCGATCGACGCAGTAGAATTTCGTGAAGGTGTGCGTCGACCTCCACGTAGCAGCCCTGCATATGTCCAGCAGGGGCACACCAGAAAGGAACGCCGTGGTAGCTGCGATCGCTCTGGTGGAATGGGCTCTCGGACGGCCAGGCAGCCGTCGGTGTGCCAACCGATGACAGTACATGATACAGCCGGAGAGCCATCTGGAAATGGAAGCCTTCGAGAGAGCCTTCCCCTGATTGACAGGTCCAAAGTTCACAAAGAGTTGTGACGTCTTCCGAAAACACTTCGTGCGGTCCACGTAGAACTTCAGCGCTCTAGCCACATCCAGCGAGTGCAAAGTCCTCTCAGCCGGCGACGAAGGCGACGGGAAGAACACAGGCAACACCAAGGGTTCGTTGAGATGGAAGTCCGACGGTACCTTGGGCATGAAGGAGGGGTGCGTCCTGAGCACTACCCTCGTGTCGTGAAAAGTCAAGTACGGGGCCTTGCATGAAAGGGCCTGGATCTCTCCCACCCGTCGTGCGGAGGTGATGGCCACAAGAAACGCTGCTTTCCACGACAGAAACTTCAACGGGGCCGAGTGCAGAGGCTCGAACGGAGGTCCCATGAGCTTGGTCAGCACCACGTTGAGCTCCCACGCCGGGGCCGGAGCCTTCACCGGCGGGAACGATCTGAACAGTCCCTTCATGAACTCTTTCACCAGACGATGAGACCACAAGGACGTCCGGCCCGTGGTTCTGGTGTATCGGGAGATTGCAGCAAGATGAATCTTGATGGACGCGTGTGCCAGTCCAGCTTTGGCCATCGTCAGCAGGTACGGCAGTACCTGGGGAGCCGTAATCCGTAGAGGGTTAATCTTCTGTGCGTGGCACCAGACAGAGAACCTCTTCCATTTGTGTCCGTAGCATTTAAGAGTCGAGGACGCCCTGGCCTTTGCAAGAACCTCTCTGCAGTCGGCCGGTATGTCGTATCCTCCAAACTCTAGCGCTGCAGGAGCCAGGCCTGCAAGTTCAGCGATTTCGGGTCGTGGTGGAGGATGGCGCCTCCTTCCCTGGAGAGAAGATCCGCGTCCACCGGCAGCTTGATTGGCGGGGACGCTGACAAGTCCAGAAGGTCCGGGAACCATATCTGCCTCGGCCACACAGGTGCGACGAGGATCATCCTGCACCGTGACCTCTTGAGCTGGTTGACGAGCCGGATTAGCAGTGGCAAAGGAGGGAACGCGTAGAGGAACAGGCCCTCCCAGGGGAACGAGAAGGCATCGCCCATGCTCCTCGCCTGGGGAAACCTGCTGGCGAACCTCCGGCACTTGGAGTTCGTCGCCGTCGCGAACAGGTCGATCTGGGGTGTGCCCCACCGTCGGAAGAGGCGATCCACTAGATCCTGCCGTAGTTCCCACTCGTGGCACGAGCGCAGCTCCCTGCTGAGTGAGTCGGCGATGGTGTTTTTTATCCCTGCCAGATGAAACGGCACCAGAAACATCCTTTGGGCGACGGCCCAATGCCACAGGTCCTGCGCCTCCTTGGACAGCGCTGGGGACCTGGTTCCGCCCTGTTTCCTGATGTAAAACATGGTGGTGGTGTTGTCGGTGAAGATCCTCACCACCTTGCCCTTGAGGGACGGAAGGAAGGACCTGAGGGCCCAGAACACTGCACGGAGCTCCAGGACGTTGATATGGAGGGACTTCTCCGTCGGGAGCCAAAGGCCTCTCGCGTGCAGATTTTCGGTGTGCGCTCCCCACCCTTCCAGGGAGGCATCGGTGGTCACTGTCTCCTGGTGGTCTGGGGGTCCATGCCCGCCGTCAGATGCGTGCGGTTGCCCCACCACCGGACCGCTCGGCGGAAACTCTCGTCGAGTGTGATCCTCTCCTCGAAGCTGCCCGTCGTTTGGATCCAGCGCACGTCCAGGAACTCCTGCAACGGGCGCATCCGGAGCCTGCACATGGGAATGTGTAGTTCACGGAGAATCCCAGGTCCGTGAGAAGTCGGACGGTCCTCGCCGTGTGATCCAGGGCGAGCTCCCTTGTCTTGGCTCGGATGAGCCAGTCGTCCAGGTAGGGGTAGACGTGGATCACCTCGCGGCGCAGCTGCGCCGCCACCGGTGCAAGGCTCTTGGTGAATACCCTGGGGGGCGACCGTAGTCCGAAGGGGAGGGCTTTGAACTGGTAGTGACGCCCTTGGACCACAAACCTGAGGAATTTTCGGTGCCCCTTTAGGATGGGAATATGGAAGTAGGCATCCTCCAAATCCAACGACGACAGGAAGTCTCCTTCCTCCAGCTGACCCAGGACGTGCTGGAGGGTGACCATCCGGAACTTTTGCGCCTTGATGAACTTGTTCAGATGTCGCAGGTCCAGGATGGGGCGCCATCCCCCCGTCTTCTTCTTCACGAGGAAGTATCTCGAGTAAACTCCGGAGCCCCGAAGTCTCTTTGGGACGAGTTCGATGGCGCCCTTCCTCAGCATCGCCTTTACCTCCAGGAGAAGTTGAGGGACGTGAAGTTCTTTCCTGGCCACGGGGGGGACGCGCGGACACCTTCTTTGAAATTCGAGCGCGTGGCCCCGGGCCAAGGCGTCCAGCACCCAACGGTCGGTGGAGATGGACTCCCACACGCTGACGAATCTCGCCAGCCGGCCTCCCACCGGGGTGCTTCGGTGGGGGCCCGACCCCACGGTCGGTTCAATCCTGCTTCGACGAGGCTTTGCCGCCTTGACCTCCTTGGCGACGACGGCGGGGTCCGCCAGACTTGCCTCGTCCTCTGTAGGCCTCCTGAGCCGACGAGCGGGCCGCTTGACGGTAGGTGGAGAAACCGCCGCCTGAACTTTTGGAGGCGCCCTTGCCTCCGCTGCTCCGAAAGGGCGTCCGTCGTTGTTGCAGAACTCCAAGGGCCCGGGCCGTCTCGGTGTCCGCTTTAATGGCCTGAAGGGAATCGTCCACTGTTTTCCCAAACAGGTTGTTCCCATCGAAGGGCATGTCCAGGACTCTGGTCTGAACGTCTTGACGGAAGTCCGTAGCCTTGAGCCATCCACGCCGCCTAAGGCAAACGCCGTTGCCCAACTGGCGGAACCCAGTGTCGGCGATGTCCGTCGCAACGGTAATGGCGTGGTCCGAAGCCACCTCACCTTCCTGCAGGATCTCCAGGGCCTCTGCCCTCTTGTCGTCCGGCAAGAAGTCCAGTAGGGGAGCCAGTTTGTACCAGAGCTCCCTGTCGTAGCGGGCCACGATAGCCAAGGCGTTGGCCGCTTTAATCGTCGTCGCCGCAGACGAGATGACTCTGCGTCCCATAGCGTCCAATTTCTTTCCCTCGCCGTCCGGTGGGGAAGTCGATGTGGAGGCCGCACCCCCCCCTGCTTTTTTCCTGGCTGCCGCGGAGACGACGGAGTCCGGGGTAGGCTGCGCCCGGAGGCACAGGGGGGGCCGTGTCCGGGACCCGGTACTTCTTCTCGTACCGGTCTCTTCTAGCTGGCGTCGTGGAAGGGTTCTTGAGGAGGGTGAGGCCCTCATCCCAAATGTCGTCCAATAGAGGCACTGAGAGGACCGTCTTCCTCTTGGCCTCGCGCCGCTGATAAAGGAAACCTTCCTTCTTCTTCTCCTCAGGGCAGAGTTGGAAAAGCTCGGATGCCCTGGTGATCATGGAGTGGAACGATCCAATCTCGTCGGGCGGAGAAGCCCTGGTGGGAGGCGATGACGGTACATCCTCGTCGTATACCTCGTCGTCCGTACCCGTCGCTGCCGTGTCAGTCCCCGTATCATCCCCTCGGGTGGACGGGGAGGAGGGCTGGAAGGGGCGCGACGGCTGAAAAGGAGGCGGAGGGTGGATCCTTCTTTTCTTGGTAGGGGGAACACCAGAAGGTCCCGGTTCTGGGTCCCCCGACGGGAGAGGTTCTGTCGGCAACGGTAGTCTCGTCCTTATCTCTGAGCATAAGGACTGTATAGCCAACAAAATGGCCGCCGAGTTGTCTCGCGGCGCTGGCAGAGGGGAATCCGACGGGCGATCAGGGGCCCCGTCGGTACCCTCGATGATGTCGTCGTCACCTGCGTCGGGATCCATCCCGACGGGCCGGTCTTCTTCCACGCCGAGGCCGTGGCTTAAGACTTCGACCAGCTCCTCCTCCGAGGTTGAGGCCGAATCTACGACGACGCCCTGCCCCCCCTTTTTCTTCCCCACGGGGGATTTCACGGGGGCCCTATCGATGGGCACAAAAGAGGACTCCCTCCGAGGTGGCAGGGAGACTCTGAGCCCCGAGGTCGCCACCACTGGTGTAGCCCCCACAGGCTGAGCCAGGGCCGCCGCGACAGTTTCGATAGAGGGCTTGGCCGGATGGATTAAGGCCTTCACCACCTTAGGTGCGCTCACCGCCTTATCCTTGAGGGGGGGGACACTGCCTCGCTCCCCCTCCGATGGGGCCTTCGAGCTCGACCGGGGCCTCTCCAGGAGCTTCGCCGGGTGCTCGGCCTTCCTCTTACCCGACCCAGAGCGTTGGCTCGTGGTTGATGGTGCCGGGGAGGGTGCGCCCTGCCTGGCGCCCGTAGTGCCCGACCGTTCGGCGCTCCCGGTGCCAGCGGACTCGCGGTGCTTTGCCTTGTGTTGGACCCCCGTCGCCGGGGCGTCCTCAAAGGTCTTAGAAGACCGCTCGGATTTCTTCTTCTTCTTCTCGCCTGACGGGCTCTTCCCTTCCAGCCAGTTGGCGAGACGTTGATGGCGGTCCTTCATGGTCCGCTCCGACATGTTGCCGCAAAACGCACAGTCCTTCTCCACGTGCGTCTTGTCCTCATGTAAGCAGTAGAGACAAAAGGAGTGTTCGTCCTCCTTAAAGACGTTCTGCAGCTGGCATCCAGGGCAGACCCTGAACAGCTTTCCGGGCGTCGAGCATCCCTTCTCCTGGGCCATGTCCGGGCCTGAGAAACTTCTGGAGTCCTCCAAAAGCGTAGCTCGACGAAATCTTCATCCTTGAGGGGCGCAGACGAATCCGACACGGGTCCCCGTTGATCGGATGGAGAGTCGGTGGAGCTTGAGGCTCTTTTGACCGAAAAAACGAAGTTTTTGAGAAAAAACGTGAAAAAATAGTACTAACGCTCGAGAGCAATAGCACGAGGATCCCAACACATGAACGTGCGGTAAAAATCTGAAGATGGCTGCCAGAGGCGGTGCTTAGGTAGAGGGCAGTCATTGGCTGTGGTCAGTATGACGCAGGGACCAGTGATTGGATATTACTACGAAAGACAGATCAGAAACGAAACTGATACTGGTTTTTTCTTTACCGAGGATTCCCAGCCTGACGACGGGGAATATTCATGAGCATGTGAATCCATGCCAGACCCCATGCTGGAGAAAGAGAGAAGAAACACCAGGTGAGCGTAACGAGAACACTGAACCCCAGAAAATTCACTGGAGTGACAAGGATGATATATGTTACAACAACCTAAAACAAACCCTGTCCTAGAACCCAATCCTAAAGGTGGTATATTTCTCAAAAGAATTTGTACTACAAACAGATGCCTCCCTTATGAGGCTAGAAGCAGTCTTATCACAAATTTGCGACCGATTGGAACATCCCATCTTGTTTTGATTGATTGATGTTGAATTTCTATCGCGCTCGTACACAAGTGTTTCAGAGTGCGACAAGGCAAGGGAGGGGAACAGGGGAGAACAAAACAGCGATCTAACTAGGCCCAGTGACATTGAGAACGCGCAAGTGCATGGGAGAGGGGGGAGGGGAAAAGTGCACGGAAGGGGGAGAGGTGGAAAGTGCGAAACAGAGGGATTGATTGATTGATAAAATCAGGATTTACGACTCGCAAACTTTTCCCACGTGAAAACAATGACTCTGTGCTGGAATTAGAGGCCCTTGTCATCAAGTGGGCCATTATCCATCTTAGATACTACATCCTTGGAAGAAAGTTAACACTCGTCACGGACCATTCTCCACTAGTTTGGATTAGTCAAGGAAAAGACTAACCCTCGAGTCATGCAATGGTTCTTAGACCTACAACCCTACTGTTTCACTGTGGAGCACCAAAAAGGTAAAGACCAAGGGAACGTGGATTTCCTCTCGGTTTCCCTGTGAAACAGATGCGGCTGCATCGCGTAGGGGAAGGGATGTGCGAAACCTGAAGGTGTCTCACCCACTAGTTCCTGGGATTTGTCATCTAGGTGGCCAGGACACGGCCATCGCTTTTGGATCCAGTTCCTGGGGATGGACCAGTGCGGAAGGAGGACCTGGATGAGGGGTCTTCGGGGAGTGGGACACCGGATGGTGAGACGCGGTATCCACTTCCCTTTAACACCTTTACCCCATCCTACCAGGTAGGATATTTAGGAACTCTAACACCCAACCCCCTTTTACAACACAACACTTTCACACTGTCAGCCCGCTATGAGAGAAAACAGACTAACACCCGAGCAGTATACCTGACGTGTCCCAATACAGGGGTCAGTCAGTTACTGACCATCACACCTAACTTCCATTAAGCTTCCCCACACGGATAAAAGGCGGAGAACGAGAACACACTATGAGCGAGGCAAAGCACACAAGGAAACCACAGTTTCAAAACGGCAGCTGAACGAGAGAAGACGGACAGCAAAACAGAAGGGGATCGCAAGGAGAGAAGTTCCCTTGACCTTTTCAACAAGGAACGGTTACTTTCAAGGAACCTCGAGAATAGAAAGTCTAAAACCAGGAAACCAGGCTGGAGAATCCTGCATTGTATGTCGGAGATACCCGGGGCCCTCCTGCATCAATAATCAAGGCGGGGAGAAGCACGAGCCGCCGGGGTATCGTCCTTGGCTTCAAGAACAAAGCAGCATCAGTGAAATCAACACAGCCGGTGAGTTGGGGAAACGGATACAAGACAGGTCTGTGTTGAAGCCAAGGTTGGAAGCAGCAACATTGTATGGAGAGCGCTGGAACGAACATTGTTAAACGCGTGTGATAAGAGACGCAAGTAAAGTTGAACTGCTGATGAGTGATTGAATTTTAAAAGCAAGATACAATACCTTTGACAGAGTGGTCTGGCACCACGTGGGTGCTCAATCAAAGGTCTCTGTAAGGCATCCAGCTGAGAAGTGGTAAAAGTGAAAGTGAGAAAAAAGTTATATCAAGAAGAGAATGAGTAATTGTGAACCGAAGAGATCCTGTGACTGGTTGAGCAAAATCCTGCACACAGTCAAAAGTCTTTGATTTTGATGAAGTAGATACATTTGGTTCCGAGCCCGGTAGAGGGGGACACAGGGTGAACAATAAATCACCTGGAGTTGTATATGTGAAATCCTAAGAAGAAAGGAACTTTAATGTTTGTCATGTTGCATCAGGCCCGCTGAAATAAGAGACTTTGAATGGCAAAGAGACTTTTGCATAGAAGGCCCTGATGTGGAGGTTTTGAACTGCATCCTCATACTAGAGAAGCCAGAGAGTGTGCTAAGCTCAAGTGTGCCGCCTTGTCCTGTGCTGAAAATGTGGGGAAGGGAAGCCAATAGCTTGAATATCCTGACATATCATTTATTGAAAACCTTTGTTTTGAATAACATTGCTTCCCACACCATTTGTATTCAGAAGTAGGATTGACAATAGGTTTATTAGTACAGGCATTTTATTTTGACAGACTAGGACTGCGACTGCGTTATTATTTGATGGTCGTAGATTGCTCCCATATTTAGATTTAGGGTTAGATATGCATTTTTCAAAAACAACTGAAGTTCAATAAACACCCTTGAGCTGTGATCACATGTGTCTGTCTTACTGTTTGATACCATGCCTTCCTTACACGATCCCCAAGTGGAAGTTGATCCCAACAGCTACTGGCGATTTGCACCTATTTGGCAGGATGAATATGTCCACAGCCGACATGCTAGTAGAAATTGGTTGAACTATCATCGAACACTCAGCTAACCTACGCCACACACCCAAGACACACAAGTGTGGGGACCTGGATCTCGTAGAAGATCGATTAGCCTAGGGCCCATTATCTGTCCTCACCCCTACAATCATGCAGAATCAGATGGAAATGTCACACATGTGGACACTTTCATTGCAAACCCCAGAGGATTGATCTTGGATGCTCTGGCTGCCACAGGGGGAAGACTAATGCAGAGGAGGCCAGCGGAATGCACCGTATTGGGGGCCTATGATATTTAGCAATACCCATAGTAAGTTGGTGGGAAATTGAGGTGGCAGTTGTATTGTACAAACAGCACTGCGTCCATTCAAGGTTGTCTGGCCAGGGTCTATATTCGCTGGAGACGACAACATGGCAAAACAGGCGAGATCCACGAAATCCAGCGAAATAGCCAATCTCCTCCATGCAAAAGAAAAAGGGAAGAAGGCGGGCACAGTGACTGCCATGATACACACCCCAGCACATTTTGACATGGATACAAGCCAATTGGCCACTAAAACGGATTTCCAGAGCTTCTTGGGGGACATTAAAAAGGAATTTCGAAATTGCATGGTGGAGTTTACAACAAAGGTGGAGCACGTAAATGTGAGATTAGTGCAGGCGGAACCACGGATAGCTGAATTGGAAAATCTATCGACCGAGAAAGCTGCAACTATCTTGGTTCTCACTCAAAGAGTGATTGCTTTGGAACAAACTGGCAAGCGCTTAGATACTAAACAGAAAGACATGGAAAATCGCGCTAGGAGGAACAATGTGAGACTGACGGGGATTCCATTAACGGTACTGGATAAAGACTTCTCTGAATATGTGGGTGCGTACTTCCATTCACTTCTACCATCTCATGAAGTAGCGATCATGCTGCTAGACTGCACCCACAGGCTCCTCCGTGCGATGGCTACAGAAACAGGGCCACCCGCAATGTCCTTACTCGTGTACACTTTTTCACTACTAAACAGGATATAATGGCAGCATCCCGCACAACCATGGACATACACTTTCGCAGTGCCTCCATCCGGATTTATCAGGACCTAGCCGCTGTGACGATACAGAAAAGTTCTCAAGACGGTGACCTTTCACTTACAAAATAGGAACATTGGATATCAGTGGACCTTTCCGGCTCCCCTATCCTTAACAATGGCGAACAAAAAGTGGAGAACTGTCAACCCCCAAGAGTTAGAAGATTTTCTACAATGGACCAGACCCGACGTTGGCTCCTCTTTGTCGACTCCTCCAACAGGTTCACCACGACCAAAACCGCAACGCATACTATGGACGATAGTTGGCAAATGTCGGAAGCCTGTAGGAACTTTAAGGCGCAAATGACTCCAGTCATTATGTTGGCCTCAAGGGCAGTTCCACTACTTGCCAAGCAGATGGGTCCCTGAAATGGGCACGCCATCCTGGGGAGTGTGGGGGTGGAGGGGAGGCTCAGCACACTGTGGTTCTCACTTTTGGACTTCAGACTAGTTTGTTCTTGTTTTTAGATCCAGCCGAGCACCCACTGGAATTTGCCCCAAACTACTGGACAAGTGGCTCAGAGATTGTGCTATTTTATTTTATTTGTTTTTTTTTGTTAGTTTTCCTTGGGTTGGAAAGTTGGGGGGAGGGGCCATAGTTTAGAGGTTGGGGTTTTTCCTGAAATATTGAATGAGGTGGGTACAGTTGAAGCTTCATTTAATCATAGATGGTGGATGTTAGACAAGTAACTTCTCAATTCTCCCACTCTTTAAGTAGGGCCGTCCATGTGGAAGAGAATTAGCCTGCGCATTTACAGATCCTCACCTTTAATGTTCATGGCTTTCATTGCCCTAGTAAACGCAAATCCATCCTTCAAAGACTCTCTGATATGGGGTGTGCAATTACCTTCTTACAAGAAACACATTTAGCACCTCCTGACATTTTCAGATTACGCAATAGGCTTTACCCGTCACAGTTTGTAGCTCCCAGTGGCTCCAGGAAAGGGGGCACTGCTATTTTGATAGCAAAGGGGATCTCATTTATGAAATCAGAGATTAAGGTGGTCCCAGGAGGCCGATACATAGGGGACAAGGGTACACTCTTCACCTTAATATCAATATATGCCCCAATGATAAAGAACATTAATTCTTCACTGGGTTCCATGTGATTTCATCGCCTGATTTTACATCGCCAGGCTTTTAAACGTGCACATTCCATCGAATGTGCTCATCTTTTTTTTTTTTTTTTGGGTCGGGTCCCCCGCAAACCCTGCACCCACACTTATTTTTTTACTATTGCCCACCCGCCCAAACCCTTATTTGCCTTTTCCCACCCACCCCTAAAAAATTTGATGAGCACATACGATGTAATGTGCACGTTTAAAAGCCTGGCGATGTAACAGCAGGCGATGAAACAACGTTGTACCCTTCACTGACTTCGTCACAGAAGCATCCCCATTTATTAAAGGCCAATTAATCATAGGTGGCGACTTCAGTGTGGTCCCGGATCCATAGAGACAAAACCCAACCCCCTGCAGATTTTTAAAATGCCCTTGCTTTGCTTAATCTTTTTAGATTACTGGTGGTTGTTGACATATGGAGGCTAAAACATCAAAAGGGTCGGGATTACACATACTTTTCTCATGTTCACTGCACCTTTTCAAGAAGCGATCTCTTGCTGACCTCTCCTCTTCTTGTGCTATGCACTGAGGAAGTGTTGGTGGATAATAGAACATATCTGACCATGCACTTATTATAATGGACATTAAGATTCAAAATGTGTTGCCCCCAGAAAGGCCGCCCTCAAAACAATATATAAACCTCTTCCTTCCGGACGTCATCACAAAGGCGATTACTAATTATTTCCTCAAAAATTCTGACACTTTCGGACTCCACTATCTGGGATGCAATGAATGCAGACATCAGGGGACATCAGGGGAGAACTCATCGCCGATCATGGGCCTATATGAAACGTATAAGCAAAATTAGAGAAGAACTGGAGGGGAAAGTTCAGATTTGTGAACTGGCCCATAACAAGAAATGCTCCCCCAAAACACAAAGGCACCTTAGAATGGCACGGAACAAGCTTGAAGGTCACAATTCCTTGCTAAAACCAAGCAATTATATTATGCCAAAGGCAATAAAGCAAATAAATACCTGATAAGGAAATTGAAAGTGATTAAAAATAGAAACACTATAATTGGACTGAAAGATTCGACAGGGACTATGCAATTTGCCGAAGACACTAAATTACAGAAAGATATTTTGCGGCGACCATGGCTGCACCGGCCTGCTCCCCAATAATAGATGAGGTGCTAAAATCTCTGAAAAATAGGGCCCCTGTGCCTGATGGTTACACCCCGATTTTCTTTAGGTGTTTAGGGCTCAATTGCTTAAGCCCCTCACTAAACTGTATAACTCTTTCCTCTGAGCGGAGCAGGTGACAAGCACGATGGAGGAATCGGCCACCGTCCTGTTTCTTACAGCAGGGAAGGATCCTAAAGACTGCTCTTCTTATAGGCCCACCTCATTATTAAATATTGGCGCCAACATACATTCTAGAGTTCTAGCAGTAGATTATCAGAGGTCATGCCACTATTGGTGGATCCAGATCCAACAGGCTTTATTAAGGGCAGAACTACCTTTGATAATATACGCCGGGCTCTTGATCTAGTGGAAATAGCTAAAGATGAGGGACTGAAAGTGTCTCTCTTAGACCTGGACGCGATTAAAGCGATTGATTGAGTGCATTGGTTCTTCGTGTGTTACACTTTCCAAGCATTTAACTTTGGTCCTATATTTCAGCAGATTATTTTGGCTAATTATAATACCCCCGTTACTAAAATATGGATGAATCGTAAACCTACCAGCCCTATACCGATTACCTGTGGCACGCTTAGCTGTATTACGAGACAGGGATGCCCCCTTTCTCCTTTAATTTTCACACTTGTTATGGAACCTTTTGCTAAACGGATTAGGGAAAACCTTAATATCGAGGAGATTACGGCACAGGGAGTACAATATAAGATCTCCCTCTATGCAGATGACATCATGTTGCTGCTCACAAACCTGCATACTTCGATAAAAAGAACGAATTCCAGTTGTTCCAAGAGTCATCTGGCTTTGCCATCAATTATCATAAATCAGTAGCTTTAGGCACTGCACTGACAGAAGTTGACTTGTACATACTACGGCAGATATGCCCATTTACTTGGGAAGTTCATACAATTGAATTACCTAAGGGTTCAGATTCCACCATGCCCCCAAACCTCCTACTCTGAAAATGTTTCTAACCTTTTTAAGGTTTTTGAGAAAGATTTGAAACAATGGGGATTACGGTAGATTTCCTTAATGGGACGGATCACAGCAGTTAAAATAAACCTGCTATCTAGGTTCCTCTATTATTGTTCAGCTCTCCCAGTCAAGATCCCACAACCGGCGCTACAAAGGTTGCAGAAAACAGTGTTCAAATTTATCTGGAGGTGTAAAAAGCCCCCAATTTCCAAAGAAGTCATGGTAGGGAATGCCCGCCTGGGAGAACTAGTGGTCCAAGATTCGATAAAATACAACACGGCCGCCCAAATTGTCCATTTTGTAAAATGGAATCATTTAGATCCAGCCCCACAAAGGGTATGCCTGAAAAAGACCTTGACAAAATCTCCCCTTAATTCTTTGACGTATATAACAGATACAGCTATGGCAAATTGGTTCCCTCTACTATCGTCCACTAAAGCTACATTACACTAGTGGGGAAAAGAATTGTGAAGCAAGGGAATTGCCCGTGGTTTGAGCTGTTTATCACCTGTATATTAAAATCTGGACTTTACCCTGGGGCTCACAGAAAGGGACTTTAGCACTTGGACATGAGGGGAACTAAACTACATTTCTCAATTTTATAAAGATGCCTTGCCCTTCACCTTTGTCGAATGTAAAGAGAAATTCTTGATTGCAGAGTCCGAGAGGTTTCAGTATTCTCAAACCAGACATTGGATTGTCCACTCGCGGGTTAAATCGGCGGCCGTACGATCCTCCAGTGCACTGGAATTTACCTTTGGAGAAAGAATGTTTCAGAGGTGCATTTCCACATTATATAGGATACTGAGAAACGATATGTTAGAAACAAAGGTGAAATATATGAGTAATTGGGAGACTGATTTGGGCCTTCCGATTGAAGACCTCACATGTCTAGATATATAGGCTTGAAATTACTTTTCCTCCAGATGTGTTCGAAACAGGGAGTGCATGTTTAAATTAGCATATAGGGGGGTACTACCCCCACCACATTACGCAAATTCAAACATAGCCTAGATCCAAACTGCTGGCACAAATGTGGCCTCCGTGGCCTTTATTTGTACACGTGGTGGGACAACCAAATTGCTCGGGCCTTTTGGGAGCAAATCTTAACATTCATTAAACAAATAATGGGTCCAACTGCACATGGACCTGTATGACTGTTCTTTTGGATGCTTTGCTTGAGGGTATATACCCAAAAGCTGGTTCTTCCTTCCGCAAAGTCAACTCCCTACCTGTTGGTAGTGGCAAGAATCACGATTGCACAATGTTGAAAATCAAAGGAAGGCCTGATTCTAGTCATGTGGTGGTCTAAGGTGTGTGATATACTTGTCTGGGAAAAAGTTATAGCCGCCACAGGTTTTTGGATGTCTGGGCTCCCATACTTGATTTTCATCAGAACTATCCAGCACAAACACACAAACCGATTCTAATTTGGAAACTTTTTATGACACTGCCCAAGTCCAACAGAGTTTAGATAGGGTATGAAAACGGGAGGGTTGAACAAGGGGGGGTGGTGAAGTTAGGGTTTTGTCTGAGAAATGCTAAATGCATTGAATGCCGCTATCTGTTATTGCAATTTCTATGCCGCAGCCAAATCTGGTAAAATAAAAGGTGGTAAAAAAGAGAGAGAAGAAGGGGAACCAGGAGAATCCCTGGAAGAAGGAACTAGACGTGAGAATGGAAGGAAAGGAGTGATTTGACAATGAAAGCAAGAGGAAGGATGGAGAAAAAAGGAGAGAGGATTTGTATCAGAGAATATCAGTAAAGTGCTAAGGGCACGTTTGAGCCTCAGACTGCAACAGAGGTTGTGGAGTCGGATACAGTCATGGGGGCAGAATAAATCTACCCCAGAGGGCAGGGGAAAACTGTAGGCCCCCCACTAATTCGGGACAGGGGAGCTACAAACTCTGTAGTGGAGGGAAACGCAATACTGTAACTGAGAGCAACATTTGGACCCATCGCTTCGTTCTCCTACTGGAAATGCTTGTCTCAATAAGGAAAAAGAAAGATACATTTCTAATTAAAACTGCGGTCTTGGCCCGACACTGCACTGCAGAGATGTATTTATTTATTTATTCATATTTGTAGAGCGCCTATCAGCCCGTGGGCATCGTGGTGCTTGTTACAGAGAGAGCAAAAAAACTTAGTTGCAGGGTTAATACATTTTTAAATTTTTGTACAGTGAATCGGAAAATTACATATAGTACAGATGGGTTCTGGGTAGGGGGGTGGAGGTGGGAGGTTAAAAGAGGAGCAGTAGAGGAAGGATGAAGGAGGGCGGGTGTTAGTTGAAGGGGGAGGTTTTTAAGTTTTTTTGGAATGCAAGTAGGGAGGTCTCTGCTCTGAAAGCTGTGGGCAGCGAATTCCAGAGTTTGGGTGCTATCTAAGGGAAGCTGATCCCACCTGCTTTGAACCTATTGATGCGTGGGGTGTAGAGTTGATGCTGTGCCCACTCATCTGAATGGCAGCCATCTAAATGCTCCCCACAGAGCCATCTGAAAAGAAAACCGCTCATCCAATTCTGGATGCGCAATCCTGCATTCCTTTGTTAATTCACAAACTTTTTTTTATGCAGTCAGGGTTCAGTCACATTTTTTAAAAAAGGAATAGATTTTAAAAAGCTTTCTAACATTTTTTACATGATGCAGATATTTAAAAATGTGCAGGAGCTACAGTGCAAGAAAATAGAAGATCCAACACGACAAACACAATATGTAAATATAAATGCAGAGAGAGACAGGGGATTTAATAATGCATGTAGTATATAGCTGGACACATTCTGCACAAGGAGGGGGCTGGAAGCGACTTTCTACAAGTTGTTTTGTTCTTCCAATTTTGGCAGAGAAGCGTGGGAATAAAGAAAGTGACTGAGCATTATACATTGCATTGCATAGCGGCCAAGGGCGCATTGCATCTCAGCCAAGATGACAAATGTTGATGACAAGTCAGCAGTACCCAGGGGTTTATCTGTCTTTCAGAGTTGCGCCTGACACCTATCTAATGATCTAGGGGCATCAGGCAGTGTCGCTTGGCAGAAGAAAGTCCAGGAGAACCAACACAACGCTTTGATCCGTGTTTCAGACAAACAAGACCAATAACAGCCAAGAAAGAAGTGTCCATGTGCACTTTAAACCAGGTGGGAATGAGAGTGACTGTTTGTCATAACCAGAGCGATACAGATATGCTCTTGAGACAGGTACAGACTTAGGACCCCTATCAGAGTCCTTTAAAATCTTATCTCTCACCCATTTTCTTTCATGAAGGGAACCCAGTACGTCTACACAGATGGTTAAGTCAAAGAAAGTGAAAAAAACAGTACAAATCTGTTTCAAATTGTCAGTTGATCCCCTGTCCGTGACAACTCGAAGGACTAACACAGTATACTTCTAGTTTGACAACACAAATAGTAGTCATAATATGACCAATCACAGTATATTTCCAGTGTTCACAATTCCCGTTTGACCATCCCACCATACTCTTTCACAACAACAGTATTGCTCTTCTTATTAGCCAAGTTTAACAATGCCAGCTGTGACAAATCTGGACTATTCGTCCCTTCTCCCCAGAGGGGAGCCACCCCCTTCTAGTCTAGGGAGGTAAGCCCCCTTAGCAAGACCCTCGTTAGGGGTCTGGGAAAGTGGGACCTCACTGGGAGTGACCCCCTTCTCTGGGACAAGGACTCCATTCCTATGAGGAACTCACTATCAAGAATAAGTTGTCTGTATATAAAGGAATCAAAAGGAACAATGTTACTTCTGTTTTGAATTCAAATAACTGTGACATTACTTTAATCTCTTTGGCTTCAGGTAATGCTGGATTCCTCCTTAACTCAACAATCAAAGAGGAACGACACACCCCTTTCGTTATTGACAATGAACATAAAAAGACAAGGAACCTTCAATGGAGGAGAAAGAATCCTACGCAGAGGCATGCCTCTGGCAGGAAGATGTCCTTGGGGGCAGCAGAGCCACTCTAGAACACAATGCCCGTAGTAGCATGGAGGGTGGGCGGATCGCTAGCAAGACTCTGGAAGGCTGGTGTCTCGAGTGGTAAAGCTGAGAACGAGACGGTAGAGAGACCATCTCAGATGGTGGCATGACCACACCGGAGCTGTGGTGGGCCTGGTGCCCGGTAGCCGATGTCAAACCAGACCACAGCCGAGAGATTGGATCACTGATTTCTGCATAAAAAATGTGTCGGCTAAAAGGGAAGCAAACGCTCCCAAAAAGGTAACAGTGGGGACAGGGGCAAGCGGCTGTGTGCCAAGTGCTGGAGGAACCAAGAGGGTTACAGGAGCCTGGAAAACCTGAATGCTGAACACAGGCAGATGCCCAACCTGGGTCCTGTTGCTTTAAACACATCAGAGGGCCAGAGGGCTTTGGCGAGCTCTAGTGAGCTAAGTGACATTGACATACGAGGCTGAGGAAGCCAAAAGAGTCACGGGGTCCAGAGAAACCAGAAAGCTGGAAACGGGCAGACACCCAATCAGACTCTGCTGAAGTAAGTACATCAAAGGGCAAGAGGGCTTTGGGGAGCCCTAAAAATACAGACAATAGGGGAAAAGACGGGACCAGAGAGAATCTTGAGGGTTCCATTGCCCAAAATCATTTTTCCGCTCTAAAAAACGGAAAGTATTGGATGGATGTGAAGGCTTACAAATGTCTTTCAAAACCTGCAAAGAGGCTGGAGAACTGTATTGTGAACTTTGACCATTTGAATAACCCTTGTTTGGGAGCAAACCCAAGTAGTTTGGCCAAGCAAAGTCTGAGTGGGGAAGCTATTGCTCTGGTCTAATTTTGTTATTTTTTTTCTAAATGGTAGGGCCAGATAGAAAGTAGGTTATGGACGGAGGACTATATTATTTTGGGCATTTGATAAGCGCTCTTAGTTTGAGTTTGCTAGTTAGGGAAATACTTAGGGTTACATAGGCGTTTTTCTTATTATTATTTTTTTTTTTTTTTTTTTTTTACTTGTATTTTAATTGTATTTCAATTTTTACAAGATCTTTTCCTTCACTCTGTGTTGGGATGCTTCCTAAGATCGTTATTTATTCTGTTAGTTCTTTATGATATTCTTTAGGATTCTGTTTCTTCTAGATTAGGAGAAGCTGTTTCCTATTTGATCGCGAGAGTCCTTTTCTTCTAATTTCAAACTGTCCAGAAATTTTGCAGTCGCTATAGTCAGAGAAATTGAATCCCCGCTCATAAGCTTGTTCCACCAATCCTCTTCCCTTATGATCTGGAACTTTGATCCGTGTGGATGAAGATAGGTTTGTCTGGGGTTGCTTGTACCAGGACAGTGAAGGAGTAGATGTCTAAGAGTTTTGGTGACCCCATTTACACAAAAACGGCACTTGTTGGTCACTGATTGTTTCCTGGTGTAAAGGATCTCATTTGTCTTCAGGATGTTCAAGCGTGCTCTCAGAAAGATTGTACGCAGTCTTTTATCTGGGAACTTTTTTAAGTAGTTTCTTACATCGTCCAGCTTTTGTGTATTGGTTGTGTGATGGGCCGAAGTTGTATGTTCATCAGCTATTTCAAGTGTTTCGATCCAATCTTGTAACTTTAGTTTTTTCTTTATTTTTCCAGGAATGCGTTCGATTTCCCATTCAGAACAACCAATATTTGTAGCTTGATCTAGAAGGTTGATATACCATGTTTTTAGCATGGGGTTTTGGCCGCTCTTTATTTCTGCAAAAATGATTTCCAGGATTTTTGGTCGTGGGAGCCTTAGAATCTTTCCCAGGAACAGTAAGCTATTTCTCTCCACCACTGATTTCAATGATTGCAAACTTAATTCCCGTCGAATGTTTGCTACCGGGGTGGAGTTTGGCAACCGGAGCACTCTCTGCCAAAATGTTCCTTCCAGTTTTGCCCACAGTGTTTTCGGAAGATAAGGCATTGCCTCTGCTCCATAGGTTAGAGCTGGAGTGGCTTTTGCTTTGAAGAATCTTATTATTGGTAGGATTGAGAATTTGCCGAATTTACGTTCCAAGGATACGGCTTGTGCTGCTAGTGTTTTTGCCTTGGAGAATAGATGTTCTTGCATTGTTATTTCGAATCTGCTGCACGATAGTTTAACCCCCAGGTATGTGAAACTCTTTACTGTATCCAGTTTTTCTGAGTTTGCAAACCACTGGGGGCGTTTACTCTGTTTAGATCCTTTTTCCATGATCATTATTTTGGTCTTCGAGGTGTTAAATTCCAGATCATTTTTCTTTAGGTAGCAGGATAGGCTATCCAGTTGTCTCTGGAGCCCAATGGGCGTTTGGTCAAATAAGAGAATGTCGTCCGCGTAGAGCAGACGTGTCACTTTCTGCTTACCTATTTGAGGAGGAAATGATCGGGTGTCGTTTTCTGCGTCCACTATATCCGCCATGTATGCTTTATACAATGCTGGTGCCAGAGGGCACCCTTGTTTGACTCCTCTCGCTGTCTTTATGATTATAGACAACGAGCCTGCTGCATTAAGCCGGACTCTGACGGAGGTGTCGCTATGCAAGGCCTTCATTGGTTCCAGGATGGATAGTGGGCAGTTTTGTTTTTCGAGTTTCGTCCATAGTTTACCTCTGTTGACACGGTCGAATGCCTGGACCAGATCGATCGTAGCAATGAAGATTTTCGGTGGTCCTTCGAGGACTTTGGAGATTTTCGGTTGGCCTTCGAGGACTTTGGACTTCAGGATGCTGATCAGCATAATATTGACGGAGGTACCTAGGTTCTTTTTGAAACCCGATTGAAATGGGTCCGCTGTTTTTGCCTCCTTTTGCCATGTCTGAAATTCGTCTAGCACCAAGGAGCCGAAGAGTTTTCCAAGCACATCTAAAAGTGCTATCGGCCTGTAGTTTTTCGGGTCATCTCTCAGGCCCTTCTTGTAAATAGGAACAATGTTTGCTGTTCTCCACGTGTCAGGAATTTGTCTTGTGTTCCTGCATCTTCGGAAGATCTCTGTTATTAGCGGTGCCCAGGCTTTTGCGTCCTGTTTTAGATGAATGTTGGATATTCCATCTGGGCCGGGTGCACGAGAGTTGTTTAACTTGTAGATCTTTTCCAGAATAGCCTGCTCGGAGCAAGTTATCCATTGCGATGTATTTTGTTTTTCCACTGCGGTTTCTGGTGTTGGAGGTTCTTTAAATAGTTTGGTGATGTGTTCTACCCATTTCTCTTCTGGGACACTGTTGGTGATGGTCATATCTGTGGTAGCCTGATTGGTTTTTATTAGTTTCCAGAAGTCTTGTGAGTTCTTTTTACACACTGCTCTCAACATGGACTCAGCGTCTTCTTGGTATAATTTCCAACGAACTGATTGGAGCCATGCTTTATAGCCTTTTTTTGTATAGTTGCCGATTTTAGATTTAATTGTGTTGGATATCGTTTTGCTTGTCGTATTACCTTCCGTAAGGAAGATTTCATTATCCTCAACTCTTCATTATATTTGTGCAGATGAGTTGTTTCCAGTCTTCTCTTTTGCATTGGGCGTAGGTATGGAATGAGAAGAGGATAGTAGTCCAATTTTTCGGGGGTAGCTTTAGCAGTCCTTTGTCTGTAGTAGGATGTTGTAATATCGATTAAGACATCTGATGTCATTTTCAGCCGGCTCCCTTGTGCGTTTGTTTCGAGCTTGTAAGGCATTGCTGTGGTCGCGTGTGTTCTTACTGGCCACGTTGCAGATAGTAAGTTGTGATCACTGCTGATGGTTTTCACTACCTTGAAGCTCGTGATTATAGAGTATAGCTCTTTGGAGGCGAAAATGTAATCGATGGTGCTTTTCTTTCCTTCGCTTTCCCATGTAGGGATGGTGGTGCTGGCAACTTCTAAAGAGTTCAAGTTGTACAAATCTCTGGATTTCATCAACGCCGACCATGCGCAACCTCGAGCGATTGAACATGGATTTGTTGTATTTTGCGGTAGCTTTGATGCTTTGTGACCTGGACAGGTGGCATTCAGGTCACCGCATATCAGAATATGGTCTACATCATAGATTTCAGCGACGTCGGTCAGTATTTTTTCCACAATGTTTAGAAAATCGTTTGTTTTAGTTTCTGATGGGTTCCAGTAGATGTTCAGGAGGAGAAGGAGGTCGTATCTGAGTTTTCCTTGGGATGTTTCCTCTTTTTCCCATTTCAGTAATGTTACCTGGATTGCCAAGGACGATCTCAGATTGTGGACTATTCGTAAGGTCCCCCCTGATCGAACTGCTGTTAAGAGGCCTGATACAGGTCGGCCTTTGTCTCCTTTTTGAGCAGGAGATAATAGAACTTCGTAGCCGTCCAAGCTGGGTGGATAGAGCAACCAGGTCTCTTGTAAACTTATTAGGTCAAATTGGCCAAGGTTTATCTCTCCGGGCTTAGTCAGATGGGAATGGCCTCTTGTATTCCAAGAGCCAATGGTGATCGTTTGCTTCTTCTTCTGTACACCTTGCGTTTGCTCTGATGAGTCTTCTCCAGTCCTCGCTGGAGGGCGGTTTGGTTGCTATTTCTTCACGTAGCGTGTCAATACGGACGGAATCCATGCCCATTTTTTGGGATCTTTTTCCACCTTGTCGACGTGCTTTAGTCGGGGGCTTTTCTCGATCGTTTCGCGTTTCTGTTTCCCTTCTGCCCGATCACGAGGACGGGCCCCTCGGTAGTCTGTTTAATTTACTTACTGAGGACTCCTCCTGTGTTTTCCACCTTCCCATGGTAGTAGAATTGTCAATGCTCTTTACTCTTCCTTTATCTCTTCTGGTGTCTGGGCTGTATTGCCTTGTAGTTGCTCGCGCTGTGTTTCTTTTGTCTTCGTTTTTTCGCTCGTTCTTCTCTGGTGTTCGGTATGATTTTCTCTTTGTTCTAGAAGTATCTGTCACTTTCAAGGTACTCTGAGCTGATTTCCATCTTTCTTTCCCGTTTGTCTCGTGATTGCACTCTAATTTCGATGCGTGTGGGTGAGCACTCCTATGACCTCTTTCTTCAGATGTGGTTTCCCTTCGGAGGTACCCTCTTTTAGAAAGTTCACCTGCCGCCCGGAGCAGGAGTTTCTTCACTGTTTGAGACGTGATGTGCAGAAAGATGCTATCTGTCCTAGTTTTTTGTGCGAATTCCACTATTTTTATGTCTGCACTTCTGATTTGGTCTCCTCTGTGAATTCTTTCGAGGAGCTTCATGGTTGCTCTTCTATTGAGGATGATTTTTTCTCCCGTTTTGTCACATCTTTCAAGCTTCAGCGTGCGTGACGAATGGCTCTTTTGGGTGAAGATTTTGGATGTACGCGTGGAATTTTGTTGTGTGGGCAAGACAGAAAGTCTTCGATTTGATCCAGATGAGTCCCCGGATTTATGTCTTCGTCTGTATTCGTCCCTCCTGTGACTCATTGTTCTGTGTGTTGGTGCATTTGCATTTTTATCTGTGTCACTTTGACTAGTCGGAGACTTTTGTCTGTGCCGCGATTCGTTGTTTGATGTCTCTTCAAATCTTCCAACATTGCGTTTTTCCTTGTATTTCCTTAGATAAGAATCCTCGGTGCCTCCGTGCTTTGATTCAGTTTTGTTGCTCTTTGAGTTGCCTAGACGAAAAAGCAGTTTCCTCTCTGGGGTGATTTGACAACTTCTGTTACTTGGATCATCAGTTTTATCTTTATTTTTTGTTGGTGTTTTTTTTTTTGGATCTGGTGGTGTGAGTCTTTTGATTCATGTTGCAAAAGATTATCATCCAGAAAGGATACCTTTCTTTTTTTTGTAGATGGTCTGGGAATGTCTGATTCCGATGTTTCAATGGAGTAGACGCTTAGGTTGGATAGGTCCAGCGAGTTGTCTTCAGTGGCTCCCCTCTGCTCTTCTTCTTCAATGATCTGGTAGGACTCGTTCTCCGTAGGTTTTGGTTTTTGATCATTCACCGTTATCCATTTGGTCATAAGCTTGTTTAAGATGCTTTCTGTTGGTTGTTTCTTCTGTGCAGAGAGAGCTTTTGTGGTTTTTTCTTTCGCTGATGATTGATTTTTTCGAACCTTTTGTCTCAGTGATTTTTTACTGCTCTCTTCGGTTTGCGTTCTGAGTTGAACTTCATCGGTTTGGTTTTTGCAGTTATTTTCCGTGTCTCCTGACTTAGCATGTGAATTTATTACTCTTTTTGGCGATCTAACGCCCGTATTGTCAAAGGTCATCGAGTATACGTCTGCCGTTTTGTTTTCTGATTTGTGTTTTCTTTTAATCTCATTCGGATTCGTTTGAGTGCTCACATCCACTGATTTATGTTTGAAGTGAAATATCTCAGGGTAGTCTGTCATGGAGCTTTGATCGTTTGTACTTGCCTTCCAAGCTTCTAAGGCTGTTATATAGCCTTCGAGATGGGTTAGCTTTGAATTGCATGCAGCTATTAATGAGGTATGATCCTTTAACGTGTCGTTGATGGTTTCATATAGCTTCCCAAATGGTGCAAGCGCAATGGTCACGGCTGACATGATTGGTAGTATGTCAGTGCTTTTGGTAGCTAAATTAGTGTCTTATTTTCTGTCTTACCTTTATATGGAGTAGAGAGTAATGATCGTGAAACTTCTGCTTGATCAACGTCCTTTCTTTGTTTCGGAATCAAAATCCCACCAGGAGATGTATCTCTGATTTTTAACATGTTTTTATAGTTTAATAATGCCTCCGCCAGTTTGATTTCTTCACGTGTTCTCTGGTGATCTAGTTGGACCATCATTGAGTTTGGTTCCGTTTCTTTTTTTTTTCGCCGTGATAAGTTTGTTTAATGGTTCGGCTTTACCCGATTTATCTGCCAGACCTAAAGATGAGGACAATGGTGTTTCGCTCATAATGAGTTCTGCCGTTTGTGTTTCATCGTAGTTTCTTCCTTCAGTCGGAGCTGGCTGTAAGCCAAGATCTAATTGTTTTTCTTCCCTGTGCATGGTTATAGCTGGTTGGCCAGAGGCGCTTTTTTCTCTCTTTTCCGCGTTGTTTTCCAAGTTTCGCTCCGAGGGTCTGAGATCTGTGTTGACGTTAGGTGGTTCGGTTTTTTGTTGGGACGTAGGTAAATTGTAATGCCAGCGTGTTTGGGGTGGGTAACTGATGCTTCCCAGACACTGCGCTGAAGCCGGTTGTTTTGGTACGATTTTCCGAGGGGATGGGGGAATTCCCTCCAAGATTTCCAAATCCGATAGTTCAAACCGGTTTACCGGCGGAATCTTTCCCAATTTTTCAAAAAACCTTCCAATCGGGTTATTTGTCGGAGTTACTGTGTTAGTTGATTTTTTCCCCTGTTTCTTGTTTGGTAATCTGTTATTGGGTGTTGATGAGCCAGTTGGCTTTAATTTCTTTTCCCCTAGGCTTTGTGTGTTTTGATTTATGACAGTTTCGTTTGATTTGGAGATTTGAGATTTTGACTTTACCTCCTCCTCTTTTCGGGGAGTAGGGGAATGTGTCAGAATAGATTTGGACTTGAATCCGTCGTGTACTTCTGTAGTTGAGTAGGTGTTTGACTTGGCCCAATGATGTTCTCTCAGGATATTCAGATCATCAGTTTCCTCTACTTCGGGATCCTCCAGGTATGATATAGTTGTGTTTGGGCAGTTTTGGTCTCCATATCCAGTCGAATTTAATTCAGAGCTTGGTAGAGCGGCTCTTATAGTCATTGGGTGGACCTCGCTTTCAATTTTTAATTTTCTACGAAGGTCAATTTTATCCAACCCAGTGTATTTTTTCTCACTTATTGTCTCAAAGAAAGCCTTCAGGCCTTTATCTGTAGTTAGATTTGTCCTTGGTGCTACTTCTGTATACGTTTCACCATGCAATGGCTCCAATCTGCCACAAGAGGGCGTAACGCAGCCACTCTCCGGCTCAGGCTCGCCACTCCCCACTTCCTGGAGCTCCGAAACCAGCGGCGGGCTCGCTGGGGTAGGGCCCGCCTCCAGCCCTCCAACACCCGACGCCGGGTCCTCCACACAGTGGGGCTCAGCGGCCCCAACGTTTATCCTCACAGCAATCGGCAGAGCCGCCGCGCACTCCACCATTGTCTCCCGCTCCCCCCCACCTGCCGGCTCAGATGCCGGCGGCACGACAACGACCTCGTGGGGCAGACTCCCCTCCGGCGACCGCCGCTCTCCCCCGCCGGCGGATCCTGCAGGCGGCGACACGGCTCCTCTCCAAGGTGGGTCGTGCTGCTGCCGATGGGGCGATCTAAGGGGGGGGATCGGAGGGGAGAGAGCAGGCGTCTCTAATTGCTGCGATTTCTTCGTTTTGTGTTTGGGTTCTAATTTGTTGCGCACGAGTGGTTCCTCTTGTGTTTTTAGTGTGAGAAAACCACTTCTCAACACACGGCCGGCTTCTTCTTGCGCTGTTTGCCCAAGCTCCGGCTTTTCTATCAGGGAGGGCTCCTCCATGGTTACACTAGTTTCAATGCTGGGAGGATAGTCGTAGGGGTGTTCTGATAAGTTCTTAAGTGCTTGGGATCTTGTACTTGGGTGAGCTTTGTAGGGAGCAGTCAGGAAAGACAGACAACCAGCACGCCAGCAGCCAGACTGCCAGACTGCACCTCCTCGCAGCTCTCCGCGGCCGCTCTGCGGCCAAAGTGGGTTTTTAAACCCTGTGCCTTGATGAAAGGCAAAAACAGACTCAGGCAGCAGGAAAAAAGACTCAGGATTCTCTGCCAGACTGCAACTCCTCGCAGCTCTCTCTAAATAAAACATTTTGTACATGCCAAGTCCTGGTCCAACTCCTCCTTCTGGTTCACCACGCACCTTATTCCAGTTTACACAATCAGCACGTACACACCCTTCAATTTCCGATCAACAGTGCAGTATATTCCTAGTTTGTTGGCTATACCAGATCATTCCCAATTTACACTCTTTCAGTGTGAGCATAAATATATAGTTTTATATGGGTAAGGAATCCATAGTAATTTGATAATCCCAGAGTTTCCCTGTTATTCAATGATTGAGTATACAACACACAATTTCAATATGTATCGAGTACTCCCAAAACCAGCACACTCTCAGTTCACACAATGCTGCTTTATTCCCAGTTTGTCCAAACACAAAGGGCCTCATTACGGGTTGGACGGTATTCCGGTGATAAATCCGCTGGCATACCACCCAGTGGAATTACTGTTACCACCACTTGGTCCGGCAGATTACAAGTGGTGGTGGAGGTGTTAGTCCCCATTAATTTGGAGCCCATTAATTTGGAGTCCATTGGACTCCATATGGGATTTGGGCAGAATTACCACAGCAGTAATTCCGCCTGTGGTAATCCCGCTGATTTAGCAATTTTTTCAGCCGAAAGAGGGAGGATTTACCTCCAGCTTAATGCTGGAGGTAAATCACCCACTTCAGGGCCAAACCCGTAGTATGGGAGAACAGGAAACGTGGCAGTAATTCCGCACCACCACTTTTTTCTCACACCGGCATACTTATAATGAGCCCCGTTATATTCAGTTTGCACTAGATCCATTCTTTGCACAATTTAGAATGATGATCCAGAACAAACTTGGACATACCTCAGTGATTGCCCACCTCACGGTCAGGCTAATGCTAATGTTTTTTCAGGTAATTTGCCAGGAACTCAGGGGAGACATTAAGAGTACTATGTTGTTGAACATTAGATTGTCCATTGAAAAAAATTATAGGCTTTTTTTGTCAGCCAAGTCACAGAATGTGGGGCTTGGATTCACCCTGAGGACTTCACACGCAATATAGGACAAAAATGGAAAATGTTAGATATGGCACATTTTCTACTCTCCCATTAGTTACGTTTTATAATGCTAAGGTGATACCAGCAATCACATACAGCCTTGCGATTCATCGTGCTCTTCTGGAGGAGGACTTTCTATATTTAGAGGGCCTTTTTTGGAAAGGTATTTTACCTGTTCCAAAGTCAGAACAAGTAGCCGTATTAAGGTACTAATTGAGATTGATCTCCTGAAGAATGCAGGTTTGGTGGAAGAGTATATTATTATGCCATACATTCATGAAGCCACAAGAAGTTCTTGGTAGAACAGTTCGATCAGGTGCAGTTACTGAACTGGCTAGTGGGGAAATTTCATGAGAAACTCAAATTGTGGTGTCTGAATAGGGCACAGGTCCTTGACAACCCTGAAGCATATAAAAATAATATCTGGATCTTAGATTGCACCCAGACTCGTGATTCAGTGGTTAATTATAAACATTACGGAAAGTTTAGTAAGGTTGGAAAGAAGCTACGAGTGTGTGCAGCCTACTTAAGAAAATACATCTCCTGCCAGTTTGGGTATTGCATGTTGAGATTTAGACTAAAGGTACTGCTAACACGCAAAAACTGCTGGCTGTGGAAGAAAGATAACTGTGTGAATAGTGATTGCTGACATTGCAAAAAGAAGGTGTAAACGATAAAAAACCTGATAGTTCGCCGTGAAGCTTTGATTAACATCAGACTAACCTGCTATGAATCGTGTGTGAAGGACTGAGATATGGACCGCTGGGAATTTTTGTGGGGGGAATTTATTGACAGTCTCTCAGGCTATGTAAAGCAATATACAAATTTTTAAAGATGATCAAACTTATTGAATGAGAAGGATGTTTTAGTGTGTTGTAAAAACAACAAAAAAGAAAGGAAGGAATTACTATTGCTTATTGGCATTGGAACACATTTTTTTAAATATAGACAGGGAGATTATATGTTTGATGTATTGAGTCTATGTATTGAGTCTATAATGCTTTATGGTTAAATGTTGTGATATGTTGTAAGTGTATTTGTATTCAGCAGCAATAAATCACAAACAGGCACACAGAATCAGAAGCAGCACATGTAATAACGGAAGAAGTTACCATGAGCAGCAGGATGTCGGAAGGCAGCAGGTGACAAAGCCAGAGAGCTTTCTCAGTGATCTCCTCCTGACCAAGCAGAATCTCTGCATGCAAATCCACACAATCGATGAAGACTGCCATCTCAGTGATGAGAGCGTTCACAGCACAGGCTGCAGGAGGGAGGTTGATAGAGGAGAAAGGGAGAAGGGAAAACATATAGAGAAGCAGAATAAAACAACGGCGGGTAGTATTATTTACAAGAAACATTAACAATGGCAATAGCTTTCACAGATGCATAAGCACTGAACAACCTTTGGCATCATATTCCGAGGAACTCATACCACTTGCCATTTATTGACTTCATATATGCCCGGGGAGTATCATTTGTTAGGGATTGGCATGTTATGCTCTGCTACTCTCATTATACACAAGTGCCATTATGACATCATGCAATGCCTTCAGAAGCCCCTGTAGTTACACAATTTCAATCTTTTGTTCTCAAAGAACAAATCACTTATCTTTCAGTAATGTTAATTCTGATGGATGCTCCTCCAACCGATTCCTGATCTATGATATGCTACCATGGCGCAGCTGTTCCTCAAAAACCTTTCTGTCAGCAGGGGGCATAGCACAGCTCTGTGTTGTCTCAGTTCGACGCCTTTAAGCACACAACAGGACATCGGGCCATTATATATTGAGGCACCGCACTTTGTGACCTCAATTCCACCCCTTTTCCTTAGCATTCTGATGCTGAGGGACCCCCGAACTGATGGTGTACTGGCAATCTGCCGAGAGGTAAAGGTAGGGAGGGCGATGAGGAATCCTTGGGAGGAACATTCCTCCAAAAGAACATTAGAGAGGTAATTCATTTGTTCTTCTAATGGATTCCTTACTCACACGGATTTCTCATGTATGCTACACTCCCAAAGCAGTACGCAGATCTGGAGGAGGGAGGAAAGCAAGGACACCACATAGACCAGAAAACTCTGGAGGACCAAATTGGGCGTCCTGGCCTGAAACGGAATCCAAGCAGTAATACTTAGCAAGCGTGTGCAGAAACTCCCACGTTGCAACCTGGCAGATGTCCAGGACAGGGACATCCCTTTGCAGGGCAGAAATGGCAGCCACTGCTCTGGTAGAATGAGCTCTGAGACCTTGAGGGGCATTCTTACCAAATATCTTTCTGTGGGAGAATGGTTACCCCTCCCTTAATTTAGGATAAGCACAAATGCTCACACTATCTGCATTGCAAAACTGTCAGCTATCACTAGTGTCACCAGCTCAAGAGAAAGTGAAACCAGCTAAGCTCATGTCACTCATTTGTTCTTAGACACATTTTTATTTATTTCACAGTGTGCATTGCAAGCCTGCTTGACTAACCAACATATAACATTAATTAACAATACTAAAAAAGCAGATGATTGTTCTACTTTGCTGCTAATACACAACAGTTTTTTCAAACACATGACATTTGTGACTGGGGGATAGCATACTGTGGTTTACATCATATTTGTAGACAAACAAGGCTCGTCTCCTCTCTATCATTTTTACTAGCAAAGAGCGAAGAGAAAAACTTTCTATTCCAAATGGTCTTCTCTTGTTCAGTGTCTATTTCGTTTTTGGGAGCACAAAGCAAGAAAACTCTCATAATCAGCTCTCTTTTCAAATTTGTCGATGTGCGTTTCGGCTCTTAACTCGTGATACACTCTTCCAGTGTGTTCACATTGTGTGTTTATTGAGCCATCTTCAGGACATATAACTACTTGTAGTGCAGCATAAGTCAGATGGTAGCCCCACTGTTCACAACACCTACAAAACAGAATGCATGGTAAAAGAATTGCTTTTATGTAAGGGTTACACGTCTCTCTTGTGACTGTAATTGGTATCTATTGCTCTTTAAGAAATCCTAGAAAAAGTATACTACCTTTAGTTAAGGAAGGTAACATAGGGTACTTTGTCGGGGCGATTATTTCTAGTCAGATGTACTTGGTTGCGCCCAAATTCTTCTTACCGGAGCTGCAAAGATTTTTGCTACTGTGCAGGGTCAAACAAGACTCAATTGGTATTTGTTACTCCTAAATCTACATAAATCAGGCGGCATTGATTGCTAATGCGTCACGAATTAGTGAAATAACTTTACCTACACAGGGTCTTTTCCTGGAATTTGTTCAAGTATCTGGGAGTATAAGCGCGCTGCAACAAAGTGCAGCCCACTGTCGAGATTAAATCTGTCAGAAAAAAAAGGACAAAAACAGTCCAGACTTATTGCCTTATAGTGTCAAAGTTAACAGCCTGTGTTCAACGCACTCAGATGTATATTTATCGGATGTGTGAGACAGTTCCATATATCTACTTCCTCGATGGCTAAGTTTTATGATCAGCCTCCTAGGCCACCACTCGCTGTGCTGTATACTTGCACTAGCTTAGTTACTCGTGGGGACATACATCTGTAGAAGATGATGGTAAAGGGTTTAAATCTAACTGTTGGCGAGCCTCATCTGTATCTTTAAAAACAACTTAGCAATAAGTACAGCTTGTAGCTTACCTCAGCTTATTCAGAGGAATCGACCCTTCGCCGAACTAGAAATATTGCACCTATCCTAAACTAAGGGAGAGGTAACCATTCTCCCACAGATAGATATTTGTTAAAAGCCTTCCACATTTGAGCCTGGTCCCCCAATAAAAAATACAGATGCACTGTGGGGCATTCTTACCAGCCATATCATAGCATTCTGAGATGCATAGAATGAGTCACACTGAAAAGTCTTTTTAGTGACCAATGAAAAGGTGATAATCTTTCTGTCTGAGAGACGTGAGGCCCCGTACCGGCTCAGTTGATGGAATCCATGTAACGCTGTTGCAGTCATTTTTCTGATGTTTTTTCCATAAGATTTTTTATGAAAAAACTCATTGGAAATTCTGGGGAGGGGGTGTCTGAAAGTGCATATAAGGGGTAGGGGGTCAGGCATAGATCAAAAACAATAGGGGCAGGGGGTACTGGGAGTCCCCACAAAAATAAAAAAAATAAAAACTTCGATATGTTTTTTCACTAAAAAGTTTCGGAAAAATACATTAAAAAAACATTTATGTAATAACAGAACCGATGGAATCATAATTATGCCTTGAAAGGATGAAGCATGGAAAAACACAGGAAGATGGATCTTTGGAGGTAGATGAAAATCCAAGACCACCTTTGAAACAAAAAGAGGATCTCACTCTCAATGTCATCTTCTCTTTGGAAAAAAAAACAACTAAGGAGGTTTAACAGATAATGACTCGACCTCACTCACCTGTCTCGCAGACGTGATGGCAACCAGAATAATCACCTTAAGGGTGGGCAACCTAATAGAAAGAATATGAATGAAGGGGCTCAAACAGAACCACAAACTGGTGTGGAGGAAACTGGTTATACAAACCCGACACAAACTACATAACAGTGGGGATTGTAAATAATGAGCCCTGTTCCTGGGACCTCTTTAAAATGAAATAGTGGCGAGGTATCCCTTAACAGTGCCGATCTGCAGGCCCACTTGCAGAAAGTAATCTAAAACAGGGGATAACGGACAGGATAAAGCATTTAAATGCTTCTACTGACACCCAGCCAAAAATGTATGCCACCTGCAGGTATAAATAGACTTTGTTGCGGGTCTCCATGCTGATAGAAGCACATCAAGGACGTTGTCTGATAATTCCCACTTGTATCTCAGCCTCTCACTATCCAAGTATGAAGGTTCAGACGGCTGAGGGTCAAGTAGTGGACCCGCCCTCCGATTGGAAGAGAGTCAGCTCTCCTCGGGAGGACCAGAGAGGGCAGATAGGCATCTCCAGAAAATCTGGTTAGCACGTCTGCCGGGGCCAGTCCAGAGCGATCAAAATCAACATGGTCCCGAACAAGTGCAATCTCCTGAGAACCAGCGAAATGACGGGGATTGGCAGGAATGCATATAGGAAATTGAATGTCCATTTGACCATCAGTGTGTCCCTCAGAGCACCCTGATAAGGAAATTCCATGGAGCAGAACAATTCACAGAGATCTTTGTAGTGATGCAGTTATTGACCGGAGAACATGTTGAAACCCCGCCCTGCTAAGCATCTCAGAAGAGATGAAAAGATAATGTAAGGAGGGACACCTTTGAAACCAAGCTTTAAACACTCCTGGAAATGCATCTGTCCTAAAGAGAAGTTAGTTGCGTGACTCTAGTAAGGGACAGATGGGGCCTAGCATGCAGGTTTACCATGCAGTGGTAGTGTGCCTTAAATAGAATAGGTTAGGTGACAGGTAAGAGCATACACAGTTGAGGGAATCACTACACACGAAGATAAGAATCCTTTGCAGGAAGATATAAATGCTGCATACCCATAGGGAGGGAAATCAAAATATGGCAGTTATGCAACAGGACCGGGTAGATAGAGAAGTAATTGTGTCAGCATGGAAGTAAACGTGTCAAAACCATTGCCATTTTAAACATTGCAAATAAACAGCAGGCTACAGGCTCTGGAAATCAGAGTGGGCCTCAGAGCTGAAAGTAGGTAATTGAAACAAAAACAGTTAAATTCTGGAAATCTGCAGAGGCTGCACGGCTGCTAGCGGAAAGGAATCTCAAGGCTAAGACAACCAGAGGGAAGTTTCGTATGCAGGAACAGTGATAGCAGGAGACAGAGTTTCCCAGGCCAGCAAGGTTTCTATCCTTACATTTATTTAGCTGCAATGCAATGAAGACAGCATTTGATGTTCAGGTGCACGCAATGAGCAAGCCAAGAAACACCCTGGTGGCTGACAGATGGATGCAGGTGAAAAACGCACACACGCTGAAGTAGCTAAAATCTAAATGAATATAGGAATTATAATATGAAACATGGATCAGTGACACAGGATTCAAAACAGTAGTTGGTCACAATGTGCCATGGCTAGATAAGGCATCTGCCGTTACGGACAAGGGGTGATGGCACAGCGAGACTACCAAGGACAAAGTCTCAGAACTCTACAGGCCACGTGGCACTGAGAGAATAAGGGCTGTTCTTTAATTGGGATAACAGCGGTACAATGATTTCTCTACCCCCATTGTATGCCTCCATATTTCCTCACACCCTGTTAGTGCCCAAAATTGGCCATATTATATGCCAACCAATGAAGGCCCATGCTTACCTTCATTTTGTGCCACCAATGAAGTTTAAGAGTAGTGATGTAGTATATTTGTTAGCTGTAGTGGGTTGTCCCATAGGTTAGATAGGGAGTCCTCCAATCATAACTGTCACACCTATACGAAATATATGTAGCAGTGTGAACCAATGAATAGTAGAGATAGGTTCTTGTAACTTGTTTGTCATCGTGACATCAGCAGTGACAAATTGACACCTCAAACGCAATTGTCATCTATTGTAAATTTGAGATTGATGTTTGGCTGTCAGTCATGTTTGCCCCAGCTGTTTTGTGTATTTTGAATAAAGGCTGGGTTACTTCGCATTTTACATACTCTGTCACCTATTTCATTGGAAAATACCACAGAGGCCTGTGTTACCTTTTGGGCCCATGTTTACTTCTTGGTAGCAGAGGATTTATTTTGGGGTCTTGTGGACTGTTGGACAGCAGATCGGTCTGGAGAGTGGAGCTTTGTGCACAACTAAACAGGAGGCCAAAGGGAGCCCGCTTTGCTGTTAAGTCCTGCCCGGTCTTCAGCCACACTCTGGATGCAGGTGACGAGCTGGTAGATTGAGGGGACCCTGATGCAGAGAATCCTCAAAGATCTGCGGATGTGAGTATGTCATGTGCATGGAAAAATTGGGGAGTTGGGACATTTTTTTAATTAATTTTTTTAAACAATTTTTATTATTATTTATCACAACCAAACAAATGCAACAAACCTACAACACACATTGTAGCATTTCAAGATTTACATTGCGCTTCCAGGTCTGCTACCGCCACCCCCTCCCCATTCGAGCCTGCTCCATGTGTCGCTCTGAACCTGTTCCTACTAAGGGATTCCTCTCTTTGTCTCCTCCTCTGAGTCCTGATCGGTTGACCAGTCTTGGGCGGGTCCATACAGTGTGGCCACTAAATGCTTCCAGGCTGTCAGGGTTTCTGCCTCTTCCTCCCCTCCTCTATTCCCGGTTTCGTGCCATACTGCTGTTTCAGCTTCAGTCCATTTTTGTAGATCACTCCACCAGGTTTCTATTCTGGGTCTGTTACATGCTTTCTATCCCATTGCTATCCTGCGCTTGGCAAGCATATATGCCAAGTCCTTTAGTGAGTTGGGAAATTTTGTTATACACAAAATAGAAAAAGTGAGAGAAAGGAATAAGAAAAACTTTTCAGCGAGGTCTGGGAAAGGCTGTGCAGCAGGGCTTAAGGCCTGACCTCCGTTGGGAGGATTGAGAAAAAGAAAAGGTATAGATAAGAATACCCCGGGGAATGGAAAGAATTTTATTTAAACTGTTTAAATTGTTGATTGCCGGCATTGTTGTTGAGTTGTAAGTTGTAAAATAGGTCCTATAGGTGTTTTTCTGTGTGTATTGTGAGCATAGCAGATAGTATTGTTTGGCAGAGTTTGATAGGGTAGGTGAACAAGTTACTTACCTTATCTGGTAACGTTCTTTTGATGGGATGTTCCTCCGATGTATTCCACATCTATGACAGGTAATGACCACAGCTGTGCTGCTTCGTAAAATTTTCGGCAGAGGGCGCCCTGCGTCGATGACGTAGATACGTTGTTCCTCAAGGGCCTCCATGGAGGGTCGACGTCACCGGATGTTATATATAGGACGCACGGCGCCCGCAGCCTCAGTTTTATTTTTTTCCCCAAAACGTGTGGCACCAATCTTCTGCCAGTATGACTGCAGAAAGCCTTGCAGAAATGGAAGCTGCAATCGCATAAGAAATTCTTATTGGCGGGGCAGGCTCGGAGGGTTCGATGTGGAATACGTCGGAGGAACATCCCATCGAAAGAACGTTGCCAGATAAGGTAAGTAACTTTTTCTTCGAGGGGATTGTGTCTTCCGACGTATTCCACATCTACGACAGACACCCAAAGCAGTACCAACGTCTGGAGGTGGGAAACGAATTTACAATGTATAATTTTAGAATGCCCAATCAAATTGCTGAATAAAGGACTGCCTTACCAAAGGCCAAATCCTGCCCATGGATGGAGTCCAAGGAATAGTGTCTCACAAAAGTATGGACAGAGGCCCATGTGGCTGTTTCACAAATATTGTGAATCGGAACACCCCTCTGTAGGGCAGTAGAGGCAGCCACACCCCTAGTAGAGAGTCCGTAAGCCTACTGGAGGGTCCTTTCCCGCCAAACGATAACACTCCGAGATCGTCAAAATGATCCATCTAGACAAAGTTGGAAACAGACTGACCTAAGCGTCTTCCAGCAAAACTAACAAAGAGCTGATCCGGGACATCCACGAGAGATGGAATCTCAAAGCTCTTCTAGGATATGATATGATATGTTTATTTATATAGCTCCTATACACAATGTGTTTCAAAGCGCTTCAAGGCAAGGGAGGGAACAAGGGAAAATACAATGACATTCTTACAGGCCATGAACAGTAAGGATGTGAAATTAACCATCATACTAGGCCGGACGACATTTCAGATAGTGCAAGAGCTAAAACAAAGATAAGGAAGGGAGGGGGAGAGTGGGAAGGAAATGGAAACAGACAGGCGACTACCGTACTAGGCCTGATGACATTTCTCGTAGAGCCGGAGAAAAGCAAAAGGTAAGGGAGAGGGGTGCACAAAGGGAGGGGAGGAACAAAACAAGAGACTATCGTACTAGGCCTGACAACATTTCAGTTAGTGCCGGAGGGAGGTGTGGAGGAAACAGTAAGGGGATGGGGTAGCGACAGACGTGGTTGCTATCATACTAGGTCCAAGGACAATTCTGACAGAGTAAGTACATAGAAGAAAGTAAGGGGAGGAGGGGAGGAGATAGGAAAAGGGAGAGGGGAGGGGAGGAGAGAACAGAGAGTAAGCAGTCAAAAAGAGCAGAGAAGCAAGAGGGGAGAGCGAATACAATTGCAGAAGTCAGTAGTAACACATAATGTTGCAAGACAGGATTGAAGATGGGAACAGCATGATTCAGGGCCACCATGAGTACAAGATGCAAAGGAAGTCCAGCATGAGAGTTCATAAAAGGTGACGCACCATGAATCGATGGAAGTCCGTTAAAGTAAAATCCAGCATTAGCCACAAGATGGTGAATGTATCAGGACAGACTGTGTGCAGGAAAGGGGGGGGGGCACAAGCGAACAACACAGGGGGACCAGAGAAGAGAGGGTGGGGATGGCCTGTGGGGACAGAGGGTGTAAACACATGTTGGTGCAGACTTACCTGCTGTCTTAGCAGGGGGTCGGACCCTGGATCCTCTTGGTCCGAACAGGTCCAAACAGGAATTGCCCTTTTCTTTGACTGCCCTTTGCTTTGGATGTCTGGGCGAGAGACGCCCTTGATCTAAGAGTTAAGAGCAGGAAGGAAGAGGCAGGGCTAAAAAAAGTCGGCAGGACATAGTCCAGGTGACATAGATCCACTTACACCTGCTCCCCAGCTGCAAAGGAAAAGAGGCTGGAGGGCTCCTCAAGTAGGGAAAAGGGCAGCAAGCAAAAAGGCACAAGGTGCCCAGGGCTTGCTGAGTGGTGAAAAAGAGCGGCAACCAGGAAGGCACCAGATGGGCGGGGCTTAGTCCAGGTGACCTAGATCCACTTACACCTGCTCCCCAGCTGCAACGGAAAAGAGGCTGGAGGGCTCCTTAAATTGGGAAAAGGACGGCAAGCAGGAAGGCTAGGATCCAACCTATGGCGCCTCTCCTCTTCCTTACCAGGTTGTGGAGGATAAAACACCAGAAGAATCACCTTCTGGCCCATATGGAATTCCGGCAAAACCTTCGGAAGAAAAGAAGGCCGCACGGGCAGGACAATCCTGTCCTTATGGAACACAGTAAAGGGTGGCTTGGCGGAAAGTGCCTGCAACTCACTCACTCTGTGTGCGGAAGTAACCGCAACTAAAAACACAGTTTTAAAGGACAAAAGCCGCAACGGACAAGAATGTAAGGGCTCAAACGGAGCTCACATTAGGAACTTAAAACCCAAATTCAAATCCCATCCCAGCACCTGGAAAGGCAACGGTGCAAACATATCAGTTAGCCCTTTCAGAAACGGACACATCAAAGGTATTTTAAAATAAGAATATTCCTCAGACGAGCGCTTAAATATGGACAGAGCCGCCAGGTAACCCTTAATGGTACCCACTTGCAGGTCCTTGTGGGCTAAAGAAAGCAAAAAAGACAAAACCAAGGGAATGGAACATTGGAAAGGATCCACATTCTGTATCCTGCACCATTCACAGAATTTTCTCCAACGGCAACGGTACAGGGATTTCGTTGCGGGCCTTCTGGACGAAAGCAACACCTCCATCACGTCTTCGGGGAGGTCCCAATCCTTATACTTCAACCTTTCAGATACCAATCATGAAGGCTGAGGGATTTGACCTCTGGATGGAGAACCCGACCCCCCTCCTGTGAGAGCAGATCATCTCGGTAGAGAAGACGACGTGGAGGGCAGATGGACATGTCTAGAAGGTCCGGGTACCACGCTCTCCTGGCCCATGCCAGAACAATGAGAATCATCCGGGAACCGAACCACCACAACCTCTGCAACACTTGTGGAATTACGGGGACTGGAGGAAATGCGTACAGCAGTGGGAAGGACCATTCCACTACGAACGCGTCCCCTAAGGCTCCTTTTGGTGGAAATTCCCGCAAGCAGAATCTTTCACACTTCCGGTTGACACTGGTGGCGAAGAGATCCTCTTGTGGGGTTCCCAAAAGGGCGAAGATCTCCAACAGAACTTCCTGAGCCAGCTCCCACTCGTGAGAGACCGTGCTCTGCCTGCTTAGAGCATCCGCCGCCACGATGAACTGCCGAGATCGAAATTTCCTGCTGGATGGCCCAGAACCAGAGCTGCATTGCATCCCTGCACAACGGGAGTGACCTTGCTACCACTTTTCTGTTGAGGTTGTGCATGGCCACTGTATTGTCTGTCATAATCAGGACGTTCTTCCCCCACACATACGGCAGAAAAGCCTTCAGGGCTAGCCTGACAGCCCGCAGCTCTAACAGATTGATGTGGAATCTGGACTCCAACTGAGACCAATGGCCGCTGGCTGTCAACTCGTTGGCATGAGCTCCCCAACCCGTGAGGGATGCGTCTATCACAATCGTCACCTCCGGCCAAGGTTGCCAAAACGGAGCTCCCTTCATCAGATTGCCTTCGACGGCACACCACAGAAGATCCGGTGCGACCAAGGGTGGAATCTGAACGGGATCCGGCATCCTGCCGGAAAACTGCAACCACTGCACCTTGAGAGCCCACTGCAGAGATCTCATCCGCAGCCTGGCCTCTGGAACCAGGAAAATGCAGGATGCCATGAGGCCGAGCAACCTCAAGAACTCGAACGCCGGGAGACTCTAGGCACGTTGAAACTTGTCCACTATCTGCAGAATGTGATGAGCCCTCGCATGGGGAGGCGAACACAGCCCCAGGGACGTGTCTAGCAATGCTCCGATGTACTGGAGCCACTGGGTAGGTGTCAAATGGGACTTCTTTAAGTTGAGGGAGAAGCCCAGCTTGTGAAGGGAATGGCAGATGATGGACAGATGATCTAGGACTTGATCAGGCGAGCGCGCCCTGATCAACCAATCGTCCAGGTAGGGGTAGACGTGAATCCCCCCTTTCCTGAGATACGCTGCCACCTGTTAGGCAGAATCCTATGCAGTGCCCTTAGGGACCACTGCACTGAGTTAAGACTACAAGTGGTAATACAAGTTCACCTTTGGTACAAGCCTGTACTACACTGTTAAAGTGGTAGCAGTTGCAGAGCAGCCAGACTTATCTCAAGAGCAAATGAGCAGTAGTAGAGATTACACAAAGGACCACAATTACTGTGACTCAAGCAAACACTGACTCAAGGATTTTGGTTAAAAAGTTAAAGTACATTGATTTTAAACCATCTGTTTGTAAAACACTTCACTTCTATTAATATAAAAAAAAACACACTTCAAATACACTACACACAACCAATTTCCGTTGTGCAGAACAACTCAAGGTAAGTACCTTATGATTTGACAGACCGGTGTTATGAAACAAAAGACCTGACCGGGAATACATATGTGATCACTTTTTGACAGTAATGACAGTTCGGTCTTACCAAAGATACGCGTATCCGCGGGAAGAAATGTTACCAGGGTAAAAACACACTTAGCACCTGAGTTACCACAAGAGAGTTGGGGGCAAAAATCATAGGCAATACTTTTGTCAAGGCAGCCAGAATCGGAGAACACTTTCTAACCCAAAGATAAAAGTCAATAGGCCTGCACCAGTGTTAGGTGGAACAGGGTTCCTGTTGTCAAGGATCACACAGTCAGATAGTTCACGATTCAAGGTTGCCAGGAGTACTTCGATATTGTCAGAAGAGGAGGCAAAAGTTATAAGAGGCAAGGAAGACAAGGACAAGCCTTTAGTGAGGAGAAAAAGGTTCACCCTAGTTCCTCGAAGTCAGACACAGTACCTTATTCCTTGCAGAAGCTGGTGCCACGGCAGTTGTTCCTGGTAGTTTCCTGCAGATTCACGGTTCCTGGAGCTTCAGTCGTGGTGACAAGAAGGAGGACGTCTGGAGCGATCTGCACTACCCAGGGATGAGGCCAGCAGCAGCGACGGTGAATAAAAGGTGCGCTCCTTTAAAACAGGAGAGGCTCTTCAGATGGCTATCCGGACCACTACAGCAGTGTGCAGCGATTTCGACCATGAAGGGGATCCTCTGGCTGTGGAAGATGAGCTTTTTGACCCCACCAGGCTCTAGGGAAGACGACTCCGGACTGGATCTTCTCTGGTCGTTGAAGGGTAGATAGCTCAGGACTGCAGCAGGGCTTTACCGGGACTCGGGGTTGCAGCAGCTGTCTTCTTCTCCACTTCTCTTTGGTTCCTTGCAGTTCCAGTGGCGACTCTGACGTCCAGCCCAAGAGTCCTGCCTTTTATGCGAAAATACCCCATTCACACAGCCTGGCTGTCAATCACCCAGCAGGGGGGGTTGTCCGGCTCGGACAACCACCTCAGCCAATCATGACAAAGTGCGACTCGGGTCTCCATGGAGACCCCGTGCAGGGGGTGACTACACCCCTCCCTCACATTCAGCCCACCTAGACACCCAGGCGCCAAGAGGGCGGCTTCTCTGCAGAAGCCCGCCAAAAGACAGTGAACAAAGAAGGCAAACCTGGTTTGCCACGCAAAGTAAAACACAAGAAGGACTTTAACAAAAAGAAATGGCGACTAAACCCAACCGGAGCCGAAATAAAAAGTATTTGGGCAAGCGGGTTTAAGTTCGATGCTACCACAATAGCCTGGAACAATACCACGTTTATATGATATAATCGCGGTAGAAAAGTTAGGGTAGATACAACTGCAACCAGCCAAGTCTAAATGTTAAAAGAGCAAAACAAAGCTCAGAGAGGCACAGACAAAAAAAGGGGTAGGAGTTAATCCTTTCCAATACTCCATGTAAGATGGGGTGTACTGGGTATGTAGTTTTAAAGTGACTACATAAAGTGTAATGGCAACTTTACATGTTTCTGGAGGACAGTAGCCAGCCCCAGAAAAATGGAGTCAATCGGAAGTCTAAAAGACAACCCTGTGTCACTGCACTGAAGGTGCTGTGCAACACACACAAAAAGTGGGTCTCGTGGAGTGGTGTGCTCAAGAGCCCAAGATCACACAAACAGTAGAAATACACATGGCAAAAAACATGTAAGAGTGGGAAGAAAGGCTCACACTCTTACCAAGTGGAAAAAATAAATTCCAGAAATCCAGCAAAGCTGCTGGGGGACTCAATAGGTGAGGGAAATTAGCCATAGAAGGTGAATTCTCCCTAACACCACCACCACCATAATCAGCTTGGTGAAGACCCTCGGGGCGGAGGTCAATCCGAACGGCAGGACCCGAAACTGAAAATGCGAGTCGCCAACCGCGAACCTCAGGTACCTCCTGTGCTTGGGATGAATCGGCACATGAAAGTAAGCATCCTTGAGGTCGAGAGATACCAACCAATACTGAAGTTGAAGGGTCTGGAGGACTTGAGAGAGTAACCATCTTGAACTTGTCCTTCCTCAGGAGCTTGTTCAGCCCTCATACCATCCCTTGTTCCTCTCCGCTACAGGCACCAGTTCTATGGCGCCTTTCTCCAGCATGGATAGGATTTCCTGCGCAAGGAGCGGATCCGGACGCTTCAACAGGAGCTTCCGCAGTGGATTGTCGTCGAATCATAGATGTGGAATACGTCGGAGGACAAAATCCCCTCGAAATGAATATTTAGATTGTGAGCGGTTATTGTTGTTGTGACACATGTAGGATTTGGATATTGAGGTATGGCCTCAGAAAATGACGAAGCTTGATTGAATTTTGAATGAGATTTGAAAAGGGGAGGGGGGGGTGTGAGCAAGGGAAGAGTGTGAGTAGATTGTGAAAATAAGTTTATTTTGATTCTTGGCAAACTGTACATTGTTCATATTGGTTATTTGCTTAGTGCCAAGTTGTGCGTTGTTTAAATGTTGTCATGTCAGATACCCCAATAATACAACTATGCAAGGCGTTCCCTAGATATAGCACAAAGATAACCAAATATCATACCGAGTGGATGAAAGACACAGCTGGTAAAATGTTTATGCCATGGCCACCAGAGGGCACTCACTCGAAGGATGTACTCCAACATATGTGCACATACTTACATGACATACACAAGGGCAAAAAGCTTCAAAACAGGTAAGGCATACCCAAGTTGTGGAAAACCTTTTTTTTTTAAAATAACTTTATTTAGGTTGGGATCGCAACATTCGGAGACTTGCGAAATGAGGAGGGTATGATGACATTAGAAGAGCTACAAGAGACTACGCCGATACATCAAGGCCAGTTCTTGTTGCACAATACAATTTTGGGAATAGCCAAGGTGGTGGCTGGAATGTACAGAGGCGACCATAGGAGATGACAATGTAGAGATATTGCTTGCGACTGCGGAGGGAGGGCACACTGTCTCCAGGATATTTGAGGTGCTGCTAGGAGGAGCCTCTAGAGCGGAACTAAAGTGCAAATATAAATGGGAAGGGGAACTAGGCAGGTCCATGGAGGGCAAATGGAACGGAATTATGCACTATCGCAAGAAAGTCTAGAGGAATGCTAGACTGCAATTGATACAATTTCATGTTACACAAAGAGCCTATCACACGCCGGCGTCATTGCTACCTTTAAAGGGGCAAGCGTGCAAGTGTGTCCCAGGTGTAGAGAAGAAAATGCCGGAATGATGCACATGTTTTGGGGTTGCCTAGTGATACAGGGGTTCTGGAATAAGGTGGCATACAAGGCAACTAGAGGTGGGGTGGAACTAGACATCCTGACTCCCGAAGCATGCTTGCTCGGGAGATTCAAGTGGAGCGACAAAGACAAACCAATGAACAAATTAAAAGATTTGATCTACATCACAGCCAAACGCAGTATAGCCATACAGTGGAAAGGCTCCGGAGAACCGAACACACATAGATGGTGGAGGGAACTAGAGAGATTGGCAGAAGCAGAAACTGGGGTGTGGGAGAAGGCCTTGATGCATCGAGAGGCAGACTCTGAGATGGGACTACAACGATGGATTGCGCTCAACGTGACCTTATTCTCATGTAACAATGTACAGGATATCATTACGGGTTTGGGAGAGGAGAGGCAGCAGAGGGGTTAAACGATTTAACATTGGGCACAAGTCGTGGGGGGTGTTTTGGGTCGGGCTAGGGTAAGGGGTTCGTGTTGTTGTGTGGTTAACACCCTGTGTAGGCATATGTAATGTGTAGTTGTGTTAAAAACTAATAAAACGTATAAAAAAACGATATTTAGGTTTGGCAAGCACAATCCGAAACATATCATTAGAACCGTAATCGCCTGTACAAGCATTGCTATACTAACCATATAATCCAAGTACAGTGTTTATCACTCGTTATCCTGGTCTTTAGCAAGGAAAGACCGAAACTCCCCCCATATGTCTTTTGGTCGCGACGGCATCAGCTGCATAGTTATATAAGTGTCTTCACATTCACTGACCCATGCTAATTCCCTCAGCCAGTCCCTCATATTAGGAGAATGCAAGTTTTTCCATTTTTCGTAACATACAATGCTTGGCTACAATGTATGCAATATTCAAATAGGACTGTAAACACCGCTCACGGAGCTCTCTCCACAACCTGAGTAGCATACTCATAGGTGACAGTTCCACCCGTTTCTCAATAATAGCAGACAATGTATCAGACATCTTCCCAGAATCGTCCCATCCCAGAGCAAGACCACAACATGTGCACCTACGCAGCATCTACAGCGGCACACCTCGGGCAGCATCCGCCATGTTCAGCATACAGTTTCTCCAACGTGCACAGAGTTAGATTTGCGCATATGTAAGATTTTATATTGAACTAGCTTGAATCTCATATTCATTGATACATTCTTGGTGAACACATGGACCTCCGCTGCCCATCAGTTATATCAATTCATCTTCCCAAGAGACTTATCCCCCATCACCAGGCCCCCATCCAGAATTCCTTTGTAGAGAGTCACCAACATCTTGCGACAACCATAAGAGTTTGATATAAGGGCGACCAGCGCATTCTCAAGGGGTTCAATCGGGGAACATTCCCATCTCTTCTGCACTGCGGCCCTCGGTCTATATTACTGAAGCAGCTCTGTGGGTGTAAACCTATGCTCAGCCCGCCAGATGTGAGGCTTCAGAAATTGGCCCTCTGGAAACAAATCCCCTATCGCTTGATAGCCCATTCTGGTCCAACTGGATCTCAGCGAAGCAGCCCATATAGGGGAAAGGGCCGGAAAGTTCTGCAGTGGCAATCAGCGGTAATATGGGCTGCCCGCCGTTCTCTCAAAGTTGGCCCTCGAGGCAAACAGTGTTGTCTGTACAGGATCATAAGGGCAGTCATCTGTATAGTTGGTGTCTAATATCAGGGATTTCCTATCTCCAGTCCCTACCGCTGCCCTCTCCGGCTTGGCATGCGGCGGGAACCCTTCTGAACCATACCAATAAGTGGCAAACTGCGCCTGAGCAGCCAACCAGTTTATTTCCATTTGCGGGTTAGTAAACCCCCTCCTTTGTTGTAGGGCCTCCCCATGTCCTCCCATTTCTTCCTGACTGCCTCAGAATGCCACATAAAGCTTGACATATACCCGTGTAAATCTATAAAGTACTGTTTCCCCGGCCACATGGGCACACTGACAAACGTGTACAACAGCTTAGGCACCAGGACCATTTTATTCAATGCTAACCTCCCCGCCAAAGACATCAGCAATTTGGACCAAAGTTCTATTTTCGCATGAGCATACATAGCATGGTATGAGAAGTTGTCAGCTAGCAATATCCCCCTGTCTCTGGAGACTGACAACCAGGGAACACTCCCCGGGGTTGTGGCTTGTTGTCTGTTAAGGGGAATGCCTCAGACTTTCCATAATTTACAGTGAATCCTGAATACTGTCCAATCCGAGTGATATCCTCCATAATAGGATCCAAATTAGTATGAGAGTCTCTAACATACAATAACACGTCGTCAGGGTAAAGCGAGATAATCTCCGGCGGGCTCACTATTCAAACCCTCCATTTCCCTTCCCATGGTGATGTCAGGTCAAGTATGCCATCGGCTCCATTGCCAGGACGAGAAATATAGGTCATAGCGAGCAGCCATGGCGCGTGCACCGAGCCAGAGCAAAAGGCTTACAGTGTATCTTATTGAAGCGTACACTGTCAGTTGGGGCCAAATACAACCGTTTGATACAGGTGATAAGGTGCTCCCCTAGATTGTACTTACATAGCACCTCGAACAGGAACGACCAGGACACCATATCAAACACTTTTTGTGCAGCCAAAGCAACCGCAACCTTTTGGGCCTTTGGTGAGATGCGGGACATTAACATTAAATAATCGCCTAAGATTCAGAGTTGTGGATCTCCCTGGTACAAAACAAGCCTGATCATGCTGTATTACTGAAGGCGTCAAGGGTAACAGCCGAATCGCAATCCCTTTAGCGTATATTTTTGTGTCCACGTTTATAAGAGAAAGCGGCCTATAAGAATCATATACCTCTCTGGGTTTGCAGGTTTCAATAATACTATAATTGTGGCCTCTAGGAGTGTTTTGGGGCAGGTGCCCCATCCGCACCGATTCCTCCCACACTTTCAGCAAATAGATGACCAAGATAGCCCCATATTCAATATAAATTTCAGCCGTCAACCCGTCCGGGGCTGGGGATTTATTTCTGTAGGCCGACCTCATCTTTTGAATCCTGCGCCCTATATAGTGCATCATAAAATTGCCTAAACACCTCATTAATGCCCTAATCAGAGTATTGCATCCATCCCGATTCACCATGCACGCCCACTATGTAGTTTGGCCCCTTTTCCACCCGGTCCAGAGTAGCAAGCAGTCTACACGGACGCTCTGCCTCCCCAGATCTCCTAGCCGAGTTTGGTTGGGCAAGGTATTTAACGTTGTGACCCGCATGCCGCTTAAACTCGTCTAACTGGGTTTTAATTTCAGCCAGAGTGGCCTGGGTGGGTGTCAGCGCATACTGTCTTTCAAAGCTTTTAGCTCTCGCTGAGGGCTATGTCCCTATGGATAGTTTTAAGCACGCCAAATTCCATAGACATGGCCATCCCCCTGATAAGCACCTTGAACATCTGCCAAAGTATACTATGTGTTATTGTTATTAGACTGAAAAAAGCCACGGATGTTGTCTTCCATACTGGTTATAAACACTAGGTCCTGCAGGGCCAAAGACTTAAACTGCCGCATCTTACAATCCCAGCTATTCTCACCCCACTTCAGTGAGAGCACTATCAGCAAGCGATCCGAATACATACAGGGGAGTACGTCGGCCAGCACTGTCTGCCCCACCAGAAACGCTGAAATTTAAAATAGATCTATCCTGGAGGACATATCGTGCACTGTTGAGTAATAAGAAAATCCCTGAGCAGCCGAGTTCAAGGTTCACCATATGTCACACAGATAAAGGACCACCATGCGCTGTAAAATACAGGCAGCTGTCTTTGATAGTGATCTTGGCACAGTCCTAGAGCGATCAAAATCTAAGTTCAAGATGGTACTCATGTCCCATCCCCTTATAAACGGCATGCAGTTATAAGGTACAAGAACCTCTGCTATTCCTGTATAGAGCCCTGGGTCATCTAGATTCAGCCTGCAAGAATTCACCAACAACAACTCCCAACCCATCAGCTTGCAGTGCAGTACCACATAGCGACCCTCCGGATCAATGTGCAAGTATAAGCACTACTGTTTAATCTGTGTATGAGTTAGGGTCAGTATTCCTCTGGATTGTGATGAGTAATTGGTGTAAAATCTATTGGTCAGCCAGCTCTAAGCAAAGGTGTCGTTCCCACTCCCTCGGGCATGGATTTCCTGCAATAACAAAATGTGGGCCTTATGCCGGTTGACATACGAGGCTAGCTTCCTAGTCTTGGAGTAGTTCCCAAGCCCCCTCACATTCCAGCTTAAAATATTAATGGTCCCCATAAAAGCATAAAATGAGTTGCATGACACCCCATAACCGCCCCCCGCCCCCATATAATCGGTATCATAGGATAGCCCATAAGAAAATCAGTCAAGTTTACATAGAACCCCGGGTCATCCAGGTTTGGCCAAAGTGAATTCCCCAGCAGCATTTCCTTACGTAACATCTTACAGTGGACGACTGCATATCGGCCATCAGGGTCGACATAAGAGTGCAGAAGTTTGGGTCAAGGTCAGGACCCCCCTGTGATTGTGTTGAGAAAGTAGTGTAAATTCTGTTGGTGCCCCACCCCTTAGCAAAACCTTCATTCACATTTCCACGCGCATGGGTGTCCTGCAGGAACAGTATATGTGTACCACAGCGATTCACCTGGGATACAATCAATGTAGCTATAGCGTAGTACCCGAGCCCCCTCACGGTCCTGCACAAAATATTATAAGTTACTGACCGTAGGGACTAACGTACTCTTAGTCCATAGTCACCTTTCCTCCATACTGTATGGGCATCCCTTCCAAGGGACAGGAGACGGAACCTTTTTCACCAGAAAAAACCTTCTTCCCCTTTAAATTTAGAGGCGCGTGGAGGCGCGGCCCAGGGAGCATGCGCTGCCCTGACTCCACCCTCCGGCACCACACCTCAGTCCCCATTGACGCGCCGACAATAGATTTAACATTGCCTAATGATACCAGTGTTATTAGGGGGAGGCTGGTGGGACGTATGGATGAAAGGGGACTATGGACTAATTACTCTTACGTCCCGTCCCCTTTCCTCCATACTGTATGGGCGATTACAACTGATTGTAGCCCCAAGGTGGAGAGGAGACACTCCTTAACCAAACAGGCTCCTGAGAACCGCCTGTCCGAAAGCCACATCGGATCTAGAGCTGGCATCCAAACAGTAATGCTTGCAGAAAGCCGAAGGAGAGGCCCAAGTGGCCACCCTGCTTATGACTTGCCAAGGGACATGGCGCTGGAATGTGATGACCGTTGCCTTGGCCCCGACTGCGTGGGCATGCATGTTGGCCGGGAGCGGCTTGTGCTGGGCCTCATACGCTTCTTTGATGGCAGTAACCATCCAGTGGGATATGGAAGCCTTAGAGGCCTGATAGCCTGGCCTTGAGCCTCCGAAAGTGACAAACAGGGTGTCCGACTTGCAGGAGCCCTTGGTCCTGTCCAAGTAGAATTTTAGGGCACGCCTGACATCCAGGCAGTGCAGCACTCTCTGTGCTTCATCCATGGGATCGGGAAAGAACGTAGGAAGGACTATTTCTTTGTTCAAGTGAAATGCAGATGAAACCTTGGGCAGGAATGCCGGGTGCGTCCACATGACTACCTTGTCCTTGTGAAAGGTGGTATATTGTTCAGAGGCGACCAGTGCCTGGATCTCGCTGACTCTGCATGCCGAGGTAAGACCGACTAGTAAGGCCGTCTTGATGGTGACCAGCCTAATGTCCACGGACGCCATTGGCTCGAATGGTTTGTGCGCCAGGGCGCCTAACACCATGTTAAGATCCCACACTGGGTGCGGTCTCTTGACGGGCGGGTAGAGCCTAGTGAGACCGGTCAGATGTTTCTTGGCGATAGGGTTGGAGGAGGAAAAAATGCCTCCCTCTGAGTTCCTGTAAGCCCCAATGGCTGCAAGGTATGTACGGCAGGTGTCCACCTGTACCCCCGAATGAGCGAGGTGCCTTGAAAAGGAGAGCACGTCATCCAAATTGCAGGCCAAGGGGTATATTCCTTTGGAGTCAATTTGCTTTTGTACTGGGCCCTGGTGGCTTTGCTCCTGGCGCCCTGTATGATCTCCAGATTGGCCTGTGAGAGGGTAAGGTGCCGAAGCGTTACCTGCTCAGTTACCACGCTGTGAGGACTAGTTTCCCTGGAGCGGGGTGGATGATTCTGCCCCCCTGCTGCGCCAGAAGATGTGCTGGGCCCGTCGGGAGTATCTCCTTGAGTGAGGCTCCTTGATCTTGCAAATTACCCTGTGGATCAGGGGAATAGGCGGAAAGGCTTAGGCCTTCATGCCGGTCCACTGGAGGTGAAATGCGTCGCCCAGAGAGCCGGGGCCCTGACCCTGACCCTGATAGGATGCAAACTGGGGGCACTTCTTGTTGTGTCAGGTAGCAAAGAGATCCACTTGGGGATGACCCCACCAGTTGAAGATCTCCTGAATAACGAGGTTGTTTAGCTGCCACTCGTAATTGTCCGCTCCTAGCCTGCTGAGCCTGTCCGCCTACAGGTTGGATTCCCCAGGGAGGTGGACTGCCGAGAGGTAAATGTTTCCCAGGGCCCATTCCCACATGCTGATCGCCAGCCTGCACAGAGGAGGGGATCTGGTGCCTCCCTGCTTGTTGACGTAGTACATGCTAGTTGAGTTGTCTGTCTGGATGAGGACAACCTTTCCCTTGAGAAGTGGTAGGTATGCTCTGAGCGCTAGCCAGAAGCGTTCAGCTCCAACCAATTGATGTGGTATTCCTGCTCCTGTCGAGTCCAGGTGCTGTGGACTGAGAGATCGTCCAGTGTGGCTCCCCAGCCCTCGAGCGAGGAGTCTGAGGTGATGGTGGCCTGCCCAAAGGGCTTGCTCTTCTGTAGGTTGCAGTCCATGGAGCACCAAGTTAGGTCCGGGTGGAGAGATGGAGGAACGTTGATCATCTCAGATTGCGAGCCCCGCCCCTGATTCCATGAGGCCGCGAAGTGCAGCTGAATCCTTCTCATCTTTAGTCTCATGTGTGGCACGGCTAACAGGACCACCACCAGTAGACCCAGGAGATGTTGGTACCACCATGCCGAGGTCCTCTCTCTACTGAGGGGGGGTGGCCCTCTTTATGGCTGAAATGTTGTCTTCCGAAGGGAAAACCCTCTCGACGCATGTGTCCCAAATGAGGCCCAGGAATGTCAGACTGCGCAGGGAGCAGCTGTGACTTATTGAGGTTGAGCGAGAAGCCCAGGTCGTGCAGTGTGTTCATAAGGGCATGGGAAGAGTGGCAAACCGCTTCCGGAGATGTAGCCCTGACGAGCCAGTCGTCGAAGTATGGGTAGATGTGGAGGCCCTGTGCTCTGAGGAGGGCCGCCACAGCGTTCATGAGTCTGGTAAAGACCCTGGGGGCCGAATTGAGGCCAAATGGAAGGACTTTGTATTGGAAATGGTAGCCCATGATCCTGAACCGTAGGAAAGAACGATGGAGCTGCCAAATCGGGACCTGTAGGTACGCGTCCTTCAGATCCGGGAGCACATCCAATCTCCCCTGTCCAATATCTCCGCTATAAAAGCTGGCGTGACCATCTTGAATTTTTTCAGGGGTAGGGAGAGGTTGAGGGTGGAAAGGTCCAGCACAACTCTCAGGCACGCCTGGTTCTTCTTCTGAATGGTGAAAATCCGGGAGTAGATGCCAAAGCCTCGCTGGGAGGCTGGGACTTCCTCCACTGCCTGGCTCTCTACGAGCGACCGGATCGCCGCCAAAAGAGTTGCAGTCCCAACCTGTGGGAGTGGAGGGGAGGACGGAGGAGAGGATGGGATAGGAAGACGGTATCCCGTGGATACTATGGAGAGGATCCAGGGGTCCGCGAAATTCTGGCGCCAGAATTGCGAATGGAGGGCTAGCATGCCCGCCCCTCATTGGAGGCACGTGGACCCGAAGGGGCGTGTCATGCCTTCATTCTCTCGGAGGCGGACGCTGTGGAGAGGGACTGGAAAAAGCCCTTACTACCCCCCACCCTTTTTGTTGTTTGCGCCGGCTCTGAGACGGCGAGCGGTCTGGCTGCCTGGATCTGCGTTCCTGGAAGCCGCGAAACCCTCATTATGTACGACCCCTTTCCGAGCGCTGCTGAGATTGGGTGTATGATTTTGCTGTGGTTTTTGTAAGAATGGACAGAGACTTTGCCGTTTGTGAGCTGTTGTTCTTCTTGTCCAGCTCTTCATCCGTAGAGGAGTGGAAGAGGGTCACCCCCTCGAACGGCAGATCTAGAATGCACTCCTGGACATCCGGGTTGAATTTCGTTGCCTGGAGCCAGGCTGTTCTCCTCATGTCCATGGCAATGCAGCTGGCATGGCCTGAGGTATCGACATGAGCCACTTTGGATTCCATGAGGTCATGCGCCACAAGCTTGGCCTCTGCTAGCCCCGCCTTAAAGTGTGATTGGCATTGGAAGGGGAGTTCCGGGAGGAAATCCGCAATTTCCCGCCATAACCGTTGGTTGGCGGCAGCCAGCATGGCATCTCCGTTGGCTTGATGTAGGTGCAAGCAGGCGCTGGAGTAATGTTCTTGCCGTATGCCTCCAAGATCTTTTCCTCCTTGCCTAGCAGCGCCGCAGAGGAGGAGGCTGAGGATGACTGAGGCTTGGAGTATAGAGATGCCGCAGCGATCACTGAGGAGTGTGGCTGAGGATGGGTCGAGAGCAAGAGTATATCCCCCTCCATCTGCCTGGACTTGGCGTCCAGGCGTCGGTTGACCGGCTGGACCCAGTGGGGCTTGAGCCAACCCTTCTTGGCCAGGGAGACTACATCGGTTTGCAGTGGAATCCCGTGTTGGCAGAGGGGCTTCTTGTGAGGACTTCAGCCAGAACCCCCTCTGCCGGCTGTTCTACCTCAGGTTGAGGGAGGCCCAGGTACTCCGCCCGGCCAGCAATACGTTCATGGAAGGCCCTCGCTGAAGATGACGTGTCTGGATCCTCCTCCTCGTCCGTATCCTGCGGATCTGGAGGATCTTTTGGAGGATTAGAGGTAGATGGCGCCAGAGGCTGGGGTACAGGGACCGCAGCCGAAGGCTGAGGAGGCGGCGGAGGTTGCAGAGTTGGCTGTGGAGCCAGAGGCTGCACCGGGGCCTGGGGGCCCGATGAAGGCATCTGTGGTGCCTTTAGCATGGCGGGAGGACTTCCCTGACTGCGTTCTTGATGATAACCCCCCTCTGAGGAGACCTCATGAGGCCGAGAAACTTCTCGAAGAGCACCTCCTCACTGGCCCAAGAGGTGGCAGGGGCTTTTGAAAGGGTAGCGGGGGCTGCTGGAGCCGCTGCGTACCCTGTCCATATGGACGCCAGGAAAGTTGCCCTGCGCAAATGAAGGGTAGACTGTAGGCCACGTACCTGGTTGAGACCAGCCCACCTTGACACTCGTTCTTTGCCGAATTTGTGGAATGGCGTCGGACGGTCGCCCCCTTTCTGGCGCGGCTGCCATTTTGTCGAGTTGCCTGCCACATGCCTGCGACATTTTGCCCAGCCAGCTGGGCCCAGCCTCGTCCAAGACTCTTGCGTGTGGATCACGAGGCCTACCCCTCTCCTCGGGTCTCGGCCCAGTAGGTGTGGCACACTCGACCCGGGTGTCGGTAGAGCTGCGTTTAGGCCCCCACAGTATTGCCGGTATTAGGGCGCAGCCCCTCGGACTTATTGCCAGTGTTAGGGCGTAGCCCCTCGGCCATTGTGCCGGTAAAAGGGTGTAGCCCCTTGGGTGTAGACCCGGTACAAGAACCTTCTAGTCCCTCCACACAGCGCCCGGGAGGATCCGAGGACCCCTCAACCCGAAGGCTGGTAGCTGAAGCAGCCTCGGTGGACGTGCCAGTAGAAGAACCTGGCCGGTCCCTCCCGCGCATGGAGTCCCTGGGAAGGAGTCTCCCTTGCGGGGTTCACTGGAAAATATCGGCCCTACCTTGGGCCTGGTTCGATGCTTCACGAAGTTCTTGAGATCCTCTGGAGGTGACCCCTGGAAGAGCTCCCTCCACCTGGCTAGTCTGTTCTTCAGCGCCTTCGAGGACAGTGAGTTATACGCCGAACATGATTGCCAACCATGGTCTGGGCCAAGGCAGAGGGCGTGGGGGTCTGAAGTTGGGAAGAGCCCGTTGCAGGATGGACACCTGATGGACCCTGTAGAAGTCGACATGCGCCGGAAGGAGCGTGGCGCATGAGGACTGAGTACCTGAATGATAGACAAGACAAAAAAGACAAAGAGAAAAAGTATCTGCGCGTGGAATTACATGGCCGAAGGCAAACCCAGGAGCACTGGTGAATTTGGCTCGTTCTCGTCGACGCAGAAAAGGGACTGTGGTTCGGCGACGGAGGGTGGAGTAGGGCTGCAACATCTTCTCAATGCTCTCGAGGTGTATGCAACTAAGAATTAACTTATTATAAACCTGAACAAATCTAATGTAATTGTGTTCAGCAAAGCTCGTATAAAGACATCTAAATTGCATTGGTCGCTCGATCACCAGGTAATCTGAATAGAGAAAAAAGTAAAGTATTTAGACTGTTTGAATCCTCACTGCCCATATGGCGCCACAGGCCCCACCACTCTCTGAGAACATACCCCCTACACCCTTTCTACCTCCCTTTAATAGATTCCCAACTGACTTGCTCACACAAACACCCTCAGCACACGCGCTGCCTACCAACTCACATAATAGGCCACAAACCAAGACCAGCTGCAGCTCTAACACTTCCCAGACTCCCAGTTCCCACCCCAGACCCACATACATGAGAAACCAACTCCTAGGAATCCGTTCCCACCAGAGATACATATCACCCAAGAATAAACCACACGCCACCACACCTGCCGCACACAAGCCCAAATCTCCCACCCCATCCAATTCTACATCCACACCCTCCCCTGACACCACAGCTATCGCAGCCACGCCCAGCAAAAACAGAGTTGCACCTATAGCCTCTACACACGCACCCCTCAAATGCGCTCTAATCAACGTCAGGTCACTCCCGGCTCACGCCACAGAGATTCATGACCTGATCACCGACCTTGACTTAGACATCCTTACCCTCACTGAAACATGGCTTCATGAAGCCTCTGGCCACTCTCTATCTGCATCTCACTCCCACCAGGCTACACGTTGTTCCACAAAGACAGAACTACCAACAAAGGACGGGGGGTGGCGATCATCGCCAAAGACTCATTGACCATAAGACAAATCAGCACTGCTTTCGAAGAACACACAGACGACACTATCTATCAAGCTTGCAGTCTCTGCTAACGAAACAATCACCATACTTGCCATATACCGCCCGCCAGGCCCACTACTAGAATTCCAAGCTAACCTGCTCCACCAGATAGGACACAACCTGAAAAACAATAGCAAAACTATCATCCTAGGCGACCTTAATCTTGGCCACCGAGACCCCAAGGACAAACAAAGCAAAGCCCTTGACAAAGCTCTTCATGACCTAAACTTCACCCAAAGAGTCACTGACCCTACAAATACCAAAGGGCGAGTACTGGACTGGATATCAGACCACAATTGTGACATAGACATCAGCTCCATCACGCCATGCCCTTGGACTGACCACTTCCTCATACACTTCTTTATCCCAACAAAACCACCACCCAAACCCATGGCACCCATACCCTCAGCTACTACTAGATCAGCCAGACTCCTCACTAAAGAAAGAATACTCCCCGTCGGTATCAGGTAATATTATCCCCATATATATGGTCGCCGTAAATAATATCGCCGGGAAAAGGTTGCAGCGATATTATATGGGTGACCATGTATATGGGAACAGGGGCAACAAAATTTCTTTTTTTTTTTTTTTTAAAGTTTGGGGGTTGCGGGGGTGTCCCCTGCATGTTCCATGCAATAAATAATGTTGCCACAAAAAACGGCCATTTTTCGGCGAGATTTTTGCATGGCGAGATTTTTGTGGCGACATTATTACATGGAACCTCCCCGTCCTAGAGGCTGCATCAGCCTTGAGGCCTCCCTTCTCTACAGACCCGGTAGCACTAGTTGACACATACAACTTAGTTATCAAAACGGCCATAGACGCCATTGCACCTCTAACCAAGAAAAAAGCCAAAATGCGGAAGCACTCCAACTCATGGTTCACCCAGGAGATACTACCTGAGATCCTTAAAACGAATGGCACTCACCACATGAAAAGCATGCCCGACGCAACCCACGCTAGAGGCCTACAAATCCCTTGCCGCCCGCTACAAAAAAGAAATCACATTAGCCAAAGCTGCATCATACAACTCCAGAATTACTAACGCTCATTCTGAGGCGAAGGAACTATTCGCTATCTACAAAGAGCGCGCCTGCCCACCCACCAGTACTCAGCAAACAGTCAAAGACGAAATATGGTGCAATAATATACAAACAGCCATGTTACTCAGAATAGACACACTCAAAGAGAAAATAAAAAACCACCTCAGTGCCCTGCCTATGAGCAAGCCCCCCCAAAGCCCAGCTCTCGCTCATGACAGCAAAGACTCTAAAGCCTTCTCCTTCAGACCAGTCACTGACTCAGAAGTCACAGCCATCATGGAACGCATCAAGCCCTCCTCATGCAAGAGCGACATTTGCCCCGCAGCACTCATCAAAGGGTGCAGAGAACCACTAGCACCACTGATTACAGCCATCATTAATGCTTCTCTCTCCACCGGCATAGTCCCCCCTGCTCTCAAAGAAGCCTGGGTCTGCCCATTACTCAAAAAACCTTCACTTGAATGCCCAATGAATTGACATGCCCAATAATTATAGACCCATAACAACCGTCCCATTCCTGCTTAAGATACTGGACAAAGCAGCATACTTTCAGATACAACAATTTCTGGAAGAAAACCACATCCTCGGCAAGAGGCAATCAGGTTTCGGGCCAAGGCATGGAACCGAAACCGCCCTACTCGACCTAAAAATGCAAATTGAACAAACCACAGACAGAGGCAAACCAGCGCTACTCTTGCTGCTTGACCTATCTGCAGCGTTCAATCTGGTAGATCACATGACCCTATGCAGACACCTCAAGAAGGCAGCTCACTTCTCACAGCAAGCTACCACATGGCTCACCTCCTTCCTTGAGGGAAGGCTAATGAGTGTATTCTCAGACCAAGCATGCGCCACCCCCACACCCATCCATTGCGGAGTTTCGCAGGGTTCCTGCACGTCACCGACTCTTTACAACATTTTTACCCTCCCTCTCTTCAACGACCTCTATGATCACAGCATAACTTACACCAATTATGCCGATGATACGCAAGTACTACTCCCACTCACCGGCTCCTATGAACAGGACACTGCCAAGCTAAGTGAGACCTATGCCATCATCCAGGCCTGGATGGCGGCTAACGGCCTCTGTCTCAACGGAGATGAGACTGAAATACTCATAGTAGTTACCAAACAAACACTCAATAAATTGGACAGCAAATACGCCTCCATCATAGACAACACTCCCATCACCACATCAAAAACAGCCAAAACACATAGACTCTACCCTATCCATCACACGACAAGTCAGCGCCATCACATCTTCGGCGGCTCTTACCACCAAAATCATAAATGCTGTCAAACCTTATCTCTCACCTCAAAACTGCCTGTCCATAGCCAGAGCCACAGTAGGGGCTAGATTGGACTACTGCAATGTCCTCTTCTTAGGCACCTCAGCCAAGAACTTAAAGAAACTCCAAACCACTCAAAACAACGCCCTCAGGGCAGCCCTCAGCATTCCAAAGAGGGAGCACATCTCCCAAGCCCGGAAAGACGCCCATTGGCTCCCGTCAGGGAGCGCATCCTAGTCAAAGCCCTTTCCATTACACACGCCTGCCTAGCAAACACAGCACCTCCGTACCTCTCAGAAACCATTCACTGCGCAACTTCAGAAAGACCTACACACACCCAACACTGCAACCTGCTCGCCATCCCAACCTTTAAAAGAGCCAAAGTTGGAGGCGCCAGCTTTGCAGTCTTAGCACCAAACAATTGGAATGCACTACCACCAACACTCAGGAAAGAGACCTCACACTCAGCCTTCCGCAAGTTTCTGAAAACTCAACTATTCCACTAGGCCAGCCACCTTAGACACTTCAGACATACCTTACCTGACCTGTGGGTTCATCCATGTTAATTGCCCAATCCGTAACTGAAATGTATGTCTAAACTGCTGTATGCTCTTGTAACTCTATAAGCTATGCTCTTTGTCTAAGCAAGTATCCTTAAAAGCGCCACAATGCCCTAGGGCCGATGCGCGCTATACAAATGCAAATAAATTTAAAAAATAAATAAATATTAGCTGTAACCACTCAGTGCTGAACCTAACAATGGAACTTGAGAGCAAAGTCTTGCAATTTATGTGTCAAATGAAAAAATAGTTTCTCATTTTGCAGGTTTTCACTCATACCTCTAATTAAATTTTATAAAGGCAAAATTCTTCCTTTGATTCTATATGGCATGGAGTGTAATCCTTGGGCTTGTAAAATCAATTGGGATCGCCTCAAGGGCCGTATTTGGAAGAATTCTTCATCTCTACCACTTTCTTTGCCAAAGGCTAAGCTATGGTATGAGTTGGGTCTGCATTCATTGCAGTCCCATTATCATTGGAAGGTTCTTGCCCTTTATGGACATATCTTAATCCATCAAGGATGTTCCCTGTATGAGGAAATTCATGATTCTAACAGTATGCAGCAGAATCTCTATTTGATAAATCTAGATCACAAAGCCAAAACGATACTTGAAAACTGCGATTGCTCCAATACCATCCTTATAGAAAATCCTCACCAGGAGAAGCACGCTCTGATGCGTGCAGACTGGATAAGCACTAGAGTTCGATCAGTAGCCTGAAGTATACTATAAGTTATACACCTTGTGAAAAACCCAGCAAATATGTTCTCCCTTACATAAAACGTATTCCAAATTCAGCTTGGCGGGCAGAATTGATGCGTTTTCGTCGCAATCTGATCAAGACAACCGAGATGCAATGTATATGGCAAATATTAGACCCTTCTGCTTGTGAATGTCCTCTCTGTTGTGAAGGTCTCATACAGGACTGTCGACATTTGTTGATATTATGTTCAGCCACTTAACCTCACAGAGAAATATGTTATGCACATTTTGTTCATGACCCTGCATGGCTTTCCACTCAGGCCTTTTGGCAGAGGATATCTGCTGGGCGAGAGATTCTGCTATCTATTGCATTATTAAAATTCTTAAATGAATTGAGTTTTTATGAAAATATCTTTTTGATTGTAAATATTGTAAAGACGAGGGGTGAATTTTTGTTTTGAATAAGTATTTTATTTAGTTTCGATCTTAGTTAATTGTACTATGTGTGTAACTACATATGTTCTATTCTTAGCGGTTGAAATCAAATTCAATGACAAAATATAACTAAGGATCTCTCTGATTTGAAAAAAATACTGTGTTATTTTGTATTTGATGATTTCTTGTTGACCTTATTTTTAAAGAAATGTATTTTGCTTTTGTTTCTTTTTCTTTTTAAAAGATGTAAAATTTGTAAAAAGTCCTTTTTTGTGACTAAACGCACAATAAAACAAATTAAAAATAGAAATAGAAAAAAGGATGCCACAGCAAACTGAAGCAAGACTTGCTGACATGAGGACAAAAGCAACATCCTCCAGGGCACATGAGACACCACTCGATCAGGACTTGGGCAACACCGGGTACCCCAGCTAGTAAATCAATAAATGTCAGAAATCGTTCACTCACCTAATGTATATTCTTTACATAGGTGATTTCCAGGAGTGTAATTACTCTTGTATCTCTCTTCCTAAGAAAACACAAGCGCAAAGACCAGTCATCAGAGAGTACCTCTCGCTTTCATTGCATACTAAACAAAATGTGATTAGTTAAGGCAATCACTTACTCATACGGCTGTGGTAAATCTAAATGTCAAAGTATGGATGGTTATCGTCACAGCAATCAACTATTGTAGTATGCCGGAAATTAAATACCCGGCATCTGCAATGTAATTTAAATTACGTTTTAGCTTCAAGGCAGACTTCAAATGTTTGTATTTCAAATAATGCCCCTCTATTAATATTGTGTCGAGTAATAGATGGTTCTAAAAACTACTGTCAAACTCAGATAAAAAAATTATATTTACACACTCGAATATTGAGGGCACATGGAGAATAGTCAAATTGTCTAAGAAACATAATTGAATTTCAAACGCGTCATTTACAGTATGTCTAGAAGTAAGTATATCGCTTACTTCTTTGTCTGGTTCACTTTACCTCACTGAAACCTCTTAGTCATTGCCGGGAGTCAACCTTGTAGGCCTGTTTCTACTGACAGGAGTCAGGGGGTACTTGGCTCTAGAAAAAGTGTACAAAATACAGACTATGTTGTGTACACACGCTTTCAGGTAACGGATATACAGGTTGCATCGAAGTGCTAACCCGATAAATATTGACAAGGAATACAACCAGTAGCATGTTTGGCTAAACATGCAGGCTGCTAAAGTTTCTACATGTCTCATAGCTGTATTAGTGGCTTCCCCCGTTAAGTTTACCACTCCACTTGTAAGTTGCCTCTAAGTCCGCGTAAATATAAACTAGAACGGACGACGCCCGTTTCTGTAAAACGTGTCAATTTTATTCATTCGGATTGGAGGCGGACATCTTGGAATGGACTCGCTCACATTGTGCGTGGTCCACACTCTAAGGTTGCATTGGGGAATTTTACTAGTGCTACATAATGTGTCCTTCAGAAATCTGCAACATATGTTCACGTGTAATAGCACAGAGTGTACTCGTTGAGGTATGGCGCTCAATACAAAAAAAAGCAAATTGGAGAAAAATAATTATTTTGCTTATGTACCATCTACTTCAGCCTACGTTACTCTGAACATGTGCTTTGACACATTGAAACAGATTAACTATCTTGCGCCCGGCATCTTTGGATGTACACAGGGGACATGTTAGAACGGTGTGTCTCCACATTCGTAATGCGAGTATTCTTGTTACAAGGAGCTGTAATATTTAGCTTGGTTTATGGAACATGAACTCAAAATATATAAATATAAGTGGGTGCAAAAGTAAACGTTTCATTTACATAACCCAATTCGTCTTTTCTTATTGTTGACTATTGGGAATAACATTCTCTGTTTAAAACAGTCTGTGACGTCTTGCTTCCATTAAGTAGGCCTATATCACTAAATTATTAACTAGTCAAACTTTGCCATTCAATATTTTTGTTCATTCCTGTTACATGAGGGTTGGTTAAAAATATCAACCACATTTCTTCTCTCCTGAGTTTGTATGTCAAAATTGGTGTCAGTACTCGCACTGATTTTTCTGAGGACAGTCCATCTCAACTCATCACATTTATGTCCATTTGCCAGAAAATGTCCCACCATTGGGACATTCAGTGTTTCATTCCTGATGCAGCTCTTATGTTCTCCGATACAGATTTTAATTTTCTGCTCGGTTTTCCCTATATAGATTTTTTTACAGGGACACCATATCACACAGATGATCCAGCTGTCAGGATCCCAGGTGCTGGCACACTTCATTCACAGTATAAGCGCAGTTCTGGTGCGCAAACAGTGCATGCAGGCTCCTCTCCCACACACAAAGACATCCAACGTTGTTTCCCGTTGCACTATAGGCACCGGCTCCCTCACTACAGGTCCCGGAATGCAATCGGAGGCCGGGGCAGATCACTGTTCGGCAAGAGCTGGAGGTTGCCATGGAGATTATGGCATGCTCTGCAACGTTCTACGTCCTGATTCCAGGCCAGGGATCAGCGCCAACAGTGTCACGTGACGGGGAGTACTTGGGCACCTCCTACTCCTCGCTCCGGTGTTTCTGATTCAGTGAAGTACATCTTGTTTCCTTGTCCGCACCCGATACTTTTCAATTGCCTTGTTACTGAACCTTTGCCTGTTTCCTCGAACCGGTTTATGGCCTGGTCCTTGTCTGCCTCTACGACGCATAGTTACGACTTAGATATTGCCGTCTGGATTGCCTGCACCAAACAGATTGTACCTTGCTACCTACCACGCCAACTCGGGACTCAATTGGATTGCCTGCCTCACGTTTTGTTACCGTCATTGGCAGCCTGTTGCCGACACATTTCTTCTTTGGGTTCCCTCTGGTGGTGCAGAAAGAAGAAAGACTATCCGCTTTTCCCCGGTATTCCGTGCATGGACTAGAAACTTCCTTGGTGCGCTTCGGGGGTATCGCTAGGTGTCCTCGTGCCGTCGGGGGTAGGTGGCGTTCTGGGACTAGAGACTTTCTACCACTACGCTGATTAGGCATCCTCGTGCCGTCGGGTTAGTCTGTTCTCAGAGTTACTTCATTCTGCATCATGTGTTGAGACATTGGACCCCATCTTTTCATTGAAGCATCTGTATCAGCTCACACATTAAGCCTTGATACAATCCTGGTTTCTTCAGACACAATCCTCTTGTCTTGTATCATTAATACCTGAATATATATTGCAGGTACACCATAATTCCAGGAGGGAGACCCCTAAAGAAGACACCCTCTCAGACTCCTCATGTGACCAATTCCAGGTTAGCCCTTCAGTGGTATAGTTACTTGTTGCATTGTTTGCTACAACTGTATCATTGATTATATTCATCTCTTCCTCTACAGCCGATGGTGTTTGTGTTGTGTCCACTCTTCCAACGAATAGACCCCTCTGTATGCTTTCAATTCAATCCAGAGGGGTACATTGTTTGGAAGAACTCGTCTCCTACACTAAGGGTTCAAATTGCCTGGAGGACCAGCCTCCTCCAGTACAAGGCGAGTTCGGACATAATCAGAAACCTTATACAATGGACACAAACGAGACCTTGGCTACCATCATGCAGTTCGTTGCGTACCGATATGGTGGCTGCACACGATTCCAAGCAGCGCCGTATCGACAAGCTTAAGTCCGGCATGCCGGCCCCGGCCTTCACCTTCGGTTCTGGGCTGGTATTGACAAGACAGGACTCAAGTCTTGTGTATATGACAGCGCAATTTCCCAAGGCTCCACCGGAAAGGTTCACCGGGGACCCTAAGGTTATTCAGACCTTTTTGTATCAATGCCGCCCGAATTTGTCCCCTGATTCCACGACTAAGGCGGATTTTGTACTGTCCCATTTAGGGGGCACTGGAGCCGCAAGGGCAAATCCGCTGTTAGAGGAAGGAAGTTACATGCGTTATGATTGTGACGCCTTAATCAATGCTATTAGCCGTGTCTTTGACACTCGCTACAAGTCACAGACTACAAATCTGGAACTACTAGGGTTACAACAGGGTGATACTACATTGTTAACGTATCTGGCAAAGTTTAATCAATTGGTGGCCGAGAAGGGCTGGCCAGAGGATAAGAAGGCTTCCCTACTCTATAAAGGGCTTTCAGAATCTCTTAAAGACAGGCTAGCAACAGTTCCTGTAGTTCCCAATACCTTTCCAGAACTCCTAGACCTTGTCTTGCAAATAGACGCAAAGAAAGCAGAAAGGAAGGGTGAGCGAAGGTCGGCCGCAGGGGGCAGTGAGCCCATGCAGATTGGCGCTGTATGGGGTAAATTATCCCCCAATGAGCGGGAACAGAGAAGGAACAAGTTACTTACCTGTAACTGTTGTTCTCCAGCATGGGTCTGGCAGGGATTCACATGCTCATGAATATTCCCCGCCGTCAGGCCGGGAATCTTCGGTATAGAAAAAATCAGTATCAGTTTCGTTTCTGATCTGTCTTTCTTAGTAGTAACCAATCACTGGTCTCTGGGTCATACTGCCCCCAGCCAATGACTGCCCTCTCCCTAAACCCCGCCTCTGGCAGCCATCCTCAGATTTGGTAGCACATAAAGTGGCAGTATGTCCAAGTGAAGAGCCGCAGAGGGGTAGGCGGGAGGGTTCGCATGTGAATCCATGCCAGACCCATGCTGGAGAACAACAGTTACAGGTAAGTAACTTGTTCCTTCTCCAGCATGGGGTCTGGCATGGATTCACATGCTCATGAATATAAGAATACATAGCAGTATCCACATGCACAACCACGGGAGGTGGCAACAGGCTCAACATTAAGCAATACAAAAAAACTCAACATTAAGCATCTCTTACCTCTTCACCAGGCTCACCTTAAGCGAACAGATTGCACAGCACTGCTTGGCTGACCCTGGACTCCTCCCTGGAGTCCCAATCGACGCAGTAGAATCTCGTGAAGGTGTGTGTCGACCTCCAAGTCGCAGCCCTGCAGATGTCGAGCAGGGGCATACCAGATAGGAACGCCGTGGTAGCAGCGATCGCTCTGGTCGAGAGGGCTCTCGGACGGCCGGGCAGCGGTCGGTTTGACAACTGGTGACAGTGCATGATGCAGCCGGAGAGCCATCTGGAAATGGAAGCCTTCGAGAGAGTCTTCTCTTGATTCACAGGTCCAAAGTTTACAAACAGCTGTGATGTCTTCCGAAAACTCTTCGTGCGGTCCACGTAGAACTTCAGCGCTCTAGCTATGTCCAGCGAGTGCAGAGTCCTCTCAGTCGGCGACGGGAAGAAAACTGGCAACACCAAGGTTTCGTTGAGGTGGAAGTCCGACGGCACCTTGGGCATGAAGGAGGGGTGCGTCCTCAGCACCACCCTTGTGTCGTGAAACGTCAAGTATGGAGGCTTGCAAAATAGGGCCTGGATCCCTCCCACTCGTCGTGCGGAGGTGATGGCCACGAGAAACGCTGTCTTCCACGACAGAAACTTCAACGGTGCCGAATGCATAGGCTCAAATGGGGCCCCCATGAGCCTGGTCAGCACCACGTTGAGCTCCCACGCCGGGGCAGGGGCCTTCACTGGCGGGAATGATCGGAACAATCCTTTCATAAATTCCTTCACCAGGCGATGAGAACACAAGGACGCCTGTGCCGTAGTTCTGGTGTATCGTGAGATGGCGGCCAGATGTATCTTGATGGAAGCGTGAGCTAGTCCAGCCTTGGCCAATGATAGTAGGTACGGCAATACTTGAGGGGCCGTAATCCGCAGAGGGTTAATCTTCTGTGCACGGCACCAGAAAGAGAACCTCTTACATTTATGTCCATAGCACTTGAGAGTTGAGGACGCCCTGGCCTTTGCAAGAACCTCTCTGCAGTCGGCTGGGATGTCGTACCCTCCAAACTCTAGTGCTGCAGGAGCCAGGCCTGCAAGTTCAGCGACTCTGTTGTGATGGAGAATGGCGCCTCCTTCTCTGGAGAGAAGATCCGCGTCCGTCGGCAGCTTGACTGGTGTGGACGCTGACAAGTCCAGAAGGTCCGGGAACCAGATCTGTCTCGGCCATGCTGGTGCGACGAGGATCATCCTGCACCGGGACCTCTTGAGCTGGTTGATGAGCCGGAGCAGCAACGGCAGCGGAGGGAACGCATAAAGAAATAGGCCGTCCCAGGGGAACGAGAAAGCATCGCCCATGCTCCTCGGCTGGGGGAACCTGCTGGCACTTGGAGTTCGTCGCCGTCGCGAAGAGATCGATCTGGGGTTCGCCCCATCGTCGGAAGAGTCGATCCACTTGATCCTGGAGTAGTTCCCACTCGTGGCACGAGCACAGCTCTGCTGAGTGAGTCGGCGATGGTGTTTTTTATTCCTGCCAGATGAAAAGGCACCAGAAACATCCCTTGGGCGATGGCCCAATGCCACAGATCCTGGGCTTCCTTGGATAGGGCAGGGGATCTGGTTCCGCCCTGCTTCCGGATGTAGAACATCGTGGTGGTGTTGTCGGTGAAGATCCTCACCACCTTGCCCTTGAGGGACGGAAGAAAAGACCTGAGGGCCCAGAACACTGCACGGAGCTCCAAGATGTTGATGTGGAGTGACTTCTCCTCCGGGAGCCAAAGGCCTCTCGCGTGAAGATCTCGAGAGTGCGCTCCCCAACCTTCCAGGGAGGCATCCGTCTTCACCGTCACCTGGTGAGCTGGGGTCTGAAAGTCCATGCCCGCCGACAGATGAGTGGGTACCCCACCACCGGATCGCCTAACGGAACGTCTCGTTGAGTGGGATCCTGTCCTCGAAGCTGCCCGTCGACTGGACCCAGCGGGAGTCGAGGGCGCATCCGAAGCCTGCAAAGGCGCACCAGATAAATGCAGGACGACATCATCCTGAGGAGGGACTTGATAGATCTTACCCTGGCCATGTCCGTGGCCAGCAGACGCTGCAACTTGCCCAGGATGGTGCTGGTCCTTTCCTACGACGGCGAGGCCAGCCGCACCACTGTGTCAAGCTTGGCTCCCAGAAACAGGGCGACTTGCGACGGGACCAGGTGGGATTTTGGAAAGCTGATGGAGAACCCCAGGTCAGTGAGCAGCTGAACGGTCTTCGCAGTGTGCTCCATGGCGAGCTCCCTTGTCCTTGCCCGGATGAGCCAGTCGTCCAGGTAGGGGTAGACGTGGATCCCCTGCAGGCGCAGCCGCGCCGCCACCGGTGCGAGGCACTTGGTGAACACCCTGGGTGCCGACTTCAATCCGAACAGGAGGGCCTTGAACTGGTAGTGCCGCCCTTGGACCACGAACCTGAGGAACATTCGGTGTCTTTTTAGAATGGGGATGTGGAAGTACGCATCCTCCAAGTCCAACGATGACAGGAAATCGCCCTCCTCCAGCTGTCCCAGCACGTGCTGGAGGGTGACCATCCGGAACTTCTGTGCCTTGATGTACTTGTTCAGTCGTCGCCGGTCCAGGATGGGACGCCATCCTCCCGTCTTCTTCTTTACGAGGAAGTACCTTGAGTAAACTCCGGAGCCCCGAAGCCTCTTTGGGACGAGCTCGATGGCACCTTTCTTGAGCATCGCCCTTACTTCCAACAGTAGTTGAGGGACGTGATTTTCCTTCCTGGCCACGGGTGGAACGCAAGGGCACTTCTTCTGAAACTCGAGGGTGTGCCCTTGGGCCAGGGCATCCAGCACCCAACGGTCGGTGGAGATGGACTCCCACACGCTGTCGAACCTTGCCAGCCGGCCTCCCACCGGGGTGCTTCGGCAGGGGTCCGACCCCATGGTCGGTTCAATCTTGTTTGGAGGCAGCCGTGCCTCCTTGACCTCCCTGTCGACGACGACGGACTTGCCGCGTCCCCTGTAGGCCTCCTGAGACGAAGATCTTGCTGTAGGCCTCCTGAGACGAAGATCTTGCCGCTTGGCGGTACGTCGAGGAGCCACTGCCGGATCCCTTGGAGGCACCTTGTCTGCCTCCGGAGCTCCGAAAGGAAAGCCGTCGTTGTTGGAGCACTCCCAGAGCCCGGGCAGTCTCAATGTCTGTCTTGATGGCCTGAAGGGACTCATTAACCGCCTTCCCAAACCGGTTGTTCCCGTCGAAGGGCATGTCTAAAACCTTGGTTTGTATGTCCTGGCGGAAATCCGTCGCCTTGAGCCATCCTCGTCGTCTCAGGCAAACGCTGTTGCCAAACTGACGGAAAACGGTGTCGGCGATGTCCGTTGCCACCGTGATGGCGTGGTCCGAAGCAATCTCGCCTTCCTGTAAGATTTCAAGGGCCTCAGCCCTTTTGGCGTCCGGAAGGAAGTCCAATAGAGGGGCGATTTTGAACCACAACTCCCTATCGTAGCGGGCTACGATAGCCAGGGCGTTGCCGCCTTGATAGTCGTTGCTGTGGATGAGATGACCCATCGTCCCATCGTGTCCAGCTTCCTGCCCTCGCCGTCCGACGACCGAATCTGGGGTAGGTTGCGCCCGAAGGCACAAGGGGGCAGCGTCGGGGACCCGGTACTTCTGCTCGTACCGGTTCCTCTTTGCAGGCGCCGTGGCAGGGTTCTTGAGGAGGGCAAGCCCCTCATCCCAGATGTCATCAAGAAGGGGTACGGCGAGGACCGTCTTCCTTTCAGCCTCGCGCCATTGGCAAAGGAACCCTTCCTTCTTCTTCTCTTCAGGGCAGAGCTGGAAGAGCTTGGATGCCCTGGAAATCATGGCATGTAAGGATCCAATCTCGTCGGGCGGGGACGCCCGAGCAGGGGGTGACGGGTGTTAGGGAGAATTCTCTGTTTAGGCTGAACTTCCTAACCTAGTGAGTCCCCCAGCAGCTTTGCTGGATTTTTGGGGTTTATTTTTTTCTCCTGCCAAGAGTGACTCTTGGGCATGATTTGAGTGTGTTTCTTTGACTCTAGATGTGTTTAATGGGCTATGGGGTCTTTTACTCCATAGGGCTTCATGTGTTTTTGTGATGTGTGTTACACAGCACCCTCAGTGCCGTAACACAGGGGTGTCATAGTGACCCCCCACCATAGACTCCATACCCTGGGACTGACTACTGTCTCCCAGGGCATGTAAAGTCACCATTGGCTTTACTAGTCCCAAATTATTAACAGAAACCAGTACAAACCATCATATTGTGGAAGTACTGGTCGGGGCAATTCGATTGCCCCGGGGTCTGTTAGTCGAGGGAGCACATCTCCGTCCCCCCTGATCGAGTTTTGGCTGGTGGCAGTGGAAACTACTTTTTACATTCGACCGCAAATATTTTCCTATGGGATTTTCCCATTGTTAGAGGCTACCAACTTTAATTATTTAATTCTCATAGCCTCGAACATACCGCCAGTTTATTTAATTAATATTAATTCTCCGATTGGTATTTTTTGCCAAGACTCGATTCTAAAATGGCGTTTGTGTTCTCTTCTGTGACTCCAACCCAAGTGGAGCCCTTTGTTACACTTTTTGGCAGGCTTCTCCACAGAAGCCTCCAAAAGTGGTGCCACTCTGTCTGGGTACCACAGGGGGCGGTGGGAGGGGGTTTAGGCACCCTGGACTGAGTTACCTTGGGAACTCAAGTCGCACTCTTGTGTGATTGGCCCAAGCGGTGAGCCGGCCGGCTCACCACTTAGCATGTTTGATTGACAGCTAGGCTGAGTGAATGGGGGTATGCTGCATAAAAGCAGGGCTTTGGGGACTAGAACTTCAGAAGTCGCCACCGGACCTAAGAATCCGACGAGGGAGAAGCTGAGCCGACCTGCTACGACGACACCACCGGTGGAGCCCTGCTGAACCGTCTCACCACTTTTCCCAATGACAGAGGAGATCTCCAGCCCGGAGAGTCTTCTTCCTTCGACTGGTGGGGATAACCAGTCTGCTTCCTTTTTCGCTTCTTGGAGCATCTCGTGGCCGCCTTGCCTGTGCCAAGCACCCCGACAACCAGGATACCACGTTTTACCACTACCGCGAATCAAAGGGTAGTACCTTTAACCGGAAAACTCCGCGGCTGGTTTCTTCCCTGGCAGTGCAACGACCTTCATCTTTCCTCCACGTCGAGATCTTCTCTTCCTCTGGACGACGCAGCGACTTGCACCCGCTGCCAGGAACAACTGCCCGCTGGAGGATCCTTTCCACATAAGGTACCGTGTTCCGCCTGGCTTCCCTTGCAACCGACTGTACGGGATAGATTTAGCCCCCGGCTTTCGAACCTGGGTTAGCCTGGGACACCCTGGCTAAATTTTTCTGGGCCTAACTAAAACCTTTCTGAGCTCCCTGTAAGACTTTTCAAGCATGTTGTCATTGTGTGATCTTGGGTGCGTTTGTTCCCTGCTCTCTCCAAGAGTGGGCCCGGCCTACGGACTTTGGCTCACAAGTAACTTTTGACTTTCCAGCCTTACTTAAGAGTTCTGAAGTATTAGTGTGGTGTATTTTCCTACATTCTGCCTTTTTCCCTCCCCTTTTCGTTAACTTATTGGAGTGCCATCTATAGTTAAGCGCTCACCTCTGTCTGGAAATAAGTGCTGTTAACTAAGACTTGTCTGATAAGGAATAAGGGATGTATATATAATAATAGTAATTGTGTTTAGAGTGAGTTACAATAATTAGTGCTGGAGTGTTTCAATCAGTGTGTTCTTGAATAAATAATTATATACCTGGATAACAATTTTCTGGTCAGTGTTTGTTTGTGCTATTGTATCTGAGTGCCTATTGTGTATACTTTGCATACTTCCTAACTCTTCTTGAGGGAAGTCTGACTGCTCAGCCACAGCTACCAGGTAAATCTGGGTGGTGCAGACTGCTACCAAGTGGGTTTACTGCTAACACCTGTAGTCCTAAATCTTTTGCAGTGTTCCCAAAGGGAACTGCACAGGTTTCTGCCTAACAACGGGGGACACGTCCCGTCGTCGCCTCTGTCGTCATCTGTACCTGTCGTAGCCGTGTCCGTGCCTGTATCATCCCCGTGGGTAGTAGACCGGGGGGAAGGCAGAGCAGGCCGCAGAGGTGGGAGAGGTGGCGAAGGATGCGTCGTCCTCTTCTTATGCAGTGGACTTTCCGAAGGTCCCGGCTCCGGATCCCCCGTCGGGTCAGGCTCAGGTACCTCCATCGGGGGGAGGGGCAACCTTGTCCTTATCTCCGAGCATAAGGACTGAATCGCTGACAGAATGGCCGCCGAAGTGTCCTGCGGCACCGGAAATGACGGGCGCAAGGGCTCTTGAGGAACCTCGTCGGCGACAGCGTCGCTCTCGTCGTCGCCCTCGTCGGGATCCCTCCCGATAGGCTGGGCCTCCTCCACGACTTCGAGGAGCTCTTCTTCAGAGGTCATGTCCGTATCCACGATGGCCACCTGCCCCTCCCCCTCCTTTTCCAACGAGGACTTTGTGGGGGTCTTCTCAATGGGCCTGAAAGACGACTCCCTCCGCGGTGGCAGGGAGACTCTGGATCCTGAGGTCGCCTCCACTGGCGTAGCCTCCACAGGCTGAGCCAGGGCCGCTGCGACATCCTCAATCGAGGTCTTAGCAGGGTGAATTAAGGCCATTGTCACCTTCTGTACGCTTGGGGCCTTCACCTTGGGGGGAGGGTCTGAGCCTCGCTCCCCCTCTGGCGAAATCTTCGAGATCGACAGGGGCCTCTCCAGAAGCTTTGCCAGGTTCTCGGACTTTCTCTTACCCGAGCCAGAGCATTGGCTCGTGGTTGATGGCGCCAGGGAGGATGCGCCCTGCCTGGCAGCCAAGGAGCCCGACCGTTCGGCACTCCCGGTGCCCGCAGACTCGCGGTGCTTGGCCTTTTGTTGGGCCCCCTCACAGGACTTAGAAGACTGCTCGGACTTCTTTTTCTTCTTCTCGCCTGACGGGCTCTTCCCTTCCGGCCAGTTGGCGAGACAGAGGTGGCGATCCTTCATGGTCCGCTCCGACATGTTCCCACAAAACGCACAGTCCTTCTCCATGTGCGTCTTGTCCTCATGGAGACAGTAGAGGCATAACGAATGTTCGTCCTCCTTGAACACATTCAGAAGCTGGCATCCAGGGCAGGTCCTGAACAGCTTCCCGGGCGTCGAGCTTCCTTTCTCCTGGGCCATGTCCGGGGTAGGCCTCGGAACTTCTGGAATCCTCCAAAAGAGTAACTCGACGAAATCTTCACCCTTGAGGGGCGTAGAAAACTCCGAAACGGGTCCCCGTTGATCGGATGTAGAAACGGTGGAGCTTGAGGCTCTATTTAACCGAAAAATGAGAACAATCTGCTGAAAAAGCGCGAAAACGCAGCAAAAGCTCGAGAGCTACAGCACGAGGACTCCCAACACTTGAACATGCAATAAAAATCTGAGGATGGCTGCCAGAGGCGGGGCTTGGGGAGAGGGCAGTCTTGGCTGGGGGCAGTATGACCCAGAGACCAGTGATTGGTTACTACTAAGAAAGACAGATCAGAAACAAAACTGATACTGATTTTTTCTATATCGAGGATTCCCGGCCTGACGACGGGGAATATTCATGAGCATGTGAATCCATGCCAGACCCCATGCTGGAGAAGAAAGAACAACCTGTGTTTTTATTGCGGTTCTTCAGAACATCAATTACAGACTTGTCCTAAAAAAACCTAAGAAGCAGGGTAACGCCAAAGCTCGGCAATAAAGGGAGTCCACTCGCCAAGCTCTGCAACTATGGACTCTGTTGGGGTACCTCCATTTACGGTCAATGCCCAGTTCTCTTTCCCTTCTGGATCTTCTTGGACCGCAGCATCTGTACTTGATTCGGGACCCACAGGTAATTATGTCGACAGTACCTATGCAGTCGACAGAGCCACCTTGCTCTCCGGATTAGTGACCAAACGCATGGTAGATTTGATCATGACCACCAATAGCGGTCACAGCGAATTACATCTGTTTCGATTGGATAGCCGCTCCTTAGTTCCGGATTATCTTAGGGTTGCCTTGGTTGACCCTCCACAACCCTGTTGTTGATTGGCAGTGTGGTGAGGTAGAGTTTAGATCTGCTTACTGTGAATCTACGTGTCTGGGCTCTGATACAATGCCAAGAAGCCCCTGTTGTCTACTCATGGATCATGCCCCTACCATAGGGGCTGTCACAGTCACACCCCTGCCTAAGGACTATGAGGCTTTCAGAGCTGTGTTTGACGCTAAAGGGGTAGATGTCCTGCCTCCGTATAGACAGTATGACTGTTCTATTGACCTTGTACCAGGGGCAAAGATACCTTCTGGACGTATCTACTCCTTGACCCAGAAGGAGGACGCTATCTTGAAGGGGTACATTGATAAAGCATTGAGCACAGGTTTCATCCGCCCTTCTCGCTCTCCAGCGGCCTCACCGTTATTCTTTGTCTCCAAGAAGAAGGGAGATCTTTGGCCATGCATCGACTACCGCGCATTCAATGCAGTCACCATACGAAATCAGTACCTATCCCACTGATCTCGGTACTCCTAGATCAACTTGGTTCTTCTGTGGTGTTTACTAAGTTAGACCTCAGAGGGGCCTATAATCTAGTCAGAATACACGAGGGAGACGAGTGGAAAACCGCCTTTAAGACCAAATATGGACTGTTTGAATACTGCGTAATGCCATTCGGCTACCTTTCAACACTTTATTAATGATGTCTTCCGGGATATTCTCAATCAATTCCTTGTGGTTTATCTTGACGACATTCTGATCTTCTCTGCCTCCCATGAGTCCCACATTAGACACGTCTCCCAGGTCTTGCATCGACTCAGGGAGAACCATTTAAACGCCAAACTGGAAAAATGCATATTTCACGCCACAGAGGTGTAGTTTCTAGGGTATGACATCACAAACCGAGGGGTTCATATGAGTACCTCCAAGGTTAAGGCAGTGCTAGAAGAACAAGTTACTTCTTGCCTGGTAACGTTCTTTCGACGGGATGTTCCTCGAACGTATTACTTATCTTTGATAATATGTTTCCAGCTTGCTGGCCTCGGAAATTTTTTCTGTACAGGGCGCTGCGCGTCGACGTCCGCCGAGTCGATGTCCTTCGACGGCCACCGTATCGGCGCCGACGTCACCATGCCCATGAATAGCCACGCGCTGCGTCCGTTGCTCAGTTCCGTTTTGTAGCATAAGAAAAGTCATGCCTGAATTGGTTATTGACCTCGAAGGAGCGTAAACTGCAACCACAAGGGAAGTTATCACTGCGGAGATGGTTAGGAGGGGCAATAAGGAATACGTCGGAGGAACATCCCGTCGAAAGACGTTACCAGGTAAGAAGTAACTTGTTCTTCGAAGGGATTGTGTCCTCTGACGTATTCCTTATCTTTGATGGACTCCCATAGCAGTGGCATGTAATTGGAGGTGGGAGTGAGAATGGTATGTATCCCTTTAGGGATGGACCGAATGTAATACGGCCTTGCCAAATCTGGTCTCTTGAGCAGTGGAGGAATCCAGATTGTAAAATTTTGTGAATGTATGTGCGGACGACCATGTGGCAGCCGCACATATGTCCCGGACCGGTACCCCTCTTTGGAGAGGCTGCGATACCCCTGGTTGAATGAGCCCTGAGATTTTGGGGTGGCTCTTTCCCTGCCAGTCTGTAAAATTCCAGGATGGCCAAAATAATCCAGATGGTTTGTTTTGCTATGGGTAGTCCCAACTTGTGAGCTGAGTAGCCTACAAACAGTTGTTCTGCTTGCCTGATCCTAGCCATTCTGCTGATGTAAAAGCTGAGAGCTCGACTTGGGTCCAGTCTATGTAGCCTTTCCTCCTCTTTCCCCGGATGGGGAGGAGGGTAGAACGAAGGTAAGGTAATTTTCTGAGTAATATGAAATTCAGAAACCACCTTTGGGAGGAAATTAGGCTTCACCTGTAGGACAACTTTGTCCTTGTGGAAGATTGTATGTGGGTGTTTACAGGAGAGAGCTTGTAGCTCGCTCACCCTCCTAGCAGATGTTAGTGCTACCAATAGGACAGTTGTAAGCGTGAGAAATCTCAGCGCGCAAGAGTGAAGTGGTTCGAATGGAGTGCCCATTAGGAAGTTTAACACTAAATTTAAGTCCCATAAGGGAACCTGGAATGGTTTTGGAGGGTAAACATTAGTTAGTCCCTTGAGAAATTGTACCACTAGAGGAAGTTTGAAATACGATGGTTCCTCCGCAGTGCGCTTGAAGATAGAAAGCGCTGCGAGATATCCTTTTACAGTGCCCACTTGAAGGCCTGAGTTTGCCAAGTAGAGTAGAAACGATAACACCGTTGGTGTACCATATGAAAAAGGGTCGATATTCTCTTCCCTACACCAGCTGCAAAATTTGTTCCAACGGCAGCGGTATAAAGACTTTGTTGCCGGTCTTCTGGCCGAAAGCAACACCTCCATGACGTCATCAGGGAGATCCCAATCCTTGTACCTCACCCTTTCAGAAGCCAAACGTGAAGGTTGAGGGTTCTGGTGTCTGGATGGAGAACCTGACCTCCCTTCTGCGAGAGAAGATTCTCTTTGAGTGGAAGACGGATTGGAGGAGAGATGGACATATCTAGAAGGTCCGGGTACCACGTTCTCCTGGCCCAATCCGGGGCAATTAGGATCATGGTCTTCCGGAATCTTCTCAACCTCCTGATCATTTGAGGAATAACAGGGACTGGTGGGAACGTGTAAAGGAGTGGAAACTCCCATTCCACTACAAACGCATCTCCTAGAGATCCTCTCGGGGGGAAATTCCCTTGAACAGAACAGATCGCACTTCCTGTTGGTGCTTGTGACGAACAGATTCACCTGAGGGGTTCGCCAAAGGGTGAAGATCTCTTGAAGGACTTCTTGAGCTAGCTCCCACTCGTGGGAGACTGTGCTCTGCCTGCTCAGAGCGTCCGCTGTCAAGTTCTTCTCTCCGGCTAGGTGGACTGCCGATAGAGAGATTCCTTCTTGGATTGCCCAAAAGCAGAGCTGCATCGCCTCTCTGCACAGTGGCAGTGATCCTACGCCTCCTCTTTTGTTGAGGTAGTGCATGGCCACCGTGTTGTCCGTCATTATCAGGACATTTCTCCCCTGTACTGATGGCAGGAAAGCTTTCAGCGCTAGTCTGATCGCTCTCAGCTGTAATAGGTTGATGTGTAATCTGGACTCCGATGGAGACCAACGACCGCTGATGGTCAAGTCGTTGGCATGGGCTCCCCACCCCGTGAGTGAGGCGTCTGTGACTACTGTTATCTCCGGCCATGGTTGCCAAAACAGTTCTCCTTTCAAGATGTTCTCTGGATAGGCCCACCACTGAAGGTCGCGGGCTACCTTGTCCGGAATCCGGAGGAGATCTGTCATTCTCCCTGAGAATTGTGACCACTGACTTCTCAGTGCCCACTGAAGAGATCTCATTCTCAGCTGAGCCTCTGGCAAAAGGAAGATGCAGGATGCCATGAGGCCTAGCAACCTCAAAAAGTCGAAGGCTGGGAGACGTTGGGCATTTTGAAACTTGGTGACCATCTGTAGAATATCTTGAGCCCTCACCTCTGGTGGCGAGGCTTTTCCCAGGGAAGTGTCCAGGACCGCTCCAATGAACTGGAGTCTCTGTGATGGTATCATCTGCGACTTCTTTAAATTGAGGGAGAAGCCCAGTCTGTGAAGGAAGTGGCAGACATAATCTAGCTGGGCCTGGGCCTGTTCCGGAGATACAGCCCTGATCAGCCAATCGTCCAGGTAGGGGTAGACGTGGATCCCTTCCCTCCTCCGCCACTACCGACATCAGCTTGGTGAAGACCCTCGGGGCGGAGGTCAGCACAAATTGCAGAACTCGAAATTGATAATGAGAGCCGCCAATTGCGAACCTCAGGTATTTCCTGTGTTTGGGATGGATTGGCACATGGAAATAAGCATCCTGAAGGTCCAGAGATACCAGCCAGTCCTGGAGCTGGAGGGCCTGAAGGATCTGAGAGAGAGGTATGAGAAAGTAGGGGGGAGTACCAGCCCTTGTTCCTGTCTGCTACAGGTACCGGCTCTATGGCACCTTTCTCTAGCAGGTCTATAATTTCCTGCAAGAGGAGCGGATCTGGAACTTTTAGAGAGCTATTCCCCGGTGGATGACTCTGAGGAATGTGTAGAAAGGGTAGGCAGTAACCTTGGGCAACTGTTTCCAATGCCCAAGCATCTGACGTTATAGCCTGCCATTCCGTCAGATGGTGATTTAACCTGCCCCCTACAGGTGTATTGTGTGGGAAGGCCTCAGAGTGGTTTGGGGGCGGCTGATGCAGATGCCGAGGGTAAAGAGGCACCTGCTGCTGCGGTCTTAGTACTTTTGAACCGTCCACCTCGGGTGGATCTCCTTTGGCCTCTTTGAGCCGGCTGTCCTCTGCCTTTCCCGAATGCGGAATAATAGCGAAAGGACTTTCCTCTCCCAGAGGTTCGAAAATGAGTTTGGCGGATAGCAGCTCCTAAAGATTTTGCTGCTGCTTTAGAAGTCTGTAACTTTTCCAGACTGTCATCAGCCGTTTTCCCAAATAATGAAGAGCCGTCAAAGGGCATATTCAAAAGTCTGGCCTGTACATCTGGAGCAAAGCCGACTTTCGCAACCACGCATGCCTGCAGATTGTTGTACTTGCCGCCATGGCCCTGCTGATACTGTCAGCGGAATCGATGCCAGTTTGAAGTGATTCACACATGGCATCTTTGCCATCTTTAATAATGTTAAGGAAGGCTTCCTTTTCCTCTCCTTCGGGTGTGCAGTCAGCCGCTGATGAAGCACACTCCCATAGTGTGCGACTGAACTTGGCGAGCGTACAGGTGGCGTTGATGGACTTCAACGCCATACTACAGGCAGAGAAGACTTTCTTCGCCATAGAGTCATACCTCTTGGCATCTATATCCTGTGAGACAGTAGGGTAAGTGGTCCTACTGCTAGATGAAGTTGGCGCTTGAACCACCAGGCTCTCTGGGGTCGTGTGTTTTGATAAGTATTCAGGGTCAGCAGCCGCTACCCTATACTTGGTTGACAATCTTTTATTGACCGCAGGGATAACTTCAGGAGTTTCCCAATTAGATGCAATTTTCCTTTGTAAGGCTGCATGGAAGGGGACCACCAGGTCCTCCTATGAGTCTTTGTCTAGTATATCTGTTAGGTAATCCTGTTGAAAAACAGGTGAAGGAGTAGACCAACCCATAAATTCAATAATTCTTGCCATCAGGGTTCTATAGGGTGTTTCGGCATGTTCCCCTGGGTCTGGCTTAACAAATTCCACTTCTGGGGAAGTGTCCAGCCCACTTGCCTCATGTAGTAACTCCTGTAGGTCCTTCAGCCTTCTTTCCTCAGAGGTGAAATCCTCTGAAATAGGCAGTGTGGTCCTCTGTAACCCAAATGTTTCCTGGTCAGAATCTTCCCCCTCTTCATAAATTGAAGAAAGTCCAGGGTACTCTGACCTCTGAAATGGAGTAAAACCCATCTCTAAGGCAGAAGGAGCCAAACTCGTCGTTATGGGACGAGAAAACGTCGATGTCGTCGACGCCGATGTAACAGGCTTCGAAGGCGCCGAGAACGGCGTCGAAAAAACTGGACGGGGTCTCGAAGAACTCGAGAGGATCGGGATCCTACTCGAGGGCATCGACGACGGTCTCGGCGTCGTGCCGGAGGCCCTTGGAATCACCGTTGGCTGTGGAGTGGCCTTGGCCCTCTCTTTCATCGGCGTAGACGATGGCATTGAGTCGATCGACCGATGCGTCGAGGAACCCTTCGACAACGGCGTCGATGGCGCCGATCCGTGCGTCGAAGGAATCTTCGACGACGGCGTCGAAGATGGTGCCTTCTTACCCGATGGCTCATGGCGCTCTCGGGTGGAATGTTTCGCCGGGTGCTGCGACTCGCGGCGTTTTGATTTTTTGGGTTTTTCACCCGGGGTATCACCCTCAGCTGTCTTCGAGGGGGTCGAGGCCGCGTTCTCGAAGACGCTTAACATTTTCTTTCTGAATTCCTCCCACTCAGCTTGAGAACCGTGTTTAGTGGGACAGGAGACCCTTTCTGGGGACACAGAAGACGACGAGGAAGGGGACCTTCGACGTCTCTTTTTTGAGTGTCTTAATCTCGACGAATGGTGGGAGCTACTTCAAGATCTAGAATGGAAATGTTTTCGACGGCGAGGAGGCGAATGCCTCGACTCAGCCGATGAAACTTTCGAGGAGGTTTTGACTGACTTACCTCTCTCGAGCTTCCCCTTGCGCTCCTTGAAGGCTTTCGCCATCATGGACATGCAGTCCTCACACTCCGAACAATGGTGCTCGGATCCCAAGCACCACAAGCAGATCCTGTGTGGATCCGTTATCGACATTTTTTTACCGCATTCTCGACATTTCTTGAAGCCGGATCGCGGCGTCGTCAGTTCCGATGAAGAAGCCATCGAGAACGATAAGGTATATTTCGAGTAGATATAGTTAGTTATCCTGACTGACCTGAGCAACGACGTTCCAAGGCCCCACGAAGCGTGGAAAAACGGAACTGAGCAACGGACGCAGCGCGTGGCTATTTATGGGCATGGTGGCGTCAGCGCCGATACGGTGGCCGTCGAAGGACATCGACTCGGCGGACGTCGACGCGCAGCGCCTTCTACAGAAAAAATTTCCGAGGCCAGCAAGCTGGAAACGTATTATCAAAGATAAGGAATACGTCGGAGGACACAATCCCTTCGAAGAACAAGTTACTTACCAAACTGGTAACGTTCTTTCGATGGGCTGTTCCTCCGACGTATTCCTTATTTTTGATAAATCCACTTCCAGCTTGCTGGCCTAGGAAAAAAATGTCACAATAGAGGGCGCTGCGCGTCAACGTCCCTCGAGTCGGTGTCCCTCGAAGGCCTCTGAATTGGCGCCGACGTCACCATGGGTATAAATAGTCTCGGGCAGCGTCCGTTGCTCAGTTCCGTTTTGAGGTGCTGTTTTGCTTTGCATGAATTGGTTAATAACCTTGAATGAGCGTAGGCTGCAAATACAAGGGAAGTTTTACTGCAGGGAAGGATGGGAGGGGCGATAAGGAATAGGTCGGAGGAACATCCCATCGAAAGAACGTTACCAGTTTGGTAAGTAACTTTTTCTTTGAAGGGATTGTGTCCTCTGATGTATTCCTTATCTTTGATAGACTCCCATAGCAGTAGTATATATGGGAGGCGGGAGTAAAATGAAACGTTTCCCTTTAAAGATGTACAGAGTGCAACACAGCTTTTCCAAATTTCGTCTCCTGGCTAGGAGGAGGAATCAAGACTGTAAAATTTGGTTAAAAAGTGTGTGCAGACGGCCATATGGCAGCCGCACATATGTCCTTAATTGGAACACCTCTTTGGAGAGCTGAAGAAGCTGTGATACCCCTGGTTGAATGAGCCCTAAGATGTTGAGGGGGCTCTTTTCCTGCCAATCTACAGCATTCTTAATGGTTAAAATAATCCATCTTGAAATGGTTTCTTTTGTAATGGGCAAACCTAATTTGTGCCCTGCATACCCCACAAACAATTGGTCTGCTTGCCTGATCTTTGCAGGTCTGCTAATGTAAAAGCTTAAGGCATGCCTTGGATCCAGCCTGTGTAATCTCTCTTCCTCTTTCCCTGGATAGGGAGGAGGATAGAACAAGGGTAAGGTTATCTTTTGTGTGATGTGGAATTCTGAGACCACTTTTGGGAGAAAATTCGGCTACACTTGTAGAACAACCTTATCTTTGTGAACGATTGTATGTGGAGGTTTTGTCATGACCCCTGCCCCTGGCCTTGTCAGACAGGCCATCTGGGCTGCACCACGGTCTTCCTTCATGACCTCAAGGGCCCCATCATGTTCCCCAAGACTCTCCTGGAGTCAGTCCTGGCGCCTTTGGCGCCAGTCTCATATGAGAAGTCAGAGAACTGGGACTTACAATCACCTTTACACAACATGGATGCCCCCGCATAGCTTAGTTCCAGAACTGAGCTCTGCGGTCTAGCATTTTAGGTGTGGTCAGGCCTGGGGGCACCTAGGATACCTGCAGGCTATATGAGCCACGCCCAAGCTGGGGAACACGCTTCTCGTTACTCTGCTTTTGCAGCGTGACGCTCACCACGGTCCGTTGGAATCCTCATCTGCATCCCTGGCCCTGCTACCTGCAAGAACAAGAACACTGTTAGTATTCACTTACCTGCAAGTGATCCCTGCTTCTGTCCTCTGCTCCTGAATCCCAAACATCCAGCATCTCTATCTTGG